>NC_059303.1:11597859-11615359 GCF_017591435.1 Portunus trituberculatus | reverse complement strand
CTCCGCGCGCGTCCTTGCAAGATTAATATGGATCGGCTTGATTTAAGACTTCATGATTTCCAATGATAATAGTGACGATGACGGCAATTATCCTGCTGTTGATAATATATTCTTTTAACAAATAAGGGAATATTCTCAGGTTGTAAAGTCTCAGGTTTTGTAATTTCTTCATCCATGTCTTTTGGAAGGAGCACAACATCTTATTCGGGTATTCTTAACATTTGAAGATTCTTCAGTCTAATAAATTTAAAACGACCAAAAATATTGATAGATATATGTGTATATATATTTTTCACCCGCGACAAGACTTCACATAAATATACCATATTTTATTGGTATATTTTGTAACCTCCTTTCATTGTTCTACCGAAGCGTGGCTCATGCGTGCAATTTTACATGAATTTACGTACGTATGTATGTATGTATGTATGTATGTATTCATGTGTATGTATTTATATACGTTTATGTATTTTCTCGTATTTTCTTCCTTATGAAAGTAAGCATGTATGCATAAATGCATACATTTCCTATGAGTTGTGTCTTTATATCTGTCTACCACGGAAAGATGTTGACTTGCAAAATTGCATATAAAAATTCATCTGAATTGCTGTATTCGGAACCTGAAGACTGCGGCGGCGGCGGCAATGGTAGTTGTGGTGGTGGTGGTGATGGTGTTGGTGGTGGTGGTGGTGGTGGTGGTGGTGGTGGTGGTGGTGGATGTGGTAGCGTGAGGGAATGTGGTTTTGTGGGTGTTGCTGATGCCTGAGAGGGTAGTGGTGGTGGCGTTGATGTGTGTGTGTGGTGGTGGTAGTGGTGGTGGTGGTGGTGGAGATGTGTGTGTGTGTGTGTGTGTGTGTGTGTGTGTGTGTGTGTGTGTGTGTGTGTGTGTGTGTGTGTGTGTGTGTCTGTGGATGTGTGTATTTAGGAGTGGGGACAGGTATGATAGTTTGAAGGTGGTGTCGCAGCCTGGTCACCACACTGGTCAACTCATCGGTCACCTCTGATGTCTTCTTATAACAAAAATTCGTGACTCCATCAGCTTTCCTCACGACACTTTGTATTTGCTCAGGAAAGGTATCCCTAAATTACAAGTCGCACTGGGTATCATGGCGATAGTTCTTTCTAATATATAATTTTGAATTCCTGTAAAACTGTGACTGAGAAATGTTCGTTGAAAACACATAAGCGTGATATGTGAGCGTAGAATTAATAATTGCGCAACAAATCATGGATTTTCGTCATTTAACGTTAACGTGCCTAGACTGACACACACACACACACACACACACACACACACACACACACACACACACACACACACACACACACACACACACACACACACACACACACACACACATATATATATATATATATATATATATATATATATATATATATATATATATATATATATATATATATATATATATATATATATATATATATATATATATATATATATATATATATATATATATATATATATATATATATATATATATATATATATATATATATATATATATATATATATATATATATATATATATATATATATATATATATATATATATATATATATATATATATATATATATATATATATATATATATATATATATATAATACTGCCAACGCTACATAGTAGATACATATACTGTACTGAATATCTTTTCTTGATTTATTATTTAATACTTAAGAAAACAGAGAGAGTATTGTTTGAAAGGGCGCAATTATAGTCTGATTCCCTCATTATTACGGAATAACATACTGAGCTTCGCATTGTATGATATTTTGATGATTTGCAATTTTGCTGAGAGTTTTATCACTGACTATGCATCGCACATTTAAAGAGAAACACTTTTGTATTCTGAGGAGAATATGTTAACGCTCCCGATACGGTCTTTAGGCTTTCTCTTATTGGATGGTGCCATGAAAGCTCTGAAAATATTCCCTACAGTGCATTATGCAGTTGGGTATTTAGTAAAGGTGAATCATTTAGGAAGGGAAGGATGATTGCCTGTTCCTTTCATTTTGTTTTAGAATTATTAACCATTCCCAGAACGCTACCGCGCTTTTAAACAGATTTAATAGAAATTATCTTCTCATCTTTCAAGCAGAAAAAAAAAAAAAAATGTTCTCCAAAATTTTTCTCTTCCTCCTCCTCCTCCTCCTCCTTTTTTTTTTTTTTTTCTTTTTCTTCTTCTTCTTCTTCTTCTTCTTCTTCTTCTTCTTCTTCTTCTTCTTCTTCTTCTTCTTCTTCTTCTTCTTCTTCTTCTTCTTCTTCTTCTTCTTCTTCTTCTTCTTCTTCTTCTTCTTCTTCTTCTTCTTCTTCTTCTTCTTCTTCTTCTTCTTCTTCTTCTTCTTCTTCTTCTTCTTCTTCTTCTTCTTCTTCTTCTTCTTCTTCTTCTTCTTCTTCTTCTTCTTCTTCTTCTTCTTCTTCTTCTTCTTCTTCTTCTTCTTCTTTCATTTCCTCCCTCTTCCTTCTCCTCCTTCTTTTGTCCTTACATTTCCTCCTCTTCCGTTTATTCTAGTTATTTCTCATCATTTTCTTTTTCCTTTTCCTTTTGTTTTCTCCTCCTCCTCCTCCTCCTCCTCCTCCTCCTCCTCCTCCTCCTCCTCCTCCTCCTCCTCCTCCTCCTCCTCCACCCATCCCTACAATCACGTCCTTGGTCCCGTTTTTCTGCTTGAAGCTGAGCGTTTATTACAATTCATAGCGAGAGTTATATTCAACTTTTTTTTGTACATTTGCGCAAAACATACTCAATTATATCTTGTCTTCCTCTCACGCGAGCTGCCTTCTTGTACTGGGCCTGTTATGAAATAGGCCTGAGTGATATGTTATAGTGTGTATTTTCATGCTTTTTCTCAAGGTGTCATTACTCCTGCAGAAAATCCAGCCATGAGTGGCGGTAAATGAGGCATGTGTCCTCTGGCAGACTTAACACGGCAGAAGAGCGGCTGTGTTTGTTCATCCTCTGACTGGGAGGAGGCAGCGTCACATAGATACCTGTCGGCGCATAATGAGCTGACGCCTTAATTATGCTTTCGGGTGAAATTCAAAGTGGGAAATAGAGTTGGGTGCATTTTGTGAGGGTGAAAGGGTGGGAGAGGCTAAAGATAACTGGAGTGTTGTCAGAGAATGAAGCTGTGCACTAGTCTTTGGAGATCAAGGAAAAGAGGGAATAGAATGGTAACCAGTGTGATGTTCCACTCCTCATTAGCGTCGAAACAGCGGGTGATCAGCAAAATTTATATTCCACGTGTCATTAATTTCACAGTCTTGCAAAACCGGGTCAGCCCAAACCCAAATTAGGAATAAAAGACAAACATCTTTTGTGTGGACAATACGGTGTCTAGCTGTATTGCTTGTTCTGAGACTTCCTCGTGGGTTAAATGTCGGTGTGTGTGTCGAAAGATGCGGGAACGTCCTTCAGTTCCTTCCTTATGCTCCTCACTGACTAGCTTGTGTTACTCAGAGGCACTTCAGTGATAAGAGGGCAACCCCTCCGTTCAGTCGCAGGAAGAGCTCGCATTGCCCTCTACAGACTTAAGGCTCACAGTGATGTAGCCAAAACGAAGTGAGATAAATTTCTTCATTTCAGAGGAAATACGTACAATTTGATATGTAAGACAGATTTCATCTTTTTCTCATGTGTTTTTTGGAGGAATTCCAGGCTTCCCTATCCCCACAGGCACAGTCTCACCCTTTTCTCTTTTCTTCCAGGACCTTTGTCGGCCGCTCGAGAACACCTCCCACCACTAAGGTAAGGAGAATCTCATGTGGTTTTAGTCTGGATGCTGCGGCTGCGGCTTCCCGGTGGAGTCATTGATTCTCAGCCTTGAGGTTACATCTCTGCCTCTCATCTTGCCTTGCTGGTCTTCTCTGCATTGTGAGACCACAGAGACCGCCCCTTATGGCCTCTCCTCTCTCACCCTTCTCTTCTGTGCTCTTAATGTAGTTATTGTTAGGAAGGGTGTTTAGGGAGACGCCTTTTTCATAAATAGGGTGTCTTAGTAAGGAGTGTGTTGATTTTTTTCTTTATTTTTAGATTGTTAGATACTATTTTTTGTGCACCTGAAATTTTTCAAGTGTACAGTATATAATGGCATATGCTTATCAGTATTTATCCATAGCCACATGGCAGGCTCTCTTTCGCCTCCTTATATCCTTAACTCTTCCCAGACAACACTGGCATTTGTATATCTCATCAACCGCGACCTTATTTTTTTTTTCTATGAGCAGTGCATTCCTCCACACCATCTCCCTTTGCCCACGTTGCCCCCTTTCTCCCCTTAAGACCACTCTTTCTCTCCAGACAGTCCCCCCAAAGGAAAGTCGGCTCCAATCCTTTAAAACTATTTTTTACAACTATCTCTACCATTCATCTTCCTCTACCCAACGCACGACTTGCTCCTGGATAGTTTACGTTCCCTGATTCATATTTACGACGTGCATTGGCTGCCCCTGTACGTGCCTCAGCCCCACGCCCGTGTGGGGCTGCGGGGAGCTTTACGAGCCCTGTTCTGCATTTACACCTGCCAGTCTCACCTGTCGAACTTCATCACCATCCTTTTTTTTTTATTTACTTTTTTAATAACCTCTATACATGCCTGAACTTATATACGTGTGTATGTGTGTGTGTGTGTGTGTGTGTGTGTGTATATATATATATATATATATATATATATATATATATATATATATATATATATATATATATATATATATATATATATATATATATTTTGACAGCTTCTCTTTTTTTTTTCTTTCCTGTCTTTAGAATCATTTCACCTCATTTATCTTTCTTACTTCCCTTCCTCCCCTCACTTTCGTTTCCTTTCTTCTTCCCGTCAATTCGTTTCAACTATCATTTTACTTCAAGTCTGTCTGAAAAGAAATGGAAGGTGTGTTATTTTTTCATATAAATTTCTGGAGAATGAAGTCAAGGTATAATTATCAGAGTGACCCTCATGCAATTGTGACACAAAGATCAGAATGCATTATAACACATGTTGACTCCTCGCGAGTGTTAGCACAGTGTGAGTGTGAGAGTGTGAGGAGTAGTCTGGAATGTATACTGTTGAAAATCTGGAAGGGCTATCACGCTGATAAAGTAATAGGTAGCAGAGGCAATGATTCAAAAACTAACAGTGCTCCATAAGTTAAAAGCACGCCTGATATTCCGTAAATAGGTGACGTGGAATTCCGGGAGTGAGGCTACTGTAATACATGGACGGTGGAGCTGCAAGTTGTGGTGGGGCAGTTGGATTTTAGATAAGGGATCTTGGTTTTGTGGTGGAGTGATGATGGCGAGGATGCGGGCTGGTAAGGCGGGTGGTGGCGTTATGTTGGTGATGGCGGGGAAGTGACGTGATGAGATTTTGTGGTGAAGAAGCTACGTGATTGTATAGTAACGCGGCATGAGGCCTGAGACAGAGAGAGAGAGAGAGAGAGAGAGAGAGAGAGAGAGAGAGAGAGAGAGAGAGAGAGAGAGAGAGATAATGTTAATAGTAAAATTCCTACATACTGATAATGCAATTGATGGCGGTGCAGGTGACAGCAGTAAGATCGGTAGCAGCTGCAACACTAGTAAACAGTAATAACAGTAATAACTTCATTGATTTATATAGTTATGAAAAATATAATATTTATAGAAAGCTTAATGAGGCGGAACATCATTATTAACAATATAAGCAACAGTAGTAACATAATAGTAACAGTAAGTCATAAAGATAATTCAATAGTAGTAGTAGTAGTAGTAGTAGTAGTAGTAGTAGTAGTAGTAGTAGTAGTAACTGTAGTAATAGAAAGAATAATAAAACAAAAAGCATATGCAGAATTAGTAATAGTAGTGGTAGTAGTAGAAGTAGAAGTAATAGTAGTAGTTGTTGGTATTGGTGTTGTTGTTATTATTGTTGCTGTTGTGTTAGTATTTCCTGTTGTTTATTCCAGTAATTGTAGCATCAGCATCAAAAGCAGTAATGCCGAGTAGCAGCATCAGTAGCAGCAACAGTCACAGTAATCACAGAAGCCGCTGCAGAAACAGTAGCAGCAGTGAAGTGTAAGATTAAGTGCATTAAGTTCCTGGTGGGAGTCGCTGTGAGAATATTACATGCATTGCTGTATGACTCAGGTATTTTTTTCTCTTTTTTTCTTTCTTTCTATCGGGAGCGTAGGAATAACCAATCGTCACAGGTCTCCAACTCGCTCAGTACAGTGAGAAATATTGTAATTTGCCGAGTGCCTGCTGCTTCATATATCGGAGGGGGAGAGGGGGCCAAGGCATGAAAATTGAAATTCCTCGGGGAGACCGGATAAACTCTTGGTCTGTGACAGTTCTATTTTATTTCCCTCCAGCATTTCATTTTTCCGGATAAGCGAAGTATATTTTATCCCGGCGAGCTATTTTCGATTTCATTTTCCGATCTTATGCTGCGATATTTTCCCTCCACACCCCTTCCTGTTCCTCCCTCCTTTTCCTGCCTCTCTCTCTCTCTCTCTTTCTCTCTCCATGCCTCCTTCCCTTCCTTTCTCCCGTTTTCACCCTCCTTACCACCTTCTTTTCTTGCTTCCCTCTCTTCTGTTACGTCCTCTTAAGTTACGATCGGTGCCTGCGTGGACGTAATAGCAAAGTGGGAATGACATTATCTTTGGTACTGATAACATTTACATTACAGTAATGGAAAAGCCACGCCTATCAAGATGAATACAAGCATTACCATTTTTCTTTCCCTCTTTCCCGATCCCTTAACGACCTCCTTCTCTTACACCCTGACGGTTTCTTAGTTTAATGAGTCCTTCCTTTATGCAGCAAAGGAGAGAATAGACAGTAATGCAAGTTCTCCTTTGTATTTACACGTGAGATATGAAACGCGGGCTTAATTTTAATATGATCATCACCTGTGACGATTTATTAAAGAATTTGTATCTTCAGGACCTATTTAAGGATAATGAGGAAATCTGAGAAGGGGAAGAACGACAGAGAGAGAGAGAGAGAGAGAGAGAGAGAGAGAGAGAGAGAGAGAGAGAGAGAGAGACAGAGAGAGATGAGTAAGGAGAATGGTGAGCATGAGGGAGTCGATAATTAGTGGCGGTGCAAGAAAGGGTTAGGGAAGAAGTGAGAAGATGGTGTAGTTTGGGACAAAAGAGAGATGGAGACGAGAGAAATTATTAGGTAAGGCAGCAACGGAGTGAAAATGAGAAGGATGTGGGGAATAATGATATACACAAAGGAACGAGAGAGAGAGAGAGAGAGAGAGAGAGAGAGAGAGAGAGAGAGAGAGAGAGAGAGAGAGAGAGAGAGAGAGAGAGAGAGAGAGAGATAAGAAGAATGATAGGAAGAAGGGGACAAGAGTTGTACAAGGAGGGCAGCATCAGGGACAGAAGACAGAAGTGAAGGAAGAGAGAGGGACGGAGGGATGGAGGCAGGCGCTGGATAAGGAAGCCAAAAGTACAGACAGAAAGGGGGAGGGAGTAGAGGAGATCGAGATGAAGGGAGGAAGAATCCGAGTAAGGGAATCTTAGGGGGGAAGGGAGCCATATCATGGAGAGAACCCGAAGTGAGGGCCGAGAGAGAGGTAATATATTTGCTCGCACTCATATTCATTGCTATCAGACTGCGGCTGTCATGAAGGAAAGGGGGGAGGGTGGTGCTGACCGTAAAGGCCTCGCCAGACTTAGCTCTCCAGGGCGCATAGAACCATTATGCTAATAACTTCAACTCCCATCGCAACGCGGGAATTTATTGTACGTAATCATGCTATAGTCGGTTCTCATTTGATGGAAAATAGAGGGATTGGGAACTTGCTGGGTAAGTGTGCTACGCCGTCTCGTGGATGGTGAACGTCTTAATCAAGCTGAATTTTGGTGCCGTGTGAAGCATCATCACTCGGCGCTGTGACGCTACAGATGGCCGAGTGGAGAAAATAAATTCAGAATTATAGAAAATAATTGCAGTAGCACACGTCAATTACTGTGAGGCGGCGAGGATAGGAACCGATAACTCGCACCGATTGAGACCTTCGTGGAGACAAGGAAGGTGATTCACGCCCCAGAATTACAACTATTAATGCTTGACTTACCGAGATTTACATTACAGGTTCGTGAATCCCTCCAGAATTTGTCAAGAAACTTACAGAATATTGCAAATAGAGTTGTTCCGTGCCTTTGAAATTGAGGGAAAATCACCCTTATCGACTGGTTGGCTCTTCCCTCCCTGCTACCTCATGATCTGCTGGGCGGAGGAAAAAAAAAAAAAAGAGGAAAAAAGTATTTGACGTCCCTCTGCCCTTGAACTGCTGGGCTCACAAATACTTCCACTGCGGCCTCCGACCTCATCTCTCAAGGGCGTTTTGCAAGTCCACGTGTAATTTTTATGCCTTGTAGCAACAAATAAAATGGCGAGCAGGATAGGTAGGCATGGCGGCAGTGCGTGGTTGCAGCCGATTCCCTGTGTTGTTTATTTGCTTCGTCAGCTGCGTGGAATAAGAGCGGCGCTAATGTTTAATACTCGGAAATGATTAACAAGTTTTGGCTACGCACGGAAACCTTCTAACCGGCTGACCTTCGAGGCCTGCTGAATTTGCACACACACACACACACACACACACACACACACACACACACACACACACACACACACACACACACACACACATATATATATATATATATATATATATATATATATATATATATATATATATATATATATATATATATATATATATATATATATATATATATATATATATATATATATATATATATATATATATATATATATATATATATATATATATATATATATATATATATATATATATATATATATATATATATATATATATATATATATATATATATATATATATATATATATATATATATATATATATATTTATATAATTTATTTATTTTTACCACATGCACTTATCACATAATATATATTTTTTTCTTGGTGAAAGCATAGTAATGGTGGTTTCTCTAATCACTGTTATTCATTTAATATTTACACAGGAAATATTTTGAAGCTTAATTTTTTGGTTGCTATATTTTGCTAGTATTATTTTATCCATGCAGAGAAGACAAAGGTACAGAGGAGTGTATAACCGACCCTCTATCCACATTTTCATATTATTATTTTTTTTTTTTTTTTTTCTTTCATTTCTATACTGTGGAGGTAAGATTTTTCTCCCGAGTCTCATTCAAGAGGCGAGGAGGCACCTGCAACCTAAGCACCATAAGTGAGATGCCGCACATGCCACTAAACATAACACGTCTTTTACATTTACATTTTATTCTGTATTCCTTTAATTCTTTTCTAACACCACGCACTATGAAAACATTACTGCCCATGCATATAAATTATTACTCTCCCCTGACGCACGACGTGTTGGTCGGAGCTTCACATCAGTGTATTTGCATTAAGCATACTGGGTGAGGACCGCGAGAGGGTTCCTGCATAAAATTAACAACTGTGGAATGTTGCATCGCGTCGTGTGGAGCTGCGGTATTAAATTTCATGTGAGATATATTATGCTTGGTGATCGATATGAGAGAGAGAGAGAGAGAGAGAGAGAGAGAGAGAGAGAGAGAGAGAGAGAGAGAGAGAGAGAGAGAGAGAGAGAGAGAGAGAGAGAGAGAGAGAGAATATCAGACATGCAGTACCTTTTGCGTCTCCTCACATCCAGCCACGAAAGTCACTGGTGTGTGGATGGTGACGGTGACAGTGACGGTGACGATTTCCAAGCAGTTCCCAGTGGCAGCAAGCATGGCCCTCCACTTCGACCCCTCCACCTGATCAAAATGCTGCCGGCCGCTATTGGCACCTCGTAACCGCTTTAGTGCCACGATGTAATGGCCGCCGCAGTGGGGGTAGAGGGAGCAGGACCCCCAGGTAGCGCCACACACCCCTCCCCTCTCTCCTTCCTTTTTTTCTTACTCCTTCTCCTCCTTTCTTTTCGTATTTTTTTCCTTCCTTTCTATATCTCCTTTTTTTTTCTCAGATTCTATCGTTTTACCTTGTCTCGTTTTCTGATCTCTGCATGTCTGTCTTGCTCTTTGTGTGTGTGTGTGTGTGTGTGTGTGTGTGTGTGTGTGTGTGTGTGTGTGTGTGTGTGTGTGTGTGTGTGTATCTGATTGCTTTCCCATATTTCCCACCCACCTTCCCACCAACACGTGTATCTGATTGCACTCCCACATGCACACACTCCACACACACACACACACACACACACACACACACACACACACACACACACACACACACACACACACACACACACACACAAAAGCATGCATGAATATTTGTAGCATTACTCCACCAAAAGCTGTAAGATCATCTCCTCATATTTAAGCCTTTTCACACGAAGCAACGCAATTCATACTAAACATTATGCTCCACTTTTGTGAAACCCAAAACTAAACGCTATTCCTTGAAACCCGAGTCTCCTCTTTATATTTTCTTCATCCATGTATTTGTTTGCGGAACATTTTATTCAGCGGTGTCAGCTTGCGTCTCCCACCCGTCACACCTGCTGCTCTGGGCGGTGTCTAACTAAAAGAGCAATTCAACAGGACGTGTTCCCCAGACGCCGACAGCTCTGCCCCGACACAACAAGATCGCATCATCCCCACTCTTTTTTTCCTCCTTCTCTTTTCTTTCTTTTTTTCCCCGTCTGCGATCCCGTGACCTCCCCGTACCCGCCACCCTGTTCCCCGCAAACTGGTTTTGGTATTTATATTTAAGGTTTCTTGTTTATTTTAGCGTTAATGATAGAGTGAATAGCATCACGTGATATAACGTAATTTGACTTTATTTCGTTGTATGACTAGAATGAAAAAGAATTTTTTTTTTTTCAGTGTTGTTATTAGTAGTATTTTATTCACTGTCTAAAGCTATCCATTAATAAGTATAATGGAAAATTCTCTGAAGAAACTTTTACATCGAGACACACACACACACACACACACACACACACACACACACACACACACACACACACACACACACACACACACACACACACACACACACACACACACACACACACACACACACACACACACACACACACACACACACACACACACACCGCTACACACGTAAGACGCTAAACCCCCTTCATAAACACCGTCACAGTCACCTCGGCAGCTGGTTGGAGGCGGATAATACCTCCCGCAAGTAAACACAGGGTCGGCCAGGATTTAGTTCCTCGCCTTCCTTAATATATTGCGCCCCAGTTGTGTCAGAAGCCCCTTGAAGCCTGGCCAAGACCCCGCCACTCCATTGTGTTTATATCCCCTGTCTACTTGGTGCGTCTGTGCTGGGGAGCTGTCTGTGTGTGTGTGTGTGTGTGTGTGTGTGTGTGTGTGTGTGTGTGTGTGTGTGTGTGTGTGTGTGTGTGTGTGTGTGTGTGTGTGTGTGTGTGTGTGTGTGTAGGATATGAGTGTACGTATACGTAACATTACCATCAAGTATATGTGTAGAGGGTACTCAGTATGTTTGTGTATCGGAGTGTAGCGTGTGGTTCACCTTACACTGTGTTGGTAAACCAAGAGCTTGCGGTACGTGTAAATATACAAAGGAAGGGCAAAGTCTTGGTGGGGGAAACTAACGACGAGACATGTGTTAAGTGTGAAGGGAGATAAATTGTTTAGCGACGGGCTGGAGACACTTGCTGGGGAGGGAAAAATGAAGACCAGGGATTTAGGGAAGGTCACTTGAAGGAAGGAGACATGAGTAAGGTTATTTAAGATCATAAAGAGACAGGGAGATAAGGAATGGGAGGAGGTCAACGAAGTGGGCGGGTGAGGGGTGCGAAGGATCACTAACTAGGGTGCGGCGTGGAGGGCAGGGGCGGCATGGAGCAGAATCACGCTCAAGGATGAAGGATGAGCCACTTAGACGAATCAGTTTTGAGCGAAGTATTAGGGATCATATTTCCTTTAACCATTCCCGGGTCCATTACTTGAGGCTTCCCAGACCGGCGTGAAGTGTGTGCATGGTTGTGGCCAAGAGAGAGAGAGAGAGAGAGAGAGAGAGAGAGAGAGAGAGAGAGAGAGAGAGAGAGAACCACACCCTTACACTCTTTGACTCCTTTCTCTGGTGTTCCTGAAACACGACTCTAAAATAAGCAACCAACCCTCATCCGGTTTACATTTTCGAGGGTCCCTGCCTGTAAACAAAACACTGGATGAATTATCCCCCTGATAATACCTCACAGATTCCAATACCACTGAACAAAACACCCAACAGTAAAAAAAAAAAAAAGAGAGAGAGAGAAAAAAAAACAGCCTTGGCCATTCTCCCCAAAACGAGTAGAGGATTCAATTCCGTGGTATAACTGTTATGGAGAATTTGAATGGCACGGCTGGGATCTATTGCCTCTATTACCTGGATTTAAAAACTTGGAATCGAATTTCTCAGTGATACGGCCTTTCCCATGTGTCATATTCAATAAATTATGGATAAACCTTGTATTGTGCGAGGGTGCAGTGAGGATTCCAGCCCTATTACTTGCATGGCCGCCCAGGTGAGTTAAACGCGGCTCTTTTGTTATTGGACGAGGTGTAGGAGGTCCTTTTTTATGCATACGTGAAAAGAGGAAATAATAATATCATATTCACGTACCAAATTTAACTCCCTGCTGATGATCCAATGTATTTAGATTTGTGTGTGTGTGTGTGTGTGTGTGTGTGTGTGTGTGTGTGTGTGTGTGTGTGTGTGTGTGTGTGTGTGTGTGTGTGTGTGTGTGTGTGTGTGTTTTTTCTCTCCATCGTCACTCCTATTCATGCCACATCTCTCTTCTTTGTAGGTTATTTGTGTGTGATTTTGAGTGCGATTAGGTGGTGTTTCTCTTGACGAGGTTGGGTAATGCGTGTAAGCTTGCACACACACACACACACACACACACACACACACACACACACACACACACACACACACACACACACACACACACACACACACACACACACACACACACACACACACACACACACACACACACAGCAGCTGGCGGTATAGTGTGTCCCGTGTGCAGCAATATTTCACGCCTCGCTCTGTTAAATGCTCGGGAACAGACGGACGGGAGGCATTTCACTCAGCAGGACTCTGTTCACTGTCTTGTATGTCTTGTACGTCCCGGCCATCTTGTGCACGTGAACATACGCCAATATACTCCATCACTTCCTGTTTGCTGAATATTCTGCTTGCTTCCCCCTCCCCCCCTTCCCAATCCCTAACACCCTCTCTCTCTCTCTCTCTCTCTCTCTCTCTCTCTCTCTCTCTCTCTCTCTCTCTCTCTCTCTCTCTCTCTCTCTCTCTCTCTCTCTCTCTCTCTCTCTCTCTCTCTCTCTCTCTCTCTCTCTTGTTTGTCAGCGTGCCTGCATGTCTGCCTGTTTCTTTGTTTATCTATTTTATTTCCATCTCTTTTTATCAATCAACCTGTCTGCCTTTCACTTGTGGCGCATATTTTGTTAGTTGAATGACAGGAAACACGAGAGAGAGAGAGAGAGAGAGAGAGAGAGAGAGAGAGAGAGAGAGAGAGAGAGAGAGATGGAAGTTTGAGTGACCAGATGGGCTTAATTAACTCTCTTGGTTTTCATTGGACACACCCGCTCTCTGGGACACACTGAGCCTGCGCAGAACACGAAATTTATAGGCCCTTCCACTCAAGGAAAAGCGAGGAGAACAAGGACTGATATTTAACTCGTGCATGAAAAAAAAAGACGAAAGTGAAAATAAAAAAAAGTATGACATCTATGAAACTGAAGTAATAACAATGCATCAAAGAACAGCTTAAAACTCACAGCTTGCCTTCGTTTTCTCTCTTTTATCCTTTTCCCTCTGTCTTGCCTGCTTGGGTATTACAGTCGTGGTCTTGGGTAGGGTGTCCTCGCACGGTTAAAGGGACAAGGAGATGAAAACGAGGGGTGTGGTAAAGCGTAACGAAGTGCATGCCTCGTCACTTTGCCTCTCCGGTTAGTTCATCTGCTGGAAAAGACGGAGAGATTCATTATAGTCGGTGTGGCTTAACCTTCAGAGCTGCAGAGGTGGCTAAAGGTGAGTGCATCCGTACATCCCTGCTTAAATGTCTGTAACTGATGTGTTCATATCTCCATATCTCCCCCAAGGTGTTTTGGTGAGAGAGAGAGAGAGAGAGAGAGAGAGAGAGAGAGAGAGAGAGAGAGAGAGAGAGAGAGAGAGAGAGAGAGAGAGAGAGAGAGAGAGAGAGAGAGAGAGAGAGAGAAAGAGGGAGAAGGGGATGAATGAGTTATATAGTCTTGAAAGTAGGGAGACTATTCCCATTAAATAAATCTTTGCCAGTTTTATAACTTAAAAAAAAAAAAACTCCATAAATCAATTTGTTTGGAATATAAGCTTTTTTTCGTCTGTCATAATGTGAATTTTGTTCCTTTACTCCTACTTAACATTCCGTCTTGTTACCTTTGCTATTTACTCTCATATTTTTTTTTTCTTGTGTTTCTTGTCGTTTACTAATACTACATCCCTATTTTTCCCCATGAACCGCCCATTTTTTTTTTTTTTTTAATAGACTCAAACTGATACCATGTGGCCCTGATTTACTCACAGTTGTTAATGTTTTTTTTCCTTTTCTTGAGACTGTTCACTTTCTCCATTTCTCAAAGTACATCTCATACATTTACCGTCACATATTTACGGCCCTCTTTCACCTTTTATTGCCTCATATCTCCTCACTTCCATCCTTGCCCTCCTCGTCTTATTTTCTTTCTCTGCTCTATCGCATTAAACAGTTCCATTGTCCACACACACACACACACACACACACACACACACACACACACACACACACACACACACACACACACACACACACACACACACACACACACACACACACACACACACACACACACACACACACACACACTAATATCAGAATAATGCGAGACATTCCACGTTTCATTATATAACAGCCGTTTAAGACTCCGTAAAAAGGTCTCACACTGCCTCATCTTCACTCTTATCGCTCATGCGATTGTATAATTATCGCATCAGCGGCTGCCAGACGATGTTGGGGTCTCGTTTTCTTCCCTTCCCCTCCACCTTCCTCTCCTCCCTTGCACCGCCTCCTCACTTTCAAGGTCACGGAAATCAAATCCTATCTGTCAGGAAGGTAACGTGTATGCCTCGGATTGTCCTGCTGTCTCTCCCGTCGCGTGTCTGGCTTCACTCTCGCCTCTTTGCTCACCAGCCTCATAATGACTGAGTTAATTTTCATGGGAGTTTTATTAGGGTAAAAAAATGATAAGGGTTTGATTTACATAACTTAGTCCTTCCTCTTTCCGGTTTTCCGCTCTTGAGAGGCGCCCTGCAGGATGTAGAGACCCTTGTTAAGAGGAAAAGTGCGTGTGTGTGTTCTCTCTCCTCCCACATCTTAACCGTGCTCTTCCTTCCTTGTTTACTCAGATTTCTTCACAAATAAGTATGTAAAGAGGTTGTTTACCTTAGGGATACTGGTGCTCATGTATTATTCATAACTTAAAGATAGCATCGTTACCATTACCATTAGCGTCTTAACACATTTCTTCACAAACATTATTTTCTAGCTAGGTTTCGTACTTCTTAAGCTTAATCGTTCTCTCGCTTGCTTGCTTCCTCTTTCCTCTCCTCTCCCTCCTCGCCATTTTCCTTCCTTCGCCCGCCATAAAGAAATCATTACGGTAATTCCTCGTGGGTAATCAAGGAGAGTGTTGTCGACCACTCTCTCCCCTCGTTAGCACCCGTCTGATCCTCACCGCGCCTCAGCCACCCATTGCCTCTCCCACTCTGCATTATTTTTCCTTGCCAAGTTGTTCCCGGCGATGGCGAGCGAGCGATACAGTAGTGCCCTTGTGTTGTGAAGGTGCTTGCGGGGCTGCTGTGCGGGGGTTGGCGGGGTGCGGGTGTGTGTATAGTATGAGGTGGTCTGGGTTTATGAAGGCTTACTGTTGAGTTTGTGAGGCTTACGGTGAACGTTTGTGTGTGTGTGTGTGTGTGTGTGTGTGTGTGTGTGTGTGTGTGTGTGTGTGTGTGTGTGTGTGTGTGTGTGTGTGTGTGTGTGTGTGTGTGTGTGTGTGTGTGTGTGTGTGTGTGTGTGTGTGTGTGTGTGTGTGTGTGTGTGTGTGTGTGTGTGTGTGTGTGAATACATGTCTGCTTGTTTTACTGTGTTTTGTATATCGGGATGTCTGAATATGTATTTCTTTGTTACGTATCTATTGAGAAAAAGAAAAGAAAAAAAAAACGTGAAAGTGTCCTGATGCCTCGAAGATGGTTGTGGTGGACGCCATCACGTGGGGTCTAGCAGTGGCTGTTAATACAATCCTCCAAAGTCCACTAAGGAGGTGGACACTAAGACGACATGGCCTGCTCGGGGACATTGGACGCCCACCATCCCCTCCCCTGCCTGCCTCGTTCCGCTAAGCTCACGCTGGACTGGTGCACCAACGAACCGCCTGAGACTTCCACTTGGATTGCTACACCCGCCCGTTCCTTGTGAATAACTGTACCGCCGCGCCATTTTGAAACCTAATACTGCGGGATTGGTTTCTGTCGTTTTTGTCGTTCCTTGTTTCCTCTTCACCTCACTTTTCCCTTTTCCAAATAGGCCTAATTCTGTGTAGGCCTACTGAGCGTACACGACTGTTTCCCTTCTTTTCCCCTTCCTGCTGCATCGCTCCTGTTACCTGACACCCACCACTTGGGTCACGACCCCGTCGGGCACAAACCTCCCCTTTTGTGTAACCACGAAAACTGCTGACGTCGCCTTCTCTCGATGCTTCTCTTCCCGACTGTAACTCACGATTCAGGCACGGCTGTGGCGGATGCCGTGACGCAGGATATTCACGTAACAAAACTATACTCCCTCGAAATGCACAAGAAAGCCGACAAATGCTTCAGTGTACGGGTATAAGTCTTATGGGGGAAGTTTCAAGGTCTTAGTGAAGAATTGAACGTTAGCGATGGTTGAGGGGCGACAAAGCTCCCCAGACGGACTCAATGTATCGAGGCTTAGGTGAGCCAATTTAGCAGCGGGAGAGGCTTGGGACCTGTCAGCGGCGGCGTTGGATCTGTAAACACCTGGCATGACCTCAGAGCACTGGCTTCCATTTGGATGGCGGAGAGATCAAAGAGCACAACTCGGCGGTTACATTTGTGCCACAGGGGAACAAAGGCATCGCTTGACGTTCTTTCCCTAAATAGACGCGCCTGTCTGTAGAGACTCGTTCAGGTGTGGAATAATGAACATGGATGTAAAGTATGGTGATATATTACATTAAAATTATTTTTGTCAAGGACTTACATGAATTTGATTATTTTTTGTTTTGTTTTATATTTTGTTTTCAAATATACGAACTACATTTAAACAATAAAACGCTTAAGAATAAAAGAACAAATAAATAAGAATTGGTATGAAAGAATATATGCATTAGAGAAGAAGAATGATCTGTCTGAACAATAAG
>NC_059303.1:11585359-11590359 GCF_017591435.1 Portunus trituberculatus | reverse complement strand
TGGAAATTTCTTTCAGACATATCTGATATGCTACATTATACTAAATCGTAGCGAGCTCACCACTTTTTATTACGATATGATTTTTTCAAGTTTATTGGGTATTCCTCCGACATTTTATTTTGTTCATATGCACTTCAAAAATAATGGATCATTTTAATTTTTCATGGAACGGTACGAGGTTTGTCCGTGCCTGTTGCCAAACTTTCCTCATGTCTGTATTTTTATACTGCGAAGTGTTATCTCAAGGAAAATATATATATATATATATATATATATATATATATATATATATATATATATATATATATATATATATATATATATATATATATATATATATATATATATATATATATATATATATATATATATATATATATATATATATATATATATATATATATATATATCCCGTCCGTTCCCCCAAACACACAGAGTAGATATCTTTACTTCCCCAGGGATTAACTGTCGTCTTGTGCCTCCTCGTCACTCTGGCATCTGATCAGGTGATAAATTAGGTGCAGGTTGGTGACTGAGGAAGGTTTTCCGGGGCTGGGCGCGGAGAGCCCCAGGGAAGAGTAAAGCTTGACCCTCTGGTCCCCCTTGGCACCCCTTTGGCTGTGGCAGCAGCTGGGGCCATCTGTTTCCCTCGTCCGCTCATAACGTCAATTTCTGGCCGAACTGGAAAATATCAGGCAACGGGGGTTACGTTATGTTTGTTTATATCTTTATAGAAGCGAGGCTTTGTGATAGAGGGAATCTGCAGGCGTGAGGGCGGTAGTGTCGGGCGACGAGGCCATGTTGGCGGGTAGGGGACATGTTATTTCTCACTACAATAAAATACTGGCGGTCATGTTACGTTCACAAATTGCATCTGGTGTTCGTAAGGTTGACATTATGTGGTCCTTTTTCCTTGGTAATATGTGAAGATAGTCGTAGTGTTGTGGCGGAGTAAGTTGTTTGGGGATGTAATGATAATACTAGATGTGGTAAAAGGACAAGGCAGTGGTATTTGGGTCGCCATATACCAGGATATACGAGTGCATGGCTGTACTCGTCGTCATGACAAGGGACCTATCCGGAAGAAGAGAGGCATGTTGGTGCAGGTGACGGTGGTACGTCCAGCCGTGACGAAACAAATATCAGTAACTACCGCAGCGATGGTGATGGTGATGGTGGCGGCGGTGGCAATACAGGAGTTGGTATAGTGGTGGCTGTAGAGAAAGTAATAACAGCACAAATGGTGATGGTGGCAGCGATGGCGGTGATAGAGAAAGGAGAGAGACGATACAGACACAAGCGGCTGTCAGTGGTAGGGGGTATGGTAGGGATCTCTCGACATCTCCCTTGATTAAAGAGAAAGAAACCCCCGCAGTTAAAACACGGCTCGGTTGATTCTACAAATATTTCCACCTCGCATCCCCATCCCGCCGTACAGCTGTTGTTTGTTTACCCTCAGGTCGATGATGGAACGGGATTTATGGATCTGTTAAAAAAGGGAGACTAAAAAAACGTGATGTAAGTGCTGATAGCTTTTCCATTGGGGATTCTAGAGCCAATTTTTCGGTATGGTTGAATTTTTGGTCACGTGATGGACTGGCCGGGGGGGTATTGGCCAATAAAATAAAGGAAGGGATGGAGGTGTACGCACCGCAATATTTGACTGTGCCTGTGTGTGTGTGTGTGTGTGTGTGTGTGTGTGTGTGTGTGTGTGTGTGTGTGTGTGTGTGTGTGTGTGTGTGTGTGTGTGTGTGTGTGTGTATATATATATATATATATATATATATATATATATATATATATATACACACACACACACACACACACACACACACACACACACACACACACACACACACACACACACACACACACACACACACACACACACACACACACACACACACACACACACACACACACACACACACACACACACACACACACACACACACACCTATGCGTCAGTTTAGAAAAAGTGTAGTTTATTAAGATGCGTTGTGTGTATTAGAGTAGCTAACTCAATTTTATAACAACCGTTAATTTCTAAACAAAAGCTAGTACATGAAAAACAGTCAAACATTAGAAAAAGAAATACGATTTTTTGATAACCAACATAGAACATCACACCTGCCACACCACCGCCTCACCACTTCCACACCGCAGCCTCACCGCCGCCATCTCACCGTCACTTCCCGCAGTATGAGTAAAATGTGGAATTTACCCCGCCACACCATCTAAGACTTAAAAGGAACTGCCATCAGGTAACTCAGCTATTGCTTCCAACAAAAGGCAATGGCTGGAGAAGAAAGCGTGCAGGAGGAAAGCTTGAGTGGGAGAGAAGGCTCTTGATGTAACACATTCTGGCCTGTACTTCTGGGTGGTTTCAGAGCGAACTCTCCGCGATACAGAGGTGTGACGCTGAGTGGGAACGATCCCTTTAAACTCTCCCCAGTGCTCCAGGCCCTTCATTGATCCAGGCTTTTGTGCGCCTGTGGCATATCGGCACCAGACCGGCATAGAAAACTTGAAAACCCCGCCAATGGTCTCTTAAAGTATGGCATGGGGCGGAAATGCTGTTTATTATTGTAGTTATTTTCGCGAGGGGACGGTCGGCAAGGGGGAAGGCGAGGTGCGGCAGGTGCTCCAGCCTACGTTGCCGCTGGAGATTATTCTGGGCTCGCCGTGTGAAAGAGGGTGATCATTCATGCCCTGTGTAATGCTACTAATGGAATCCAGGCAATAGGGGGGGCGGGAGGAGAATGAGGAGCGGGAGGAAGAAGAGAAAGGGGAAAGGGAGGGTGGTGTGGTGTGGCTTGTGTCTGGGCGAGGAGCAGAAGTTGCGGTGGAGCTGCTTAGTGTTAGTGGTGGTGGTGGTGGTGGTGGCGGTGTTTATTCAGTGAGGGAGTATTGTGTAACTGGTTAATGCAGGTGACCGTGGTGGTGGTGTGTTGTGTGTGTGGTGGTGATGAGGGCTGGGTGACGACGGCGGTGCGGAGTATGTATGGTAATGGGAGGGTGGGTTCTGGACGATGGTAGTGAGGTGGCGAGGAGAGGGGGCTAAGGAATGGCGTTGCGGGTGGAGGTTAACTCTTGTGAATGTGACGCGGCGGCCTCTATTTCGGAGGGAGAATGAACGCATCATGCTCGTTCGTTGTGCCGCCGAGTGCTGGGTGGCGGGCGCTGAGGGCAGGTACCGCTTCTGTAGATCTCGCGGCGCTTCCACTAAGTTGGTCTCTTTATGAGCGTCATTTATTCCTTGACATTTTCCCTTTCCGACGGTTTCGCTAAATCGTTCACTTTAAAAGCAACATTTACTCTCTAACATTATAATCTAACACTGCAAATTTAGGATGCTGTATTCCATTTGGTATTCATAGTTTTTTTTTTTTTTATTATTATGTGTGTAACTACATAAAATATTGGAGTAATCCAACTGTACATAATATATTATATTTTTTGCGGGAGTAAATTAATATATCTATCTTACTTCAATGAAACATGCCGTATGATGAAAATTATATCACAAAACCGTATGAAAGAAAAAAAAATTGTCCCCACCAAGCTAACATATTTAGCCATAGATAGAGGAAAGTCCACATGCCTCAGGAGATATAATCATGACTTTTTCCTACCGCGTTTTCGTGTCACCATTAAATTACAATAGAAGTCACTTAAGTCTGCGCTCTAAGGTTCAGTTTCGTTCACGCTTTCATGACCTGTTTCACTTTCGTCTATCAAGGGAAAGTAAAGGGGGATCATGGCGGCGTTGTTTGTGTTGGAGAGGCGGTCATGCTGCGATTTATACAAGCCAACAAGAGAGGATTTGCCACTCGAGTTATTTGCAAGGGAGAAGACCTATTCCCGCGGTCACCTCTTTCTGGCGGTCGAAAGGCGGAAGGGCGCGTCGGGAGGGATAGGAGGTAAAGGAAGACGAAAGAGGAATGGGAAGGAAGGGGGCTGGGTCGGCAGGGAGGGAGATGAAGTGTCAGGAAGGACTACGGCTACCGGGACTGGAGGAAAGCATGGGAAAGGCTGTATAAGGGATATTAAGGAGACAGGGACCCTGGGGCAATAAAAAGTGAGAAACCCAGTGCAGAGCCACCAAGACGCCGAAAAGCGCCACTGCAGGAAAGTCCACACAAACATGGCCAACTAGCAGAATTCAGAAGCATGAAGCAGTAGAATAGTCAGATATTAATGCGATAGACACACAAAGTAAACATGAAAGGTAAGGAGAAAAACAATGCCATAAAACATCGTAAAACTACCAGACGAAAATAAAAGAAAATCAAGAGAACGGAACAGACACACGAAACACAACCTTGGAGGAAGGGAACGTAGATGAACACGGCAGCAAGGCGGCGCTCGGCTACAGAGGCACACAAAAGAAAGATCAAATAATAATGAAAAGAACTAAGAACCGCAGGAGGCAAGGAGTGCCATGGGCGGCTCCCTGTGAAGGATTTAAGGCAAGGGCTCCTCTGAGGTCCTCGCGGCAGTTGGCTTCCGAGGATTCATCTTGTAGGATACGTCGAGGCCTTCACGAGGCGAGTTTATCTCTCCCGCTGTATTATAAGCTTTGCCATTGGTTTATCTTGACGAATTTATTGTCGTCGCTTCTTTTGCAGGCTTCCCTTGGCTGTTCTTCTTAGCCAGGGGAGGGGCTTAGTCATAATGAAGCATGCAGGCGTATCCGCGTTCACTCTTCTCATCCCTAAAGGTCACTAGTGTGTAGGTGAAAAGGTGAAGGACCAGACGGCGCGTAAAACGAGTTGGCAACGTTAAATAACAAACAGAGAGACTTGGAGCAATAATATCATCCCGGGGCCGTTTTCTTTTCGTCAGTGAGGCTGGGGATCCACACACACACACACACACACACACACACACACACACACACACACACACACACACACACACACACACACACACACACACACACACACACACACACACACCGCTGTATAATCACTTTGTGTGTGTGTGTGTGTGTGTGT
>NC_059303.1:11562859-11582859 GCF_017591435.1 Portunus trituberculatus | reverse complement strand
GTGGTCAAGAACGGTGGTAATAGTGGCGAGAGTGGTTTTGTGGGGAAGGACGGGGGAAGAGGAAAAAGGGAAAGAAAACATGATATAAAAAAGGAGGAGGAGGTAGGCAAGCAGGCAGGGGCGAGGCTCCTCCCTCTGAAACACTGTTCACCTAGCTCGTATCTCACCTGGCCGTCCGGCGCCTCGCGAGTGTAACGAGCCTCTGCCCAATACTCCTTTCGTTTAGCGAGTCGTTAATCCGCCCCCGCAGCCCAGCCCTTTCGTTAACCCTTCCGGTGCACCAGCCTTCCGAACACCTTCGTTAATCTTCAAGGTTATTGCCTCCTTTACTTTCCTCCTTCCATCGCGAGGGTCTATAAATATAAATATTTTCTTCTCCGCCCTCTTTCCCTTTTCCTCCCCGGGGATAGAGTAACAAGGATTTGGAATTCTAAGGATTTTTCCCTAGGAGGCGAACATTTCTCAAGGGGGAGGACAGGTAAAAATTGCGGGCTGGCAGGGAAAGGCGGTGTTCCCATGAAAGGAGAGCTGCGAGATACATGGGGCTGAAGGGAGGAGAAAAGGAGGAGAAAGGGAGGGAGGAAGAAGGAGGTGGGGCGCGAGGCTCCCTTTATATATAACCAGGTTCCTGATGCCTGACACAACTCACGGATGGGGGTAGAAAGAGGGGCAGGAAGGGTCTGGAGGAGTGTTTGGGGAGGCTCCCTTTGTAATATACGTTCTGAAGCATCAAATTAGCCTCTGCTCACCTGCTGTCCGTGACCACATATCTACCGCCTCCTCCTCCTCCTCCTCCTCCTCCTCCTCCTCCTCCTCCTCCTCCTCCTCCTCCTCCTCCTCCTCCTCCTCCTCCTCCTCCTCCTCCTCCTCCTCCTGCACACCATCATTGTCTTTCTATCCACCTGTATCATCATTCCTTTACTTTTTTTCCTTTTTCTTATTTTCTTCATCCCCCACCCTTTATATTTTTTATTAAGCCCTTTTTTCCTGCCCTCCTCCTCCTCCTCCTCCTCCTCCTCCTCCTCCTCCTCCTCCTCCTCCTCCTCCTCCTCCTCCTCCTCCTCCTCCTCCTTTTCCTCCTTCTCAGCATTGCCTTTCTGTCTACCAACCGTATTTTTTCCCTACCTCATCTTGCCCTTCCCTTTTCCTTCTTCCTCTTCCTCCACTCTCTGCTAAGCCCATCTTGCCCTCTTTTCCTCTCTCACTCGCGCGTCAAGTAAGGTGTCTTCATGCATCCGTGTTGTAAATTATCCCAATGACTGAAAAATGAATGTAAATATCTCCCTTTGGTTTAATCTCTCGGCATCCAAATCTTCTCGCCGGAGACTAATAAAGCGGTAAATTATAAGGTACCGTCGACCCCCATCAGGAAGAAGTAAAGCTTACGTCCCCAGCAGCGGGATGAAGAGAATTAGGAGGAGGGGAGGGAAGGATGGAGGGGGCCAGCAGCAGCAGCAGCAGCAGGCTTCACCAGTTCCCTCATCTGCAAGTAACAGGTGTACCATTTTGCAAACTTCGCTCCTTAACTCCAATAATATTGCTCAACTTTTAATAGATTTTCCTTATCAGTCTACTAAGTCAGTGCATCGTGTAATTTCATCGCTAAGGATATAATGCTTCCGGCCACGGAGGACTAATGACGCCTCGGAACGTGCCTCCTTATTTAGCGTTAAGACTAGATCTGTTTAATTTGTTGTGTCTTGAGGGATCTTTAAGGCTTATGGTGACCTTAGGACTGATAGGCAGTATTACTATAGGTCACGAGGCAATGCAAGTCGACACATACTGGTTAACATTACCAACATCCTCAGCCTCGTAAATGTAAGTTCCGCGCGAAACAGTTTGGTGCGGCACGTAATCCCAAGTTATTCATGGTAACCAAAAAGCATACGTACTCTGAAATAGTCGTGTCCTCCAAACTTTGTAGTTAAGGAAATTAGCTTCGTATATGCAGGATCTCTCTCTCTCTCTCTCTCTCTCTCTCTCTCTCTCTCTCTCTCTCTCTCTCTCTCTCTCTCTCTCTCTCTCTCTCTCTCTCTCTCTCTCTCTCTCTCTCTCTCTCTCTCTCTCTCTCTCTCTCTCTCTCTCTCTCTCTCTCTCTCTCTCTCTCTCTCTCTCTCTCTCTCTCTCTCTCTCTGCTGTCTGGAGAAAAAAATAGTTTAAAATTCAGGTTAACTTGGCTTTATAAATTTCTTCTTAGATTATATTACTTTTGGAAAAAAAAAAAAAAGGCTGGTCTAGTATCCTCCTAAAAGAATAAGCGAAAAAATAGAGAGAAAGAAGTCGAGGGACAAAATTAAGTTTGCTACGAAGAAACGAAGAAAGAAACTGTACCTTCCCGCCCCCTAAAAGAAGAAAAAAAGTCTGGAATCCTGCGTTGTTCTCATTGTCGAAGTCGGGGCCCTTAGCGACTGGTAAGGGACAACCCGAAGTTTTCTCACAAATATCAACTTAGGTCGTGAGCTCGGGCGCTCGGGAATACTCGGCTGTCTCTGCACGATGCTGCCTCTTGATGCTGTTATGCTACACTCGGTCCACTTATATCATCAGGGAGTCTAGACCAAGAATTAGGACGACGAGAGAAAGAAATGAAGAATAAACGAATAACCGAGTCGTGACGAGAGTGGGCCAGGGAAGTCCCTAGTGTGATGTGGAATTGTTAATCGCCAGGGTCGTATGTGATAATGGTCCTTAGCGGGTGTATTAGGTAGGTGCGCCAGGGAGGCATGGGGCGGTGGGGAGAGAATGGAAAACTAAGTTGCTGGTCTAAGAAGTGAGGCGAGGCACTGGTGAATTGTGTTCGCATGTTGTAATGCAGAATGTTCTGGAATGAGGCTCAAGCTGCGCTCAGAAGAAAAATGGTAAACGTGAGAGAAGGAGCTGATACTGAGTTGCCTTCAAATACCGTCTTACTCAGCAAAAAAATTAAGTGTGTGTGTAGTATATATATATATATATATATATATATATATATATATATATATATATATATATATATATATATATATATATATATATTCACACATACATAGATACATACGTACATTCATACATACATACATAACATACACAAGAATATGAAGAAGCAGAAGAGTGGCAGACGGTGAGACACTTAACACAGTGGGAGGGGAGCGCGTAATAACACCATGACGGATCAAAGAACACTAATGGATATTATTTAAGTCTCAAAAAAAAAATCTTGTAATCAACCCTGTTACCCCCAAGCAGCTTGTGCCTTGATGAAAAAATAGAGTAATTACAGATAATTAGACCGGAAAGAATTATATAAATACTCCAGAAGTCTCCTGGCTGGACAAGGCGAGAGGTAAGGCTTCTAATAATGACATTAAGGCGTAATTGAGATCTTCTAAGGATAGTGTTATGGTCGCAACGATCTCGCAGGGGTCAGGGGCGAGGCCATGAGGGGCGGGGCGAGGAAGAGCGAGTGAGGGAGAGTTGAAGGCCGCGCGGGAGAACAAAAGAGGGGTGAAGGTGCAAATGGGGGAAGGGAGAGTGGAAAGGCATGAAGAGAGAGAAGGGAAAATAAGAGAGACGGGATGATGACAGGGTGAGAAAGGGAGGAAGGAGAGATGATGGCAGTGGAAAGAAGAGACGAAGGAAGATAAAGTGAAGTGTAGAGTTGTGGTGAGTGAACGATGGAGTGGGAATATAGGACAGAGCAGGAGGAGAAAGAGGGCAGAGAGGAAGGAAGAAGAGGTCAGTGAAGGTGGAAGGTAAGGAGAAGAAATGGAAAGGGAACAACAACAGGAGGAAGAAGAGAAGGGAAAGAGATTGCCAGAAGCGATTAAAGATCAAGGGGAGGAATACATACGTAAAATGAGAAGAGAAAATGCATTCTGATGACCTGAAAGGTGTTGTTCTGAGAGAGAGAGAGAGAGAGAGAGAGAGAGAGAGAGAGAGAGAGAGAGAGAGAGAGAGAGAGTGTGTGTGTGTCAGTAATATCAGAACCTGCTCTTTTCACTATCATGATTGTTGGTTCTTTCTCAAATAACAAACTGGTTTGAAAATCTTTGTTTCTCACATTGCCTTGATGTGTTCATTTGTAAGTCTCGCTGTGTATTGTGACTTGAATGTTCGATGCCATAAAATAAAAATATCAACGCTTAAAAACTTCCAACTTTAACTTTTTATCCTCTCTCTCCATTAGTACCACAATTAACTTAAGACAACCTTGATAATTACAGGGATAGGATCAGAAATAGAGAACAACGAGGGATGAAATTAAACCAGTGAAATTAAGACATTACGAAAAATTATACAAAATGAAAGAGGCAGAAAACACATAGGCACAGATAGATAGACAGTCACAAAATAGACAAGGCATAAAAGGCAGGTATAGCTGAAGGATAATTACAACAGATAAAGTGGAATATAGAGTAGAGACAGAAGGAGAGGTGAGGCTGCCAAGAGTGAGGGTGCAAGATGAGCGTGGGAGAGGCTGGCTAGGAGTGCTATCTTGCCATTACCATCATCTTATTGCCGATGATGACGGAGATTACCACCCTCACGCCTCACTCGCGGACCTCTCGGGCTGGTCTGCTCTCGGTGTAATAAAGCCGTTGTCATTTTTAAGGGCGGCCATTATACTTGAAAGTGAGAGAGAGAGAGAGAGAGAGAGAGAGAGAGAGAGAGAGAGAGAGAGAGAGAGAGAGAGAGAGAGAGAGAGAGAGAGATTGGTGAGACGAGGTGGGGTGAAGGGGTGGCATATTACAGAGAGAGAGAGAGAGAGAGAGAGAGAGAGAGAGATGTTAGGGGGTAGGGGGAGATCAGTAAGATCATATTTATCAGCCAATATCTTAAGAGAGATTATAACCCTTCGATATCCAAGTCTATTCTTTGTAGAAATCCGATTTATCTAAAAGAAAAAATATAACTACATAATTACACTTAATGAAGCCTTGTTACACCATCGATATAAATTCAACATGAAATTCACCATGGGTAATCAGGGGGCACCACCGTCTCTTGATTAAGTCGTCGAGAAAACGGCAGGATACGGAGGATCTGGCGAGTCTCACTGGTAACCTGCCGTGTTCAGCGCAGCCCCGAGGCGATGTTTGCCCCTCTCGTGTGTCCTGTCGGGGAGTTCAATTTTCATTTTTCATATCAACCCTCACAGCGATGGCTTAATTATGTCTCAAAGTAGTATAATCTAATCCAGGCGAGAGAGACGGACAAACCAATGGATGATAAGGTCACCCGCCAGACAGGACTGAGAACACACACACACGTTCCCTCACACACACACACACACACACACACACACACACACACACACACACACACACACACACACACACACACACACACACACACACACACACACACACACACACACGAGAACGAACACGGATAAAGAGAGAAGTAAGTGCAGAGAAAGATTGCAAGATGGAGGAACTTCAATGGCCGCTGCAAGGATCCCTCCAGTTCCTTCTCCACTGAATCGGCCGGGATTAATTTGGCTTACAAGCGTCAAAAGCTGGAGATTGCATCATGTGTTTGGCGCTTCACGACCCTGGCACTGTTGGCACGATTCCCTAACATGTTCCTTCCATTCTGAGAGAAATCCGCACGCGCACCACACCGCATATTATTTTACCTCACCATCTCAGGCGTTTGATTGTATAGCAGGCTTTCAGTGTGTTGTTATCTCACCTCAAAATACATTGATTAAGTATTGGGTTATCTAGCGTTGCCATCCGTGCCGCATCCAGCCAGGGATGGATACACGGTTATTCCACGGCAAGAGCCATATTGACCCCCAACTATTGGCTCGTAAACCAGCTCCCCGCTAAGAGGCCCTCGCGCCCTCCCAAAATTCCTTCAGTATGTTATATTTGGCGCCGTGGGAGGCTTGGCAACGTCCATTACTTATAGGTAATTAATATCTAGGAGGTGCGAGGCGGAGGGCGAGGCGCATAAGTTAGCTCAGTCTCGTCCTAAAAGGCTGCAATGTTTTTCCTCAAGACAAGAGTGTAATCTCTTTTTCAGACCAGTTTTTTTTTCACTCGTTTTCTTTTCTCCATATTTCCTTTCTACCGTGTTTGGTATTAATGTAGCGTAAGTGATGCTGTCAGGAAATGTTCGCTTTCCTCGTGTTTATTACTTTCGCATCAATGAATGTAATTTTTGATAGTTTGTGTGACGCGAGTGTTGATATAAGATGCGGCACCTCCATATTTGTGTTACTTTTATATGCTTACATCTTATTCCTCATACTCGTTCATATTCATGCTGGTATACATTATGCTCTCTCTCTCTCTCTCTCTCTCTCTCTCTCTCTCTCTCTCTCTCTCTCTCTCTCTCTCTCTCTCTCTCTCTCTCTCTCTCTCTCTCTCTCTCTCTCTCTCTCTCTCTCTCTCTCTCTCTCTCTCTCTCTCTCTCATCTAGCTCTCATCTCTCTACCTCCTCCTCCTCCTCCTCCTCCTCCTCCTCCTCCTCCTCCTCCTCCTCCTCCTCCTCCTCCTCCTCCTCCTCCTCCTCCTCCTCCTCCTATACCATTGTCCCTCTTCCTCTTCCCCTCTATAGTCTTCCTCTCCGTTCTGGTCGTGTTGTCAAAGGAACTAATTGGCTTTAGGTTCGGCAGAATTATTAGGTCAGGGCCTGGAAAACCACATCTCCGGGCGATCGTTGGGACTGATGGGCGAGGGGCGGCGGGGGAACAGGACAAGTTGGTGTCGATAATGAGATGAGGACTTCCAGACCAAATAATGCGTCCGGCCTGCTGCGTCTCTCTCTCTCTCTCTCTCTCTCTCTCTCTCTCTCTCTCTCTCTCTCTCTCTCTCTCTCTCTCTCTCGTTCTCGTTCTCGTTCTCGTTCTTTGTTTTTATCTGTCTCCTTTTTTCTTCCCCTTTATCTGGTCGTTCAAATGTCCTTTTATTTTTCTCTTGTTAATTATGTGTATTTTCTTCACATTTATCCTCCCCCTCTCTCTCTCTCTCTCTCTCTCTCTCTCTCTCTCTCTCTCTCTCTCTCTCTCTCTCTCTCTCTCTCTCTCTCTCTTTTCTTTTCTTTTATCTGGTTCAAATGTCCTTTCTCTCTTTTTCTCTTTCCCACGATTTTTTTTTCATATATTTTCTCCTTTTCGTTTCTCATATAAGCGTCCTTCCATGTAATACTACTCTTCATCTTGGTCTCATTTCCCTCTTTCCTCACACTAAGATCCTCCCTGCTGTATGTGCAATTCTTCTTAACCCAGGCTCCTAAACACTACTAAGCAGGCTCTATTTTCCTTAGTAGTAGTGGTAATAGTAGCAGTAGCGGTAGTAGTGGTGGTAGTTCTGCATTGCTGTTCTTATTGGATGTGCTTTGGTTTTGTACAATATGTGTGGCAGAATACAGGCAAATGAATAGCAATCCATGTCTTTTGGTAACTGAGAGGGAATGATAAGTTTCCCACTCTCTCTCGTGATGACGTAACTAAATTAGGGACAAAAAAAGAACTTAGAAACTTTGGTCCTTTTCTTAATGGAATAATTTACGCGAAGATGAGGAGTGTGAAGGCAAAAACCAGACCTTATTTTTCGTGTGTCCTGAGTAATGACGGACATCAAGGGAAAAAAAAAAGGAAAAGGATAAAACTCGAAATGGAAGCGGCAATGGCGGGAAAACACTCGCTTTAATTAAGTATTATTTTGTGTAAGTGTCGAGTTAATGTAAGCTGTACTCCCGTTGTTTAGGTTCCTGTATGTTACGTGCATACATAATTATATACACCCGCCATCCCTATCCATTATTTTACCTAATCTTGCATATATTATTATCTCTCTCTCTCTCTCTCTCTCTCTCTCTCTCTCTCTCTCTCTCTCTCTCTCTCTCTCTCTCTCTCTCTCTCTCTCTCTCTCTCTCTCTCTCTCTCTCTCTCTCTCTCTCTCTCTCTCTCTCTCTGTGTGTGTGTGTGTGTGTGTGTGTGTGTTTATTTATGTGGGGTGATTTGCCCTAAAACATCATAATACACTCGTATATTTATTGAGGAACACTTTAAACACCCACTTGACCTTTCGAGAGGAAACGTGTACAAGAGGCTGGAGGTGTTTGTTCAGCGCTGCACTCAACACAAACACTCTTCATTCCTTGTCTGATTAACTCCCGCCTCCTCACCGCTGCCTTGGTAGGTGGTATGATGTGATTAGGTGCTGTTTTTCCCCTTCTCTTCTTCACGTGAGTCTGGAAAGGGCTTCGCATCTGCATAATTGCGAGTTGTGTAAATAGCTTTCTTCCGATTCATTAGTGTATGAGTCAGAAACATTCACAGGTAATTAGGCAGGTTAATGACGCACCCGTGAAGCTCTTTTACTCCTTTTCTTCAATATTCGCAACCAAATTTTTCAAGTTTGTTCATAATCATGAGAGGTGGAAGGCAAAAGCGAATTTGAGAGGTGATCATCTCTACTTTGGCATTTTTCCCGTCCGTCAGTTACCGTGAGTCTGCTGTAAGTTATCCTGGGTGTTGTTTCACGAGAAGGTCAAAAGTCAATACATCTGTTTACGTTAGAAAATGTATGGTGTACGTATGCTGGCTCTACTATTTTGTTTTCTTTTCCCCGCCGCTAACAACGGTGCCGTGTGTTAATAAACTGTGGTGTGTTATCTATCTTTCCTAACCTTATATTTACTTTATCTCCATTACGCTCCTCCATGTATCTCCCCGCCACTCTCTATTACCTATCCATCCCCCTACTCCCCTCCACCACCTACTCCCTCATTTAAGGTCCTGCTCCCCTGTCGTTGTCGGGAACCATAATGAGCTCGTGACAAATTGACTTGACAGAGAGCATATATCCTGCGTCCTACGAGGCGTGTTCGAGTCTGGCTTATATCACCGGCAAGAGTCTGGACCCATCCCTACCCTGCTTCACCTCCCCCACCCCTTCCCTCGCTGTCTGTGGGGTCTGGCCGGGCGTGGGAGGCTGGGGAGTCTCTATCTTTCCCTCTCTCTCTCCTCCTCGCACTCTCCCGTCTGTTGGCTTAGTTCGCTTTTTTTTTTTCGGTGTTGGGGAAGGAGCGCAGAGGAAAAATTAATGGAACACTGAAGCGAGGGATCCCCCATGTTTTTCCCTCATCTTTTTTGTTTGTTATGTTGTTTGGTACGGTTTTTGTTCCCTCTCTTTACTTTCCTCGTCGGTATATAGCTTGGAATGTTACGTTTTCTTTTCAGTTTTTTATGTTCGTTATCGGTCGTATCACATTTTCTCCCCAAACCATATGTTCCTTATTTTCTATCTACCCATGCTCCATTTCTCTTATCTCTCCACCACCATTTTATTCTCCCGTCTCCTCCCGTTATTTATCCCGTTCATCACAAGACCCCATTATGTGCCCCCTCTCTCTCCTCTCCTCCCTCTCACAAGATCTCCATCCCGCAGCCTCACCCCATGCTGGAAGGCGAACACATCGTATATCATTCAACCATCTGGCAGCTCGTACAATAGCCAGAGGAAAGGTGTGCAAATTGAAGCACCTGAGGGAGAGAGTAAGTGCGCCGCTCCCCCGCAGGTCTCACCATTCCAAGTATTTGTTACGTCCTCTGCGGCAGGAGGGGAACGATCCAGGAAGGGGCAGTGTGTATTTAGGACTTAAATGCGATTTCAAACGGAGCCAAAATGTTAATTGGCCGTCAGAGGAGATGGGTTTCGTCGTGGAGGATAACTAAATTAGGGTCGTGAGGGGGGAAACGGAAGAGCAGAGAGGAGATAGGCGAGGAATGGGAGGGAGGAGGGTAAGAAATGGTATCGGCGAGTGAATGGGGAAAGACTCCAGAATAAACCTCTTTTCCATTTCTGATTCCCTGCCAACCTTCCCCTGCCTTCTTGGACGCTCTCACTGTAGGGAGGAAGAGGGTTGAATAAATGTTAAAGGCTGCTGCATCCGTAACAAAACATCTTCAGGTTAAACTTCCGTCACTCTTCTCTATACGTATATCCTGCTGACCTCCCTCTGCCTTCCATCACGTTCTTAGTCTTTCCCAATAGGTAGAGGAGAAGAGGCTATAAATAATTGATATAGGTGACTGAAAATATGATGAATTTCTTAAGGTTCACACTCTTCTACTTGCCCTGCCTGTGTTTCCTTTTTCTTCCCCTTTAACTCACTCATTCTACGTATTTTTTTTCCTATTTATATATAAAAAGTGCGTTTTAGAATTGATATAAGAAAGTGAATGAGGAATAAGCGTAAGAAATCCTCTGAACTTCTCCCTATTCCCCTGCCAGTCTTCCCCTGCCTTCTCTAACATCCTCAGTCTTTCTCCTTATATACACTTCCTCTTTTTTTTCTTTCCTCCTATGAAGTTGTGTGACCTATAATTGGCGGGGACGAAATGCCGTATATAAAGAGAAGACCGCCTGCTGGAGGTCGTAACTTAAGGTGTGAGTTTTAATCTTCCGTTGTACAGCTTCGGTCATTAGTGTGGGATTAGATCTTGCACTTAGCATTCCGCCGGTGTCCGAGTCTCCTTTCCTTCTACGGATTCAAGGCGAGAGGTTCCTGAATTAGTCGAGGAAGGAATAGTGTTGTTTATAAAGATACAAGTTTTGGGTGAAGTAATAGTGTGTTTGTATACCTGTTTGTTTGTGTGTATACGACTCTCTCTCTCTCTCTCTCTCTCTCTCTCTCTCTCTCTCTCTCTCTCTCTCTCTCTCTCTCTCTCTCTCTCAGCTGCCCCTTCAGCCATAATATGTGTTATTTATTGAAGTATCTAGTCGAGTGATTCGTCATCCCTCCCTCTTCCATATTTCAGCACCTCTGGTACCCTTCAATCTTTCCGACCTTCTTTTCCCCTACCCCTTACAGTCCACCACCGCTGCAGGGCTCCACCACCACCACCACCACCACCTCGAATTTCTTTACTCTGTCATCACGGGACTCCACTTCACCACACCTTCATCACACTTCATAGACCGTGCCTCCCAATACCTTCCAATGTCTCTTACTGTCTCCACTCCTCCTCCTCCTCCTCCTCCTCCTCCTCCTCCTCCTCTTTGCCCATTTCTTCTTTTCCTTTCATGTTCTCATTCGTTCGGAGTTTTGATGTCTTTTCTCTTTTTTTTCCTTAACTTCAGCTTCGCTTTTTTCTATTTCTTTATATGGCATCTCACTTTGCTTTTATTTTTTTCCTCTGCGGACTTCCTTTTTTTCCCGTTCTTTATTGTATCACGTTGCGCGTTTCTTTTCCTCGTCCTGCTGCTCCTGAAAATGATACTTCTCTTCCCTTTGTCCTCCTCCTCCTCCTCCTCCTCCTCCTCCTCCTCCTCCTCCTCCTCCTCCTCCTCCTCCTCCTCCTGGCGGACGTAACACTCCATAATCATGCGGCATACGGGACTGCCTGGGTCGCGTCAAGGAACCATTCGTCCAACAATCATGGGTCGCGGAAGAGACACTCAGGCTGCGAGGAGACGTGGGGACACACATTTGGGGAAGCCTCCGGATTTATACCATCGACTCACTTCAGGCTGTGTGTGTGTGTGTGTGTGTGTGTGTGTGTGTGTGTGTGTGTGTGTGTGTGTGTGTGTGTGTGTGTGTGTGTGTGTGTGTGTGTGTTAAGACTGTATGGAAGAAAGAGCTCAGGAATATAAGGGAATGGAGATGAAAGTGGTGGCGAAGGAGGGGAGAGAGAGAGAGAGAGAGAGAGAGAGAGAGAGAGAGAGAGAGAGAGAAGGGAAGGAAGAGAAGGAGAAGAAGTGAAGTGAAGTGAGTGAGTGGAAGGTAGGAATCAGTATTGCGTCTTATACCATTTTTCCTCGTATTTCTCTTCCCCTTCAAGATTTAAGATTGATCGTACGGGGGAAAAATGAAGGATACAATATTATATCTTGACCCTTCCGTTCGCCCTTCCTCTCGTCCCCTTCCCGGCATCACGACTCCCCGGCCTACCTATCTTATGAACCATTCGGGTAATTGCACTTCAGGTGGACGAGACTTAAGGTGGAGATAGTGGTAGTGGTGGTGGTGGAGGTGGAGGTAGGAGAGAGAGAGAGAGAGAGAGAGAGAGAGAGAGGGAACCAGTAGCGTAAGGGAGGAGGTTCACAGGCTTAACTCTCCCTCTTCCTTTTTCTCTGCCTACCTTTCTTTCCTCCTTTACCGCTATTCTTTCCCCTTTTCTTTGCTCCCCTTCCTCCTTTCTCTTCACATCCCCGTTACTTCCCACAACACCCTCGTATTACCTTCAATTATCTCTAAATAAGTGGTGTTACGTAAATATATCCGCGACGGCCTAGTTCTCTCTTTATTTTCCTCTTTCCCTTACCGCGTCTCTCTCTCTCTCTCTCTCTCTCTCTCTCTCTCTCTCTCTCTCTCTCTCTCTCTCTCTCTCTCTCTCTCTCTCTCTCTCTCTCTCTCTCTCTCTCTCTCTCTCGAGGTTAATTCTTTCTAAACCTTCCATACTCGTCATGCTCACATTTTTTTTTTTTTCAGTTTCGTGTCGTTTCTATTCGTTGAAGAAAACGTGGAAGTTATTCACCCAGTGCAGTTTCATCTAGTGTATCAGATTTAATGAAAAATAATCGGTGTGTGTGAGCAGAAAGGATTAGAAGAAAATAAAGAGAATTAAGGAAATAAAAGAATTAAGTCCTTTTCTTGCCTGCCTCGAGGTAATAAAATTTCCCGGACGACGAGCCAAATTATCACAAGCCATGGCTTATTTCAGTCTAAGCCGCATAAGCTCCATCAAGTGAATAAATTAAGTCATGAAAACAAAGATGAATTTTATAGAGCTAATTTAAGGGAAGTTCACCATTGACTCACTGATGACATATAATCTCCAGACATTGGCTGGTCTTATTACTGCTGGACCAATATACAGGAATGTGGTATTCGCACGTCATGGTCACAGTTTATCCCCCTCCATAACGTCTCCCAAGACCCAGATTCTTTACCCTCAACCCCGGGAGTATTTCATTTTTCCCTCACGCCAGGCGGCAATTGCACCCACCCACTGAAGAAGGCGGTGTTAGTCATGAAGGTTCCAGATTTACCGCTTAATCTATTTCTCGACTTTTTCCTTGTCTTTCACTGCTTTAGTCGAATTTTCTTAACATTTTGAGAGTTACCAAAATTCAATATCACAGAAAAAAAACATAATAAGCCTCTAATTATATTTTTTTCTAAGCTACATAACTACTTAACGAACTTTAGTACAAATGTGTAAGATATGGAAGTAATAACCGAGGAAAATATCTAGCAATCAAAACTATTAAACAAATTTTGGTTCCCTACGGTAAATTTTATCATAGAACCACTGTCCACTTTGTTTTCTTAATTAGTGCATCTCAGAGAACAGTTTGACACCTTTATGGCATTGTGTGCTTGTAAGATCCACCCTCCTTTTTCTTTTTCTTTTTTTTTCAATTCCTCATGCATTGCCATCCTCTTCCTGCACATGATCCGTCAGTGCACTGCCTCTAGCTTTCCGTTTTCCTTCCTTCTCTCCGTTTTCCCTCTGTTGCTGTTTTCCCATTTTCTCTGGTTTCATTTTTCATCGTCTCCTTTTCACGTTTACCGCGTTGATCCACGACGCCGAACACCTGAACATGTTTGCACCATTTTGGAGAGAGAGAGAGAGAGAGAGAGAGAGAGAGAGAGAGAGAGACCCTAAGCTTAATGTTGGTGGCTGTTTTAAGAAAATATTATTTCTAAAAGTAAACGAAAATATTTTTATACCTCTTAATTTTCTTTCTTACTTATTCACTCATATTCTTACATTTTCAGACTGTTTATCGTTCATATTATTTTGCTTCTTCCCCGTCTTCATACTTTTCATTCCCTTTACCTACCTCCCTTCCTTCCTCTCCGTATCCTCTCTCGTATCTCTCCCTTCCTCCCTCTTGCCTCCTTTCCTACTTTTACCTTCCCTAGACGTGCCAATGGCCTCGGAGAGCAAGATTTTACTCTCCTTGATTGCATGCTACTTATTCCGCCACATATTTATTGGGCAAGATAAACAAAACCATCGCTTACGGCGCGGAGAAAAGCTGTGTACCCTCTCCCACATTTTCAGTGGCGGCGTTCTGGAACAGTAAAATATAGGGTTCCGGCCCCCCACCACAAGCGTCACTCCCATCCACTCGTCCTCCACCCCTCAAGGAACTCCTCCGCGTCTCGACCTGGCTCTGACTCGCTGTATAGCCGGGGTCAGTTCAGGCGACTCGCAATAAACACATAAACATTGAAACTCTAATTTTGGCTCCTCCCATTCTGCTGCCGGTAATGGCCTCTCTGCAGGTCCACGTCGCCAACGAGCCCCGCCGCCACCATTGTCTCCTGTTGTTCTTGGTGTGTTCTTCCCTTTCCCTTGGTGGACACTGTGAAGGCGCTTTATGGCTCCTTCTGAAGTACCTATGGGAGCTCAAGTGGCTCAGTGCTTTAGGCTTGTTTATGGTTCTTTTATTTTGTTGTTTGTTTATATGTGTGCGTTATGCTTGATTTTTGTTGTTTGTTGTGTTGAAGAAAGTGGTTAATTATTCACTTTTTTCTGTCTTGTTTTGCAGATTATGTGATGATTTTTTTTCTTTTTGATCTCTTCTCACATAGTTTGTCTAGACTTAGGTGAAGGAAGGCAAAAAAAGATATTGGTTTTATATAAAGAGAATCACTGATAGGTATAATTGTATTTTTCCTTTAGTTATTTGTAGATTCATAAACGAGTGAAAGGTTATTGTATTCCACACACGTATAAAAATAAACATTTACTTAATATTTTTCCTAATCGGAGACACTTTGCAGTAACTTTCCCTAACAAACTAATCACCTGAAAGACTATAAATATTTTACTGACAATTATTTCCAACTTGCAACTGACTTTTCCTCATCTGCTCAATCTTTACTTCGTGTAAGACTTTCATTAGTAGACAATTTTCTTGCATATGTTAATATTTTCCGAGGTAGAATTTGGCTCCTCACTGTCTAACATATTTTCACTTGGTCGTGGAGCTGTTCTGTGTAGACTAATGGAGGCTGAATATATTGTTTCTGTGCTGTGCCTGTGGGAGTTGGCGGAGGCTGCTCACTGAGGTTGCGGGGTCCTCTCCTTCCACCTCCCGCCTGCCTCCTCCAGTCCCCAGTCGTCTTGTTCCTTCCACGTTTCTATTTACTTTTACATATCCGTCCCTGTTCATGTCTGTTTTTGTGTCGTCGTCTTTTTCCACACCCATGCGTTTATCGTCCGCGCGTGTGTGTGTGTGTGTGTGTGTGTGTGTGTGTGTGTGTGTGTGTGTTTGTGTGTTTGTGTTGTGTGTGCAATCTTTACTGTTCTTGAGTTAAACAATTTATCATAGAGTCTATTTCTTTTATCACTCTAATACTTATTTTCGTGCGGATCAAATTTTCTAAAATGTTCAGTTTCATCCCGACCACGACATCTCACTCCCTCATGCCCCAACAGTTTTTGATGCACAGTTACCTTATTTATAGCTACCCACCACGTGTACCTGTGTGATTGATTGAACAGCCACCATTTCGTTTAATACACACACAAAAACGCAAATCACAGTCTTTGGTACGGCAGCTGAATGCATTATGGGGTCGTACAGCAGGAGGATGACTCTATAAGTTTAGAAAAAGAAAAAATAAGACCACGGGTACGAAGAACTTAATCACATAAAACTTGGAGCAACAAGCGGTCATGTATAGAGCAGCAGTGGCCTCGGTAAAGCCATGGGAAGACCTGGCTGACTCTCCTTGAGGCTGAGACCACTTACCCTCCGCCAAATATATAACTTAAATAAGAGTGTTTAAGGCAGAGGTAGAGGAGGAGTGCGATGAGGAGATCGAAGAAAGCGAGGCGAAAGAAGAGAGGGGGTGGAGGAAAGTGGAGGGAGGAAAAGAACACAACAAGGAGAAAATATTGCAAAAGCTTAAAATGGCTGCATTCGGACCTGAGCTTGATTTACCATGTTAGTTAAGTCTAGGAGAGTAACTTATTCCAGAGTATAAACACTGGGTGAAAAGAAGGATAGAAAATATTGAGAGAGAGAGAGAGAGAGAGAGAGAGAGAGAGAGAGAGAGAGAGAGAGAGAGAGAGAGAGAGAGAGAGAAACCTATGAGAATAAACTCTGTGAAATATGATTTTCAATTCGGCCCAAAAGGAAGATGTTCCCTGGAGGCTGTCTGGAAATCCACCGAAGTCTGGAAACAATTCTCCTCCATAAAGTCGCCTTAATACGGAGGGCGACGTATGTGTTTCCCAAAGAGGCCATTGCCGGAAATAGGGAATAATATTTCTCGTTCGCCTCCTTCCTCGCTTGTTGCTATTGACCAAGTTGGGGAGGATTTTCTTTGTTTTAAAAGGGTCTTCGTCATCAGGAGGGGAGGGAGAGGGAGGAAGGGATAATAAATGAGAAAAGAGGAAGTAGTGAAATACACGGAAGGTAGGAGATGGAAGGAGGCAAAGGATTCCGGAATTATTAAAAGGAATAACCATAGATTTGGATAAGAAAAGAAGGAGAAACTGAGGCATACACACACACACACACACACACACACACACACACACACACACACACACACACACACACACACACACACACACACACACACACACACACACACACACACACAGGACAGTTCCTTGAAAACCACCCGATCATAATATCCAATATACTAAAGTGTGTGTGTGTGTGTGTGTGTGTGTGTGTGTGTGTGTGTGTGTGTGTGAGGGGAAGCATCTGGCCATTCAGATTCTGGAGTAGGTCCCGCCACATTAAGGGACTCGAAGGTGACATTCTTAGAGTTCTAATTTGCAGTCTTTCTTTCTCGAAGCGGGAGTCTGAAACAGTGAGATGCGTGGTATTGACTCTCTCTCTCTCTCTCTCTCTCTCTCTCTCTCTCTCTCTCTCTCTCTCTCTCTCTCTCTCTCTCTCTCTCTCTCTCTCTCTCTCTCTCTCTCTCTCTCTCTCTCTCTCTCTCTCTCTCTCTCTCTCTCTCTCTCTCTCTCTCTCTCTCTCTCTCTCTCTCTCTCTCTCTCTCTCTCTCTCTCCTTAACTTAAGGAAAGCATTTCATAAACTTTAATGGTAATGTCAAAAAATAAACGTAAATAGAATAAAATGATGAGAACACGCAAAAAAAAATCATGTAGAATACGAATTAATAGGGTAATAAAGAGGCGAGACGTAAAAGAGAAGGAGAAGGAAGGAGGGAAGGAATAGGAGGATAAAGATGAGGAGGAGAAGGAGGAGCAAGCGGAGGAGGAGAAAGAGGAGGAGGAGGAAGGCAGGAGAAGAAAGAAGAGGCTCATTTCCCCTCCGAGATTAGGTGGCCCAAGGAAGTTTTCTGCTACAGTGACATCTGAATATATCGGTTCAATTTCCGGCCTGATATTCATAGCAGGAAGGTGTGAGCCCCTAGCGGATTATGGTTGAACCCTTTCTTCCCTCTCCCCTTACTCCCCTCTCTCCATACCCCTTTTTCCTCGTTCCCCTGCGTCTCCCCCTCTCTCTTTTATCCTCGTACATGTTTCTCTTTATCATTTCTTTTCATTCTCGTTCTCCTTATTTGTTTATTCCCCTCGCATCTTTTGTTTTCTTTATTTTTCCTTGGTTTATTATTTCTATCTTCTGTGCACCCAACCCTTGTTCTCACATCCCTTCTTCCTTAATCACTAGAAGTTTCCTTCCTTGTTTTTCTTTTTTTCTCTCTCTCTGCACTTCCTTTTCCTTTTCTTTGTTCAAACTTCTTTCTGTACTTGAAAGACGTTTCCAGACAAATCTCTCTTCCTTATCATTTCAACACTTATTTAACATATGTGCTTATGTACAGTGTGTGTGTGTGTGTGTGTGTGTGTGTGTGTGTGTGTGTGTGTGTGTGTGTGTGTGTGTGTGTGTGTGTGTGTGTGTGTGAGTGCGTGCGTGCGTCCGTGCTTCTCCCTCCATTTTCTACATTCTAACCTACATTTTCTTTACTCCGTCTATTCGTCCTCCATTTCTCTCTCTCTCTCTCTCTCTCTCTCTCTCTCTCTCTCTCTCTCTCTCTCTCTCTCTCTCTCTCTCTCTCTCTCTCTCTCTCTCTCTGTCAAGCCCCACAATTTTACAACACCATGTAAAGTTATCATAAACACTTAACACCAAGTAAAAAGAGAAATGCAATATTAAAATCCATAAGGAAGCAGAGGAGTAGGGAATGGCGGGAGGAAAGGGAAGCGGTGTGATGTATGCAAAAGGTCTGACTGATGTCGAATTTATCCAAGATTGTCGTGGAATTTGCGATAGAGTGACGACGCGGCGAGGAAAGAGGCGCTGGAGAAATATCACGCACTTCCCTCACCCATCGACAAATCCCTCGTACTGTATTTTTTCCTCCTTTACTAGAGTTGAGGAGGCGCGGGAAGGCCAGATGGAGGTGGGAAGGGAAGTAAAAAGAAATGACACAAAATGGAGTGGAGAGAGAGAGAGAGAGAGAGAGAGAGAGAGAGAGAGAGAGAGAGAGAGAGAGAGAGAGAAATTTGTGTGATATAAATAGGAATGGAGTAAGAAAAATTAAAAATAAAAGGTATAATCTAAGTGTTATTTTTTTTATTTAATAAGTAAAGGTGATTTGGTGCCACCCTGTTAAGTACTGTCCTGTATGTGCAGATATATTTTGTAGCGTCATCTAATCAAATGTTTTAGTGACGATAATGGCCATGTTGCTTCTACTATAGGTTGTCGCGTCATCAGGTCCGAGGCACAGGTTCAACACACGAGCTTTGCATTTCATTAATTGTGAGAGAAATTGTCGATAGCTATGTGCAACACTTTACTATAAATCAGGTCGTTTAAATTCCTCTAACGACTGATATTGTTTCGAATTTCAAGTAAAGTCCCAACAACACGGCTGTTACGTAGCGAGGGTATTCGCATAATACAGCGATGTGCGGTGGTATGTTTTTGTGAGGCGAGTCATCTGTATGGTTATTTTCACCCTTTATTTTGAGGAGAGCTGCTGTTATGAAGAGATGGCTCGCTGGGTTTTATTATGTGTGGCAGACATAACTTACATACAAACGTGATGTGTGTTTCGCTGTACCCACAGAAGGCGGAAAACGTGAGGAGGAAACTCAATTTTTGTTTAATTACATGACCTGGCAATTTCACATTAAAATCACTCCCTCATGAACTATAAAGTAACTTATCAAAGACGCCAGTTTAGTCCGTAACGATCTCTCCTGTGCGCTGCGAGGGACCATGGCAATCCTCCCTTCCCTGAGCGTCACCACCCGCAGGAGAACGAGAAAGAAACTGATTTAAACGTCGAAACATAATTCAAAAACCCGCTGCGTTTACCTTGATGAAATCCACCGTAAGTCCTCGACGAATATGCAAAAAAGTTACTCATTTTATACAAATCAACGCAGCTCCAACTGTTTTAATCTCGATAATTACAACCATTAGTGGGCAGGAGGCGGCGGGAGGGAGCACAGTAGCGATGGTGGCGGCGGCGGCGGCTGGCGGTAGCCACGAGTAATGGAGGCGTGAATTTCCCATAAACTCGGCACCTACGCTACTCCCGTCACGTATTTATGCTATGATTGCCTTCCTCTCAACCCGGCTTCCCGCGTAGCCAAAATTTGAGTCCTGTAGGTATGAGTGATGTACACCCTGCATTTTCTCATGGACGTGGTATCGGTAATCATAGGAAGGCAGGAGAAATATCCGTTTAGCGTGACTCTCATCTCAGTGTGGTCTGTGGACGCGGCGATAATATTGTGTATGGATCGTGTCTACCTTGACATTACTCTTCATAATGAAAGTAAATTGCTAGCGCTGTTTCCGTTTTAAATGATATACCTGTCTGTTTGTGAGTGGTGGTGGTGTGGTGGTGGTGGTGTGGTGGCGGTGGTGGGAATGGAAGAGGAGGCACCGTCTTCTGTAACCATTCCCATGTTCCCTCAACCCTACAACCTCCTTTCTCACCACAGCCACTGCCACCTTCACCTTCGCACCTCCGCCACAACCTCGACCCAACACTCCTGGCACTTCATAACTCAGCCCCCCTCGGCGATAAGTATCCA
>NC_059303.1:11535359-11557859 GCF_017591435.1 Portunus trituberculatus | reverse complement strand
ACTAATAGACTTGTATGCAAATAGACACTAGTAAGAGTGAGAGGAACACGCTTAAAAATTAATACAAAAAAAGAAATCAGGGTTTTGGGAGTGGTGGGGCTGGGGTGTGGAGGAAGGTTCGGGAAGAGGAGGAGGAGACGGAGAAGAGGCAATAAACTCCCCCGTTGGTCGATCGAGAGTTTAATTGTCTTGGGTAAAGTTTCTCTCTCCACGTTCTTCTCGCCCCTAAAAGTATGACATTAAGGTCCCTGTTATCTTGGAAACTTGGGAACCAACACGCGTCCATTGCAACACTTTACTACACTTATTCCTCCCTTAGCACGTGCACAAGTAAAAGTAAATGTTGCAATACCACTAAACATAGGCAGTAAATCCACACAAATAAGGAAGACGAAGAAGAATTTTAATCATCTGTAAATTCACATACTTAGAATAACTTTTGGGCCACTTCAGGACGAGAACTCCGCGTAGACACAAGAGGGAAAACAGGAAAATATGCTTGGTGGTATGAAATATGTGTGTTTTCCTGGTGAGGGCGGGAGGACACAGTTTCCCCTGCCATTAGCTGCAGTAATTAGCCTGAAGCAACTCTGTCCAACTTTCTGCTCCTCACGTCCGTCCCAATGTTGCCTAGCCGTGTTTTGCCTCCGCTCCTTGCGACATGAAGCTGTTGTTGCTGCTGCTGTTGTTATTCTTTAGTCTTCTTTTCCTCACTTTAATTGCTTTTCTTTTTCGTCTTCTAGTTGGTGCGTGTCACGTGAGCTGGGTTGCTTTCATTATAATGTTTTCTCGTTTCGCATATTTTTGGATTTCTTTTCCTGTCTGTCATTGAAGTGTCTGAGAATATTGCGATACGTTTTTTGAAGTGTTGCTCTAGTGTTTTTTTTTTTTTTTTTTATGTTGGTGCGATGATTATGTATGTTATTTGTGATTATGTATGTCGTATTTTCTATTATTTTTATTTTTATTATTATTATTATTATTATTATTATTATTATTATTATTATTATTATTATTATTATTATTATTATTATTATTACTATTATTATTATTATTATTATTATTATTATTATTATTATTATTATTATTATTATTATTATTATTATTATTATTATTATTATTATTATTATTATTATTATTATTATTATTATTATTATTATTATTATTATTATTATTATTATTATTATTATTATTATTATTATTATTATTATTATTATTATTATTATTATTATTATTATTATTATTATTATTATTATTATTATTATTATTATTATTATTATTATTATTATTATTATTATTATTATTATTATTATTATTATTATGATTGTTTTATTTTTTTTAATCATTGGTATTATTGTAATTTTTTTATTATCATTATTACTATTTTATATTTGTATGTGTACATATTTGTTTGTGTTTATTTATTTATTTATTTATTTAGCTATTTTTTTTATCTATTAATTGCTTTATTTATCTATTTGCTTATAACATTTTTGGTATATCTCAATAATAAAATCGAACATTATGTTTTTGGCATTTATTTATTTATTTTTTTTTATTTTACATTTAGACCTAACCACCACGCTGTAACATAATGAACCCAGAAAGACGGACAGACAAACAGACATGTACACAAGCAGACGGAGCTGTAGACAGACATGGAGCCAGACAGACGGGCGAGGAGAGCGAGGCAAGGCAATATATGAAGAAAATGGAGGGAGGGATGAAGTGAGGGAGGATGCGTCGACGGGCGTTAGAGAGACTTTAATTCTAGCTGTGTTAAGAGGCTACGTGCCTGTGGGGAGGGCGGGGCCGAGGGCCCTGTGGCCGAGGGGATAATAATATGTAAATTGCGTCTTGCCTCCAGCATCGTATCTGGTTGTTTAAATTCCCTCGGAGGACATTAGCGAGGCTCGGCAAACGTAATTAATACCACGCGTGATAAAGGCAAGAGGAGAGCTGGTGTAATTTCGTGGCTCGGAATGGTATCATGGTTTCCTCATTATTCATTACAGTTTCGAGGTATCGTGCTCATTACTTTTCCTCTCGATTATCAAGTGTTTGTTATTTTTCTTTCGTGATCTGTAATTTTCACATTGCTAATCATAGTTAGGTTATTGTCAACTTCACATATGTTTCTTTGGTTGTTGGGTTTTCCTCATTTCAGTTTCTCTTTTTTTTTTCCAGGTAAGATAACAGATGATTTGTGGCAACTAACACGGGCAATAGTGAAGAAGGTAAGTGATGAAAAGCGGGCGCGTTGAGATGAGCATGCACAGGCAGGCGGTTGGCCATGGAGGCAGGAAGACATGTGGTAGGTTAGGGGGAAGGTTAATTAGGGACAGGTAAGCAGTGAAAGTGGCGGGGAACGCGGTAGGCCAGGTAAGCGTGGCAGTATAAGGACAGGTGTATGGCGCAGGTCAGGTGAAGAGGTAGGGAAGTGAAGTAATTCAGGTGGGAGGGAGGTGTGGAAAGGTATCCATGACACGACACAACTCACCTGTCGACCATGTTATCTGACCATCGGGACACCCAACAAGCTATAGTCGCCAGGGATGGGGAAAGAGGGAGGGAAGGCCACCCGTAGACTCTCGTAAGGTAGACCTGCGTCAGCGAGATATTGTTCGGAAAGATAAATGAGATCATAGACAGTGTAAATTTAGTAATGAAAAGGCGCTCAGTGTTTAGGGAGGTGTGCAGAGGGAAGGATGAAGAGGAAACGGATAATGATTCAGTAATTCTGCATGGAAAAAGGAAATAGAAAGTTGATAACCTTTGAAAGTGATGGACAAATGTATTCTGGTAAATATATTTAAGCATGAAATTTTCATGTTCACTACACAACGTTGAACATGTTTATTATATTTTCTTATCTTTCATTATCTGTAATAAGTTTTCTGCATCATTCTCTTATCTTCGCTCGCGCACCGGCGAAGCCAAAGTGCTCGTGACAGAATTAAGACTTCCTAGGGCCCATCTGAGGAACAGCGCCTTTCACTGCTGCTGAAAACCAACATTATATTAATGCATTTTCTTTCCTTTTAGTCATGTTATATTACTCTTAGAAAAACACACACACAAAAAAAAAAAAACATTAGCACCTAAGCTATCAGTTGTGTTTAGTAATACTGAGCTCTGAAAATTTGGCTCACTGTCAAAGCATTTTTTTCCTATTTTTACTAGTTTTTATTTTTTTTATCTTTGAGAGAGAGAGAGAGAGAGAGAGAGAGAGAGAGAGAGAGAGAGAGAGAGAGAGAGAGAGAGAGAGATTTTCATGCTCCATGAAGCGTGTAATAGGCCTGTGACTATCTATGTAAAAATACCATCTACTGTACCTATCTAATATATATATATATAGTATATATATATATATATATATATATATATATATATATATATATATATATATATATATATATATATATATATATATATATATATATATATATACGTGTGTGTGTGTGTCTGTTTATGTGTATTATCCACGCAGTGACACGTGTACGAAGAACTCTTATATGAAATAGCAATGTCTTCTACTGAGTTCAAAAGTAAACTGAACCGAGTAATGTGAGCGAGGAATGAGTTTGGTATTTGTTGATGGAGCAACCCGATCCGTAGCTCGTCTTCTGCCGACAGGAGACGCCCGTCCCCACCCCGCTGATGGCACTAACCATATGCATAAAGGTGCCACCGACAGGCCGCCTTCGACCCACCGCTGCCTCTGCCAAGCTATGTAGTGTCTCAAATCACATAGAAAATAACCGTTTAGTAAATTCTTCTGGGCCGTAGTGAGGCCGTTACTGTCATTGTTTACTACCTGTCTCCCACCACGTCCTCGCCCGCGACGCCTCTCCCACAACCACCAACACACCACCGCTGCCGCCGCCGCCGCAACCACCACCATCACCACCGCTTCCCCATAACTTCCGATACAAGTTTCATCTCTTAAACAGTGATAAGTTTATTTTTTGCTTAAACTTTTTCTCACTACTAGTAATATTTTACTTATTATTTTCATATTGTTACACAATAAACAAGTTCAACCCTCGTATTATATTATGTTAGTTGTGCGATAAGAAAATTATATAAGACACTTCCCATCTCTGCCTTCAAGATACTACTCTCATTCCTGTGTTTCGTGCATTGTGTATTCTCGCTATACTTTTGTAATATTTCCTATATGTTTATATTCATAGGATCATTCTACCTTGTATGTCAGAAAAATATTCAAATAACATTTCTAAATTAAGACTCATGTCATATTTTGTCCTAAATTGAGGTTGTGCGTTGTGCCTCAGTTGACCCTCAACCCCTAACAATGATTTACTTAAATGGGGAAAACAGTTCAAAGAGTTCCTATCATAAATTGGGAGAGCAAAGTCCGGCAGATTGGCGCCACTTTAGCTCACAACATACGTCTCCCTCAGAACCGTGAGTTGTGGCGATGACGTCCACAGAACAAATGAAAAGCGACCCATAAAAATAGCTGCGCCTGATGAAAACCTTCACGAAAAAGGCAAACTCGACCCCATGATTTGGGGAGTCGACATCCCACGAGGGGCGTCCCGGGAAACTACAGGCGATCTAATGCCGAAACTTATGTGGCCGTGGCGACGATGGAACCTTATTGGGCGCTAAGTCTTCCTCTGCGACCTGCGACTCTCTGGGAAGGTAAAACAAAGATGCAGTTACTTGTGAAAAGAGAAATATTCCTCTGTATTGTCTTTGTGGTGTATTCTTGATGTAGTACACGTGTAAATCAAGTATTTGTCAGCGAGTCATCGTTTCCTACATGCTCTCAACTTGAACGTACGCCTATTTTGTTCCATATATGGTTTTCCCTCTTTCTTTTTCTCTCTTTTCGTACCTTCTGGCCTCCCTCCAAATTTTAAGGAGAATGGTCCTCTTTCCACCTTCAGCTTAAAACAAATGTTTTCTCGTAAAAAGCAAAATTAATTGCCGTACCTTTTCCCGTGTGGCCATTTTGTTTCCTCTCTCTCTCTCTCTCTCTCTCTCTCTCTCTCTCTCTCTCTCTCTCTCTCTCTCTCTCTCTCTCTCTCTCTCTCTCTCTCTCTCTCTCTCTCTCTCTCTCTCTCTCTCTCTCTCTCTCTCTCTCTCTCTCTCTCTCTCTCGCACACACACACACACACACACACACACACACACACACACACACACACACACACACACACACACACACACACACACACACACACACACACACACACACACACACAGACTCCCGCCGGCTCTTCCTTCCATTGTTGTGTTTGCTTTTATGTCACATTCTTGTCTCGCCTTTGTGTGCCTGTTTACGTGGTCTTGTGTTTAATTTTTATTCACCTACATTAAGTCCACTCATGTTTTCCCACATTAGCTTTCTTTATTTCTAGTTCCATTATACATTTTTGTTTTCCTGAAATAGTGTTTTATTTCATAACGATTATTTGACGGAAGGAATATGAATGGTTAATAACTTTGCTCAAGACAGACAGACGAACTGACAGGAAGATAGATGGACAGATGGCTATATAGGAAGAGCGCTAGTCACATAAATACATAAAAAAAAGAACATTTATGTAGAGGTAGATAGGAAAGTAATGTTGATACAGGTATAGATATGGGTGCACACACACACACACACACACACACACACACACACACACACACACACACACACACACACACACACACACACACACACACACACACACACACACACACACACACACACACAGAGGCCAGAGGTTGGCGTTAGATAGCATTAAACTATTTCCTCGCGTCAGTTCTGAGACTGACAAATCCTGCACTGGTCCTTCGTCCCCTGATCCCGGAACTCACTCACAGGACTCTTAAGCCTCTCCACCCTTCCCTTTTCGCTCTCGCTCTTTTCACAAGGTGAGAGACTATTTTTCCCTCCTTCCGTCAGCCACCGACTGAGCATATGATACGTCATTCTCCCTCAATCATCCTCCCCACTAGCTTCCCATTCCTGCTCGTCAGGCGCGCCATTCTCCCTACAGCATACGTCTCCTTCTCCCTCGTTCTGCCCACCCCCTTACACTCTCCGCCGCTAGTCTGGGCTCATCCTCCTCGCCATTATGACCTTTCCACTGAGCTGAGCGGTGGCCAAGAAGACTTCGGCCCTGTCCCAAGACCCCCACGACTCCCTCCTCTCCCTCTGCCTCACCTACCCCCTTCCTCTTCCTCCTCCTCTCCTTTTCTTCTTGTCGTGTTCCCTGTCTTCTCTCCCACCCTTTCTCCCTCCATCCCATCCTCTCTTCTCGTCTTTCCTTCCGCCCTTCTTCCCACCAGACCGCCCAATACTCTACTGTCCTTTACCTCTGTCCCAAGCCCCTCCCAGTTTCCCATTCTCTCTCTCTCTCTCTCTCTCTCTCTCTCTCTCTCTCTCTCTCTCTCTCTCTCTCTCTCTCTCTCTCTCTCTCTCTCTCTCTCTCTCTCTCTCTCTCTCTCTCTCTCTCTCTCTCTCTCTCTCTCTCTCTCTCTCTCTCTCTCTCTATATATATATATATATATATATATATATATATATATATATATATATATATATATATATATATATATATATATCTCTCTCTCTCTCTCTCTCTCTCTCTCTCTCTCTCTCTCTCTCTCTCTCTCTCTCTCTCTCTCTCTCTCTCTCTCTCTCTCTATATATATATATATATATATATATATATATATATATATATATATATATATATATATATATATATATATATATATATATATATATATATATATATATATATATATATAAGTTTATATTTTGTTCTCTGCATTTTCTTCCCTCTACCACTTTACTTTCCCACCGTGTGCATTATCGCTGTTATCGAATGAGGGGAAGAAAAACTGTCTTTATAAATTTGATAACTAAATGGATGCCGTCAGCAGTTCGGAACCAAGTGGTTCCCTCAACTTCCCTTGCCCTCCCGCTCTCTTCTCGAACACAGCGCCCCTTGTCCCCCGACACGGCGCTCTCAAGACTCACGGTGTTCGCTTACCAAGAAATCCTAATTGAGTCACTAGCAGTGTGTGTAAGACTTAAGCGCAAGGCTTCATGAGTACTTATGCTGACGATTTGTGTTTACATTTACACTGCAAATGCTGTAAATAATCGAAATTATAAAGTTTTCTTTGTAGTCATGGCATCATACTTTTCGTCCCCTCCCCCCCTCTCCGCCTCTCACCCTTGCAGCACAGCGCACGTCTCACCAGCTCAGCATCATGCCCTTCACATCACGCTGCCTGCTGCAGTTCCCATTGCCTCCACTTGTAACGTCCTGCCCACACCAACCCTACACTGCCTCGCCAACTCTCCAATTATCTGGCTCAGTGCGTGGGTAGGGACGAGGGCCCATTATACATAGATGAATTATTGATTTAATAAAGGTGAAGCTTGCATAGAGGGCGCTGGGAGGAGTCGGCGGCAGGTAGAGAAGGGAAGACAGGAGAAGAAAGACCAGTGAAAGATTTAGGCCTAAGGGCGATGGGAATCAGACAATGAGACGATGCCGACATTAAAGAGACACTGACCACGTGAGTTGCATGTAAGTATAAAACAGCATCATGGTGCACTTGTTATTTCTAGAAAAAAAAAAAAAAAAAAACTATACGTATAATGATATGATATTTGTTTTTTTTCATGTTATGTTTATTTCATTTATTCTTTCTTTCTTTGTTCATTTATTTATTTACTTGTTTTTACAAAGAAGCACTGCATTAGTAACACACAAAAAAAATCTCATTAAAATGGTTGTAATTGCGATGAGGTTGATGACGCAAAGCCGCTAGCGGCAATAGTAGTCTGAATGATGAAACATATGTTATGTGGACGACCGAGGTTTGTATGGAGCTGCGTGGCGAGGCCCTGGCGGTGCTTGATGATGCTAATGGTGCGCGTGATTGTGATGAGTGGTGATGGAGACGCAGACCGACGATGAGGTGGACAAAAAATACTGCGCCACGGAAGAGAATGACGGCAATCTTGAGTGATGCAGACGATAACTTAGAGGGAGAGTTTGGTGGACATGGTGTTAATGAATCCAAATAATTATTGAAATGACAAAATTACGATAATAATAAAAAAAAAATCTTATCTATTCCACTGATGAATATAACAACAGTGCCAAACGAGAAACTGATAATTGCAAATAGAATTGTGTGCGGTAACGAAGAAAATGGTGATAATGGAGGTATTATTCATTAGAATAATCAAGGCAAGTGAGCGAATCGCGATATTAATTAGTAAACATGCCTGAAAATTATATAATTGAAAATAATCAACAATTCTTTTTGGAAGTGATTACCTGCCACGTTCATATAGGAAGCAAAAAATTGTTAATGCTTCATCAATTAGTCAGAAATCGAGAAAATGAACGGGTGAAGGAAGACATGTAAAAAAAGCAAAGGAGAGTAAGAGTTAAGGAGTGCAAGGAGTAAAGGGAAGACGAAAAGAGGAGGGAAATTCCGCCGGCGGGGATGACATTCTGCATTTTTCAGGAGGTAAGTGGAGTATGAGGTGAGGAACGCTTTGGAATACGAAGTGAAAGGAAACAGGGAGCAGGAAAGATAAGAAGCAGCGAGGAAAAGAAGGAGACTAGGGAAAAGTCATTTTCTCTCTCTCTCTCTCTCTCTCTCTCTCTCTCTCTCTCTCTCTCTCTCTCTCTCTCTCTCTCTCTCTCTCTCTCTCTGCACTTAATAACACAACTTCAAGCTATGAAATTAATCGAATAATTTTATACAAGATCTGTGGGTTGACTCGCTCCAAACAGTGAAGTATATCGCGCCAGTGTATGACGTTTTATTTAACCCTTCATATTATGAGAGAGAGAGAGAGAGAGAGAGAGAGAGAGAGAGAGAAAGTTGTGGAGCTTGATACCACCGCAACGTCACTACCAAACGAGCTAACGAGAGAATGACCAATTGTGTAATTTTCCTATTAGCTCCAACAAATCTGTAGGGAGGAAGACTAGACTGTGAGGGTACAACATGTGATATGGACGAGATCAAAACAACAAAACGTTTTGCTGTGATTTAAAAGACGCATGATGTGTCTGGTGGAGTTTTACTAATGTATCCGATATTTACCTCTCATCGTTTTCTTCAGTTGTAATTGGTTCGAAACAAGGACTCGAGTTTTTTCACGCATGTCTCGCGCACTGGAGCTTCTCAGACTGCTCCTGGTGGCTGGTGTGCCGTGCTGCTCCTGCCTTTCAGCTCCGTATTCCCTGCCTCAATAGGTATGTTATCTTTGTTTCTTACGAGGAGTTAGCCTACTCTTAGTACTCCGTCATTTTGGTCAAACTGAGAGTTACGAGGGGGCTAATTCCTTAACTACGCTGGTATCAATGTTAGAGCCGTGGCGGAGGAGGAAGGGAGCCGGCTCTGGGCCAGCGAGGGTGAGGGTGAGGGCGAGGAAGACATGGGGACCAGGGATGGGAGAGGGACTGGGTTTGGCCGCAGCATGTGTGTTTCGATAATGATTAAGAAGATATAGGGGAAGCATGCGATATACGAAGGACAATATTAATGACACATAGTAAATAAAGATAAATGGTGAAAAGGTTTATTTTAATGATCAAACGATGCTACATCCAATCCCACCCTTCACAACAGCACAAAGCTAACACGTAAATTCAAGTAGCCGCCACCTCTGCTCATTACCACCTCTGCTACCACTAGTCCCCTCACCACCACCACCACCACCACAGTTACATACGCACAAAGTTACGAGAGGAAATACGTCTCAGCGAAGGAGGCGTGTCAGTGAGGGCGGCGGCCAACATGTGGCGGGCATGTGACGCCGCCACACTCCCAGACACAGACACCATTTTCGTTGCCTTGACAAAATCCACAATTAGAAATTCCACGAAGTCTGGCGCTGAAAGATGGAGGATGTGGAAATATTTTAAAAGCAAATATATATGAAGACACGAGTATACATACGCATATGTAGCGTGCATGCATACATATGGAGGCTACAGGTACCCAAGTACATAAATATAATGTTTTAATCTCATATATTGGCCGGTCATGACAGGAGGGCTGGGCGAGGCGGGGCGTGGTGCAGCTCCGAGCAATGTAACATCTTGTTTTTGCGAGCTTCTCCCGGTGAGTGATGGCTTCATGCGCGCCGCTGCCTCTTCATTGCTACTTGGCCCCCACCGGCAAGAAACTCATTAGAATTCCCCCAACGCAAGCTTCCTCCCCCCTCCAGTACCACCAGCGTCGGTACCCAAACCCTCCCTCACCTTCCACCCTTCCATGGCCCTCCACCCTTCACCCCCAACCCTTCCCGCTCCCTCCACGATCTCTCACCCTCCCTATCCCTTTCCTCAGCCCTCCTCACCCAACGCATTTCCTCGTCCACGCCATACTCCCTCACCCGCCACGCGCTCCCACCCTGCACCGTGTATGCTTCCCCAACACTCCCTTCCCTTCCTGCCTCCCTCGTACCTGCCCACCACGCTCCCTCGCTACACTAGAATTAAGAGCATCGAGTCATCTCCACAAACTCGCGACGTCGTTGTAATCCATAATGCACAAAGAGAGAGGAAAAAATGCAAGGAGAAAAGCGTCTTAACAGAGGAGAGAAAAGAGTGTGTAACATTTCTGAAGGAGGTGTAGCTTCTGCAGCCGCTCAGGGGAAGGAAAGAAAGCAGGAAAGATTAGGAAATACAAAAAGTAATGTAGAGTCGAGGAAAATAAAGTATATGAAAAAAAAAAGATGTGTATAACTTGGCGGCTGCAGGATTGATGTAAGTAGTATGGTGTTAATGATGGTGGTGGTGGTGCAGGTTATGGTTACTGATAATGACAGTTTGATAGTTATTATACATTGTGATTATAATAGCATAGTAGGAGTAGCAAGAGAAGCAGCAACAGTAGTAGTAGTAGTAGTAGTAGTAGTAGTAGTAGTAGTAGCAACATCAGTAGCAGGAATAGTAGTAAAAAATAATTAATAGTACTGGTGTTGATAATTGTAGCAGCAGCAGCAATGGTAGTAGTAGTAGTAGTAGTAGTAGTAGTAGTAGTAGTAAACCAAGAAACACTAAGGAAATAAGAATGAGAGTTGGTACGAGAGGACTAAAGAAGCGAGGTTCAAGATGGCGCAGTGGGAGGAGGAGGTAGGGGAGTGAGTGAAAGGGAGGTGAGAGGGGGAGAGTGAAAGGGCGCAGAGGTGTGAAAGGGATGCCGATCGTGCCACCAAAGAAGCCCTCTCTGCCTCTATAATGGGCATCAGTTTCACTAAGAATTTTTACATCCCGTTTTGTACCATTTGGCTAATCAAGATGGCTGGGTATAGCTTCTCTTCGAACCTGTTCCTCCTTGCCCTCCTCTTTGTCTTGCTCCCTTCCTCACCCTCGCCCTCGCCCCCACATATTTCTCTCTCTCTCTCTCTCTCTCTCTCTCTCTCTCTCTCTCTCTCTCTCTCTCTCTCTCTCTCTCTCTCTCTCTCTCTCTCTCTCTCTCTCTCTCTCTCTCTCTCTCTCTCTCTCTCTCTCTCTCTCTCTCTCTCTCTCTCTCTCTCTCTCTCTCTCTCTCTCTCTCTCTCTCTCTCTCTCTCTCTCTCTCTCTCTCTCTCTCTCTCTCTCTCTCTCTCTCTCTCTCTCTCTCTCTCTCTCTCTCTCTCTCTCTCTCTTAATTTACATGCCCCTTTTCATGCCTCCCACTTTCCCCTTTGTTTCAGAATTTGTTTTTCGTTTGAATTTTTTTAATATGCTTCCCTCTATATACTTCCCCACGCAGCGCTCTCTCCCCCGTTCCTGTATCAACTACCATCTCCCCTTATCAACTTCTCTCTCTCTCTCTCTCTGTCCCCTCTCCCTTTATCAACCCTTTTCCCCTCTTCCTGTCTCCTCTTCCTCTTTTCTCCACATCCAATATTTATATCGTACTCTTTTCTTTCCTGCTTTATCGAGTTTTGCAGGTTTTTCTTATTTTTTTATCTTGATCTGTTTTGATTATTTTTACGGTTCATTAATGTGTTATGTGCTTTAATTAGTGTGTATTTATTGGTGAGTTTCTTTATATTGTGTGCGGGAGTGTGTTTGCCATTCTTTCCTGTTTCCGTCGCTTTGCTCATCTTCCTTTTCCCATTTCCTTTCTACTACAACCTCTCATATCAGTTTCAATGTTTTCCTAGAGTGCTTCCTCTTCTCGTCTCTCTCTCTCTCTGTCTCTCTGTCTCTCTCTCTCTCTCTCTCTCTCTCTCTCTCTCTCTCTCTCTCTCTCTCTCTCTCTCTCTCTCTCTCTCTCGCATGTGGCAAGAAGGTCAGACAGTGGGATGTATTTCTGTCGCCGTTCACGAAATGTTTCCTTCCTGGGACTTTGTTGTTTGTCCGACAGCTCGAAACGCTGCCGCTGAAGAGATAAACAATGTACTTTTTTTTTCACGAATCGATCGTCGGGGGCGGGGGCACGACCGTCAAGCGGAGTCTAAAGGACCTCTCGAGTGTGTTTTATGTTGCATTAACTCAAGCGGCTGCGAGGAGGGCGGATGTGGGAGTGTCCTTCTGCACTCCCCTTAAGGAGCGTCTTCTATCGTGATCTCCATTGCCTGGGCGGTGAGGTGACGAGGGATAGTGGAGTGTGTGTGTGTGTGTGTGTGTGTGTGTGTGTGTGTGTGTGTGTGTGTGTGTGTGTGTGTGTGTGTGTGTGTGTGTTTGTTTGTGTGTTTATGTGTATGCATGTGTGTATACTAGTGCTTGTGCGTGCGACCCGTCAGGTTTTGGATATGGTACCTTCCCCCACGTACATTATTCATGCAAAATTCCTGTCTTCCTTTCTACATAACGCTCGGGGCTCACGCATAATCTACGCTGAAAGGAAAATGGAGCGGCTAATATACGACAAAGTACAAGGAATAAAAATACTATCTTTAGAGTTGCCTAAAGTTCTGTTACTGAAAATGCATATAAACCTAGATTTTTACGATTGTGCAGTCCTAGGATCATAAATACATGGCAGAAAAACCGCGGCATTATGGAATAAACTAAAGAGACCAGAAAATAAAAGTGACAGTAGAGAGTGAAAGGAAGAGAAAAATGGAGACAGGGTTGTTCGGGAGAGAGAGAGAGAGAGAGAGAGAGAGAGAGAGAGAGAGAATGGCAGTGAAGCTTCATCCTGAGGGAAGAAAGAAAGAAAGCTGCTCAGAAAGAGAGAGAGAGAGAGAGAGAGAGAGAGAGCCACATACTGTTGGCACTCATTACAGCATTCCGGGCATCGCGAAGTGGCACGCGGGGCCCTCTGACGCTCCCCCTCGCTATACGCTGCGTGATGAACTCCAAACTGTCGCTTATAGAGTGAGGCAGGGAGATGGCGCGCCTGAGAGGAAGGGACAGGAGGGAGGGAGTTAGAGGAGGAGGAGGAGGAGAAGGAGAGGGCAAAGGCGAGGGAGACGAAGAGAAACGAGGGAGGGATGTCCGCCACACCCTTGCAGGAGATGGATGTTCGCGTGTTATACTGGCTGCTTATCACTCGGGTCATGTGTCTTCCAGGGTAGAGGTGAAGCGTGCGTGATGGGGTGGATATAGGCTGGGTGTGAGCGCCGCTTGTTGGTAAAGAAACGCGGGAATGGGACAGTATGGAAAGGAAGGCTCTCTCTCTCTCTCTCTCTCTCTCTCTCTCTCTCTCTCTCTCTCTCTCTCTCTCTCTCTCTCTCTCTCTCTCTCTCTCTCTCTCTCTCTCTCTCTCTCTCTCTCTCTCTCTCTCTCTCTCTCTCTCTCTCTCTCTCTCTCTCTCTCTCTCTCTCTCTCTCTCTCTCTCTCTCTCTCTCTCTCTCTCTCTCTCTCTCTCTCTCTCTCTCTCTCTCTCTCTCTCTCTCTCTCTCTCTCATTCTTCACAGCTCTTTATCTTTCTTTGCTTTCCTTTCTTTCTTCTCCCTGTTATCATTTATCCCGTCTTCTCCTTTCTCCTTCCCCTTTCCTTCCTTGTCTCGTCTCTTTGTGTGTGTGTGTGTTTGTGTGTGTGTGTGTGTGTGTGTGTGTGTGTGTGTGTGTGTGTGTGTGTGTGTGTGTGTAATTCACGTCGGTCGTCTGCTGGTCACCCAGCCAGTCTTCCCCATTACGGATCGAGCTCAGATCTCATAGACCGATCTTCGGGTAGGACTGAGACCACAACACACTCCGCACACCGGGAAAGCGAGGCCACAACCCCTCGAGTTACATCCAGTACCTATTTACTGCTAGGTGAACAGGAGCTACACATTAAGAGGCTTGCCCATTTGCCTCGCCGCGCGGGACTCGAACCCAGCCCTCTCGATTGTGAGTCGAGCGTGCTAACACTACACTACGCGGTGTGTGTGTGTGTGTGTGTGTGTGTGTGTGTGTGTGTGTGTGTGTGTGTGTGTGTGTTTGTTTCACTGTTTGACCTGCTGCAGTGTCTGACGAGACAGCCAGACGTTACCCTACGGAACGAGCTCAGAGCTCATTATTTCCGATCTTCGGATAGGCCTGTGTGTGTGTGTGTGTGTGTGTGTGTGTGTGTGTGTGTGTGTGTGTGTGTGTGTGTGTGTGTGTGTGTGTGTGTGTGTGTGTGTGTGTGTGTGTGTGTGTGTGTGTGTGTGTGTCGACGTCTGTTTGTGCTCTCTCTCTCTCTCTCTCTCTCTCTCTCTCTCTCTCTCTCTCTCTCTCTCTCTCTCTCTCTCTCTCTCTCTCTCTCTCTCTCTCTCTCTCTCTCTCTCTCTCTCTCTCTCTCTCTCTCTCTCTCTCTCTCTCTCTCTCTCTCTCTCTCTCTCTCTCTCTCTCTCTCTCTCTCTCTCTCTCTCTCTCTCTCTCACACACACACACAGATTACACAATTGGTGAGTTTTATGGCGTCGTAAAGTTTTGATGGTCGCTGTGTATCACCTGGTGTTGTACCTTCCCAATTAATTAACCTCACCTAGACATCACACGGAATCAAGACCCACTTATTCCGCTAGCCAGTTACGCGGTTGCATGTGTAATATATGTTATTGTTCCAAGTTGTTATTACTTTAATTTACTCCGAGTTCATCTCTTGTCATGAAATGGTGAATTATTGCAAGGCTGAAATTGTTTCATGATTTTTTTTTTTTCCCTGGCCTTTATTGAGCCGCTGGGACTCGTGGTGCAATGGCTCGTTGTATAACCTGCCTCCCCCCGGCTTTCCCCCAACAGGTTCGACTCCTGCTCGCCAGCCAGGAGAAGCCGAGCCCCGACGCGCTGCTCTTCTTAAAGGTGAGAGGAAGATCATCGTTCGGTCTGGCTGCATCGGCTCCAGACCGTCCGGGAGGCTGCTGCCAGACCTTGCTCGGCCTCTTGGCGTCCCTGTCACGGGCAGATCTGGGCTTATGTGGTTTTAACCTTAAGAGATTACTTGTTTTCTGCGAATGTTATGGACCTTGGCCTCTCACCCCCCCACACACACCTGTAATTACAAAGTGTGGCGTTTCATGAAATGTTAATCTGAATTGTAGTATTTTTTTTCTACGTTATTGAAGAAATTTGAATACGGAATACTTAACAAATCTTCACATTATGCTAGTGTGTTGCGTTGGGCGACATAGTGACGAGGAGGATGTTGTGTACATTGAAACGCGATGATGGAATATTTGTATTCTCTTTACTTCCACCACCAATTTTCCACTCCCAAGAAACGCTTCAGAGCCTTAAATTAACTTCCAGTCGATCTTGGAAGATTCCCTTGGACGAAAATTCAGGCGATAAGGAATTTAATCAGCGTATATTGTGAGGCGATTGCCAGCTCCGCCCGTTTCCCGGTTGTGTTTCAGGGAAGCTCATCTTATAAACACAATTTTCCAGCTCGGGCTCCCTGCTCGGCTGACGGTAAGTTAACACGGGATCACTGACGCTACCCGACCCTTCCATAGAGCTCATGTTAATACGGGCCCCACCAAGAACCCATTAGATCAACGTAAGAGTGTGGTGCGGGCGACGCGACGCTGGCTAGACGAAGGGAGGTAGGATGGACTTTTCTCTGGCGATGATCCAGAAGACGGTAACGTGGTGTAGATACATGCAAGACCATCTACTCAAATTTGAACAGCGTGTACTTTTTTATTACACTTTTGACCTTTTAGATAATATATATATATATATATATATATATATATATATATATATATATATATATATATATATATATATATATATATATATATATATATATATATATATATATATATGGTTCGCATGAAGTTAATAAGTAAAATATTCCTGCAGTGCATGAATCCCCTCACGTTCCTCGCCTGTCCTCACCTCTCTCTGCGCCTGCCTCTCGGTGGCGGGTCTTGTTCTGGTTATAATGTGTGTTTGATGGTTGAGTGTAAATATTTGAGGCAAAATTACCAAATGGCAGGCACTCCTTACTTTGTTCTATTTCGTGTTATTCTAACGACTGCGGTTAAATAAACTTTTAGATAGTTTAAACGAGCTCAGTTTAACAAGGCTTCTCGTAAATATCAACTATAACGTCAGTTGATCGTCTTGATTTTATCCCCAAAGGAAACAGTGGACATCAGTCTTTTTCATTCACTCGTAAATTTGATCAGTGACAATGATCTCCAGTATCTCTTGGTGACGAGCTAATAATTCACCACGCAGCTTAACCCAAGTGTCATGGATAAGTAAAGGCCGTAATAGCAAGGTTGTCCATTAAGAAATAAAACGTATAGTTAATTGCCTTCTGGTAGCGTGGAGGTAAAAGGCTGTCGTAATAAGAACTAATTGACATGCGTGCTGTGGAGGGGTAAAAGAGCTGCAGCAACGAGGGTTGTGGGTCCGAGGGGTGTTTAGGGTCAGCGGCGCGGAGGAACCCCAGTAGCGAGCCTCAAATGTGCCACTTGGGGCAACACAAATACGCCCGTTTGGAGGGGCCCCGCTTGTTTGGCGCAACACACGCTTTACTTTGTATTTTTCTTGGTGCTCCGAGCGGTAACTTATTTGTTTTTTCCCCCCTCACTGTTCATGCCACGACAGACAGAAAACAACCCGCGTCGTCGACGTATTTGAGCAAAACAAAGTATAGTGGAATTTGTTCTTTGTTTTCTTCCTTGCGAACGCCTCGAACATCCCGCCAGGTAAAGGATTCACCAAGATGCTCTTTTTTAATTTATTAATTTTTAATGATGGAGTACCGCTTGAAATGAAGCGCATTTGCAGAGCCGTTTTGCGCAAGTAAATTCACTGTGTTCGTGCGCACGTCGATATACACATTTCCTGTTTAAATCGAAACAAACACACACACACACACACACACACACACACACACACACACACACACACACACACACACACACACACACACACACACACACACACACACACACACACACACACACACACACACACACACACACACACACACACACACACAGGCACGCGCGCCCGCGCACGCATGGGCTATTACATGCTAAATAGCGGTCACTGGTCAGCCCGAGCATACCTAAGAGGATCATTAGTTCCTGGGAGAGTAAATAAAAACACAAAGACCCCGCGCATGCTGAGGAAGTACTCACTCTCCAACAGACCAACAGATGGTGTGTGCACAGACTTACCTTCAGGAGAACGAGAGGAAGGAGGAAAGGAAGGTGCCGTGTCTCTCTCAGGAGTCGAAGCAAGACTAAAACTACACGCGACGATCGTAAAGGATATGATTCTCCGCGTGGAGAAGAAGGCATGAAAGGGTAGGGAGGAAAGGGGAAAAAAAGGTTCTATGGGTAAGGAAAAAAAAAAGATTCACTGGTCAAGAGTTGCTTGTGTCTCCTGGCGGAGGCCTCGCGGGATTATCTGCGAGTCGCTGCTCACATAAAAAAATACCTGTTGTCCCTCTTCTTGGGAAAGCGATTTGTAACGCTGGTCTGACCCGAGCCATTTGGCCAATATTATTGTTCTTTGCCAAAAATCGGCTTTATGGCTCTTCGCGTTCTCCACTACAGGTTCTGCGAGAACTTTACAACCTACGCGCTACAATGTCGAGGTGACGAAATCAGCGAACTATCCACAATTCTAACGAGAGGCGTCCTTATGGCAGGTGGGTGGTAGGGCGACGGCTCACGATGGGGATGGCAGGACGTTGGGACAGGATAATGCAGTTTCGCCTTCGCCCGTGGTTTGGCTTCACTTTTGATTTACGACGGTGAAATCATAAAGGAATTTTGGGATACACACAACGTGAGTTTCTAGAAGACAGACAGAGAGAGAGAGAGAGAGAGAGAGAGAGAGAGAGAGAGAGAGAGAGAGAGAGAGAGAGAGAGAGAGAGAGAGAGAGAGAGAGAGAGAGAGAGAGAGAGAGAGAGAGAGAGAGAGAGAGAGAGAGAGAGAGAGAGAGAGAGAGAGAGAGAGAGAGAGAGAGAGAGAGAGAGAGAGAGAGAGAGAGAGAGAGAGAGAGAGAGAGAGTGAGTGAGGTGAGTGAGTGGTGAGGTGAGTGGTGAGTGTGTGTGTGTGTGTGTGTGGTGGTGGTGAGTGAGTGAGTGAGTGTGTGTGAGTGAGTGAGTGAGTGAGTGAGTGAGTGAGTGAGTGAGTGAGTGAGTGAGTGAGTGAGTGAGTGAGTGAGTGAGTGAGTGTGTGTGTGTGTGTGTGTGTGTGTGTGTGTGTGTGTGTGTGTGTGTGTGTGTTTGCATGCGCCCCGGCGTACACATGCATCTAATTTCATAGTGGGTATGTTGTATTCATTGTATTGTTCTCCAAAATTTGCTCGACGTTGCTCGTAAACATCTTTTCCCCTAATCATCACACCCCTGAGTGTATAGGGCAGGTGTGGGAAGCTTTGAAGTGGAACACAATGCATTTCACTATTCTCTAAGAAAATAACGATAACTGATTTCATTATACTTCAATTAGTTATTCTTTGGTACGTTGAAACCATCATGATTTTGTTTTTGTTTAATATGCATTTGATTTCGTGGGACATTCATTATCTCTTATCAAAAGTTTGCTCATGGTAGTTGATACTTCTCTGATGACCTGTGGTAACAAAGAAAAGTGAGGAGGATTTGTAAAAGTTGATACGATATCCTTTTCTTTCGCATTATTCCTCTTTGAAGCACCAAAAGTATCTGTAGGTGCATGTCTGCACCAAGAGGCTGTTTAACGCGATGCTTCTAGCCGAGGCTCGCAAACTCACCTACACCAGAAGGGATTTGCATTGCCAATGTAATCTGCCATGGCACCGAAAAAAAAGACTGAATGTTTATTCATTTGGAACATGCAAATTGCAGGACGTAAAAAAAATTCCTGCTTCAATTAAGAACTTTGGACACAACACTTTCTTTTTTTTTTTTTTTTTTTTTTTTTTCGTTTTTTCTCTCAATATGACGTGGTCCGCCCCCTTCTCCCCAGCCCACACACGCCATCATCCTCACCGCGGCCAGTTATGAGTGCCTGTGTGGCGGCCGCGGGACGAGTGTATAATGGCGTAAGCGCAAAGCATCACAGACGGTTTCATATCAGTGTCGCTTCATTTATGAAGTAATAGTATATATATATATGTATGCCTAATGTGCACTTGAAACTCGCAGAAGCACCCTTGTTCCCTTGGGCGCGCGCGCGCACACACACACACACACACACACACACACACACACACACACACACACACACACACACACACACACACACTTTTCCCAATCCCGACTCACATATGCAAATAAACACGTTCGCGTCCCGCCCTGGACTTCCTTTTACATTGCGTAGACTTGCGCCAAATGAACATTAAAACAAAAGGCTGCGGTGTTTCGACGCGCACACGTTGCTCCAAATTCCAAGTATTGACCTTTTGAAGCACCGCCCTCCGAGCCCCTCTGAGCCGGGATGGTGTCGGCCTCGAAGCTTCGATGTTTGCCCGCGGCCGTAATGGAACCTGATGAAGCCAATAACCGTATCCAGTCTTAATAGAACCCAGATAATGCCATCCATTCGCCCCCGTAAGCCGTTCCCTGTGTAATGGCACTGAGTTTGCAAAAAAATGCGACGCGTCCCGAGGCGCCATCATGCCTAGGCGATGCGGGGAAAATAGAAAAGGGCGGCGGTTAGGAGAGTAATTAGTTGGTGTTACGATATTAAATGGACATCAGGGCGTGGGCTGCTGTGAGGTGATCAGGCGAAGCTCCCGACTGTCTCCTTTCTGTTATCTGCTGCTATCCTCCCCCACCTCCCCCCCTCCCTCATGCCAAAGTTGAAGCTCCCTTATGAACTCTAATGTCTCACCAACACTGTCCGTCCACGCCGAGTAATCAAGACCTCATCGCTGTTTTATTTTCAAAGTCATCGTAGGTAGGTTGTTCCCGAACTTTACGTTGGAGATAAGGGAATTTTTGAACGAAAACAAGTGTGTGCAAGCGCTTCATTGCACAATCAGCCTTGCTATTGGTACCTCGCGGGCCGGCTGTTGCTAAGTGCTTGGGCCATACAGCCTGCGTCTGCTCCTATCCCTCCCACCTCCCTCACTTACGTTTATTTCTCTCTCTCTCTCTCTCTCTCTCTCTCTCTCTCTCTCTCTCTCTCTCTCTCTCTCTCTCTCTCTCTCTCTCTCTCTCTCTCTCTCTCTCTCTCTCTCTCTCTCTCTCTCTCTCTCTCTCTCTCTCTCTCTCTCTCTCTCTCTCTCTCTCTCTCTCTCTCTCTCTCTCTCTCTCTCTGTTTTTGCGTATGTGTGTGCGTGCACATTCTCACTTATATGGGAAAAAAATAAGCTTTAGTGGACACAAGGGGGTGCTCATCGACAAGCTGCAATTCTGCAACAGATAATGATTTTGTGCAAGTAATTAATCTTCCATCATGCTGTTTTATATATCTCATTAAAAGAAATATACATCCAGCAGCCAATCTCTCTCTCTCTCTCTCTCTCTCTCTCTCTCTCTCTCTCTCTCTCTCTCTCTCTCTCTCTCTCTCTCTCTCTCTCTCTCTCTCTCTCTCTCTCTCTCTCTCTCTCTCTCTCTCTCTCTCTCTCTCTCTCTCTCTCTCTCTCTCTCTCTCTCTCTCTCTCTCTCTCTCCATTGCAGTCCCTCTTACTCGCTTTTGCATTTCATCTTTCCCTCATCCACTTCATCCACTCTCTCCCCATTCCTTTTCGTGGGCCTTCTTCCATTTGTTCTCCCACAGTGATCGGTACTGCATCTCCGTTCTCTCCATCTCTTTCTCACCTCCCATCCCACACTCAACCTTTTTAGTCTTGGTCTATTTGTGTCTGTTCTCACTGCCTCCTTTTTAGTACCCTTCCACGCATTTTTTCTCTTTCTTTTCCTTTTTCCCAAGTACGCTTCTTGCCTATTTCCCTTCTCACTGTTAATCTTCTCTAAATTATTTTCTACATCCCTGGATCTGCCTCCCTTTCCCTTAATATGTCACCCCTTCAGTTGGATGCTTTCCCCTCAACTGGTCCCTCTACTCTGTTTTTCTTTCCCCTTGGTCTCACTCCTCTCTCTCTTGCTCTCTCATCGCTCACTAGGGAACCTCTCCCTTGCGCCAGCCTGTCCCCCCATCCCTCACCGCCCACCCCATTCCACCCGCTCTAACCCTGAGGCCCTCCGCTCCCCACCGCTCCCGGGTCGTTAAATGTGCAATAACAGAGCGAGCGAGGCCGGCGAGCTATCGAGAAGTAATGGAGTCCTGCATTGGCAAACACTACGATGCACTTGGAGCAGTTCCGTACATATGCAGCATCGTGTATGCAGTGTGTTTTTCTTCGTTCTTCATATGTGGGGATGTTCATGTACTTTTTTCTTAATTTTTCTTCCTTGTTTGATCGGTGCATACATATCTGAACCAAGGATTGCCCTGTCTATGTTTTCACAGTGTATACATTAATATTTAGTGTGGTGTCAGATGCCAGCATTTCGATCGTGAAAGCAAAGCTTTTTCTATTTCTACAATGAACGGACTTTGCCTCCTAACATACATAATTTTTGCCTTTGTATATTGGAAGTGTCCAGCTGAAACAGTCTTTTCCATGAGAAACAAAGACCGGAACAATAAAGCCTAGTATGTACGAGTATTTCGTTCATTTAAATCCAAATGCGAAAAAAAATGTCGAGTCTCGCATTTCCTTTTTCCGCTCATAATTTTTCACATTTGAATTCGTATATTCCGAGGAATATTTACCCTCGCGGGCGGCGTGGAGCCTCTAGCGCCGCCCCGCGGAGCAATGGGCCAGAAACAGTGTGGCAAAAGCTGTTAATACGCAGGAGGCCGTCGAAATATATCCCCGGAACGTGAACACAAAGCACATTTTTACTCCAAACAGAAATAATTATGGTTCCAGTTTTATGGATGTTTCCGACGTAATTTATGCGGAGGTAGGGACATTATGATTATTGTTCGTACACGCACATTTCGTATCATTGGATGTCCAGCTCAGAATCCTCTTTTTCCTTCCTCCCAGCCTGGCGCCCTGCTCCCCACAGCCCTCCCACCCCTACACGCCCGTCGGTTGCTGTGTGTAACTCTTCCTTCATTTCCTTCATGTTTGCCTGATTCAGTATTCTGCCTATTTATTATT
>NC_059303.1:11507859-11525359 GCF_017591435.1 Portunus trituberculatus | reverse complement strand
TATAACCGTAACTTACCGTATGTACTGTTACGTTGACATTCGTGATTCATTTGTAGGAAACTCTTATAACAAAATTAATGAACTTTCGTTGAAGGAAACTTTTTGCTATTATTGTTGTTGCTTAAGACTGGCAGTGATAAAGGAAGAAAATACAGGAAGTTCACGTAGTAGAGTTAGCGAAACAAGACAAAAACATGTAACACTTGCTTCCAGGGCCGTGATGACCCGTCACCCGGACAGGTGGGTCATGACTCACCGGGCGCGCTCCACTCCTGGCGGCGGCCTGTGTTCTCAGGTTAAAATGAACTTTAAGAGAAACGAGATATACGCGAGACAGTTCAACATATCACTGAGCCCTTTCACTTCTCCAAATTTGGTGTCGTGATGGGCCCTTGGTGGGTGTTAAGGGATGTGCCACGGAGCCTTAGAGGGAAAATATGAGTCTTGATACGAGTCTTCAGTAGCGAGCGAGCAGTGGAACGAGGGTGGAAGAGGAGGGGAAGGGACAAGGAAGAGGAGAGGGAGGTAGGCGGGCAGAACAGCCTCCTTCCCTGCGGCACTTTTGTTAATCTAGACTAATGTATCGTCCTACCTGCCCGCGTCACACCTAGGTTAGTGGTGAAGCCTCTCACGGAATTACTCTCCTTTTTTTTCCCCTTTTCTTTTTTGTTCCTTTTCTGACTTTCTTATTCCTCCCATGCTTTCTATTATCTTCAAGTTGTCCGTTGTCTATCAAGTTATCCATAGATGCTCTATACTTTTGCAGAATTATTGTGGAGTATCAGAATTTGAATGAAGATTTTGTCCCCATGAAATGTTTCTTTTTTTTTTAAACTTTTGTTTTCTTTTTTAACATTTATTAACTCGTTTATTTTACTTTCATTATTTTATACATTCGTCAGTTCGTTATAATTCTCATTCTTCGCCGTTCTCTGCCTACCATCTCCTCTCCCTCCCTTCTTTCCCTTCCCTTACACCATCTCCGGACAGCCTTTCGCTCCTCGCTGATTAAACCAATAAAGTTTCCGGGTCCTGCCGTTAGCGGAGATTCAACAGGAAATTAACAAAAATCTGAATGTGATGAGTGTGTGCAATACGTGTGTGTGTGTGTGTGTGTGTGTGTGTGTGTGTGTGTGTGTGTGTGTGTGTGTGTGTGTGTTTCACTGTTTGATCTGCTGCAGTCTCTGACGAGACAGCCAGACGTTACCCTACGGAACGAGCTCAGAGCTCATTATTTCCGATCTTTGGATAGGCCTGAGACCAGGCACACAACACACACCGGGACAACAAGGTCACAACTCCTCGATTTACATCTCGTACCTACTCACTGCTAGGTGAACAGGGACTACACGTGAAAGGAGACACACCCAAATACGAGTATCTCCACCCGGCCGGGGAATCGAACCCCGGTCCTCTGGCTTGTGTGTATGTGTGTGTGTGTGTGTGTGTGCGTGTGTGTTCGTGTGTGTGTGTGTGTGTGTGTGTGTGCATGTGTATTTAGGTGAGCTTGAGTGGTTTACTGTATAATGTACTCTAAATAAGAAAGAGCTGGCCTCCCATAAACAAGCAGTGAAACAGTTAAGAAAAAAAGAAAATATACGAGTGTAATAAAGGAAGTTCTGTTAAGTTCCAAAAAAAAAAAAATCGTGAGGGAGTCTGTGTTTTAAGAAAGTGAATAAGAATAAGGCATATTACTCCAGATCGATGCAGCAATATACAAAGATACACGTTATACTAGTTACATGTGTGCCAACAAAGGGAAGTATATCGTGTTGTAAATACACTGGGAAATTTAGTGAACAGACTCACCATATGTGTGTGTGTGTGTGTGTGTGTGTGTGTGTGTGTGTGTGTGTGTGTGTGTGTGTGTGTGTGTGTGTGTGTGTGTGTGTGTGTGTGTGTGTGTGTCAGTTAGTTCGTCTATGTAACTTTTCTTTAATTTTCCTGTTTTTTGTTTGTTTATGTTGTTTATGTTTGTTTAATCTTATGTTTGTATGATATTTTTAGTGTGATTAGTCTAACCATCTTTTTTGCTCGTACAACTGAAAAAAACCTGTCTAAAGTCATTTTCTACTTTTCATCACTTCAAGGTTTGGGATCCCTATCCATTATATTTTTTCCCCCTGCTCTTTTCACAAATTCCATGATATTCCTTGATATAGATTGCGTCTTCAGCAAGGAACCCAGTGAGACATGAGTTTTGCGCTGCAGGATTGGAATGGAAGCCTTGGTGAATGTGTATGGAACAAGACTTTCCCCTTTTCGAAATAATGAAGATTCAGAAGGTCCACTGATAATATTGAAAAAATGCAGAGTTTTTAGAAGGTGAAATATTTGATCGTTGTGGAATAAACATTTAATAATAAATGTGAATGTAATATGTTCTGAGAAGAGAAGGAGAATTGGGTGCAGCTGCAAGATGAAATGGAAGAGGAGGAAGGGCAGGAGGAGCAGGAGGGCTTGGTGAAGGAAGATGTAAGAGGAGGGGAGGAGAAAGTTACGGAAGAGGAAGAAAAAGAGAACCATCAGCGAACTTTGGCCAAACTCGGCGGCTTGGAGAGGCATAACGAAGATTCCTCACTTAATGCCTCGCCATACATCACGTCCCATGACAGTCTCCTTAATTACACGAGCTAAACTTTCCCCCGCGCCGTCCTCGTATCTCAGGGAATCAGTAATTTCCGATATCTTGCCAAGGGACTGTACCACCTAATCCTTCGTCTGGAGCGGAGGGGCGGCGACCGTAAGCCCTCCCGAAACTATGGAAATCTGCCTATATACAACGGGATCACTGGGCAATCTTGTAATGTATGAATATCCCGCCCAGCTGAAGCCGCGCCGTCTTATAAGCAGAGCTGGTGATATATAGAGCCCTTTGGGAGGCTAGATAGTGCTACACCTTGATGACCTCTCAGGCAGGGCTGCTTGCGTTATCTCCCTACCCAAAACCTCCCCCAGTCTCTGCACATTACGACTTGAGAGGCTCCCTTATCCCCCTTTACTTAATGGTTCCGTGCAAACTGATATGGCGGATGCTGCATTGTGTTGTGTTGTAGAGGAGAGGAAGTGACGAAATGGTAATGTAGATGTTAGAGAAGCAAGGGAGGTACAATATAAATGAAATAAGTGACCTCTACATTTTTTTTTTTTTTTTTTTGTTAATTAGTTGTGATATAGAATGTGTTTTGATTTTTTTTTTTTTCATCAGTACGCACAAAGATAGCAAATGAAAGAAACGTGAAAAAGGAAAGTAAATGATACAAGAAAATAAGACAGAAGTGTTTGTGGGAAATTGAAGAAACAAAAAAAAAAGGAGAAGGAAAGGAAGACATACAAGACAGGGAGAGGATACGTTGTGTTTGTCGAGAAGTGAAGTGAAGGGAGACACGGCGGCGGAGGGGAAAAAAAGACAAATAATACAAAGAAAGGAAACTGGATGCTTGTAGGATATTGAGAGTGAAGAAAAAAGAAAGACTAATACAAGGAAAAGATATGATATTTTACAGAAATGTAGGGAAAACGAAGACGAAAAAAGAAAATGAAAAGGGATGCATAAAGAGAGAGAGAGAGAGAGAGAGAGAGAGAGAGAGAGAGAGAGAGAGAGAGAGAGAAATTATGGTGGCGGCTGTTGGTGGAAGTGGTTGGCTGAGAGGAGGTAGTGGTGGTGGTGGTGGTGGTGGTGGTGGTGGTGGTGGTGTGCAGGTGGAGGAGGATCAAGACCCTAATAACATGATCCTCACGTGCGCACATCGTTTTCTTTTCATATTTCTTCTTCCCATTAGCATAACCTTCCTCTCCATCTCTTTTTTTAGCATTTTGGCTCAACCTTCCGCCGTTTTCTGTTTTGTTTTTCCTTCTCTCTAGCCACAATTGCACCACTTAATCCCTTGTTATTTTTTTCCTTTCCTCCTGGACCTTCATCTTCGTCTATTGTCAACTAAGTGCCCCATGGCTTCCCCACAACGCCAAAACCATCCGTCTTCCTACCATTACCCTTGCTTCTACTGTGCGTGTGTGTGTCGCGGGGGTGAGGCAGTGTTTGCGTGCGTGTGTGAACGATTACGACGTGTAGGCACTGCGTGACGGTGGCCAAAGTAGGAGAGAGAGGACGATGCATGAGAGTGAGCCGCTTCTGACCACCACATCAAGTGACAGGAACCCTCAGCCGTGTGCCGCCTGCCAGCCACGTAGAGGGGTAGAGAGGTCAAGCACTTTGCTGTGTTAAGAGCCCAGCTGCCGTGTCCTTTTTCTCTCCTCCACTCACTCCCCTACCCATCCCGTCCTTTGGCCTCCCCTGCATCACCTGTCCCTCGTCACCAGGCGGCCGGGGTGATGTCGGGTGCCTGGTATCTCGCAGGGTGGAAAGGAGGAGATAGAGAGGAATGGTTGACTGAGAGGACATTGAGAGGCTGATAGAGGGATGGATTACATGGGATGGTGTTGGTGTCGTTGAAGAGTTATGTGTAAATATAACTACGGTAAAGTATTTTTGGTAATATTTTGTGGTGTATTTATTTATAATTGGATTGAAAATGAATAGGATATACATGTTTAAGTACTCGATCATCATTTGCTATTTAGTTTATTATCTGCTTGATAGTTACATGTTTAATTCATGTATTTTTTTGTTAACTGAATGTGTTCTTTGCCTCACCATTACTCGTCACTTATTCTCCAGAACTACAAGAACGCCCCCCGTCTCTCTCTCTCTCTCTCTCTCTCTCTCTCTCTCTCTCTCTCTCTCTCTCTCTCTCTCTCTCTCTCTCTCTCTCTCTCTCTCTCTCTCTCTCTCTCTCTCTCTCTCTCTCTCTCTCTCTCTCTCTCTCTCTCTCTCTCTCTCTCTCACACGCACACGCACATACACAGGGGAATAATGGTTACAAGAAAGGTATGAAAGAAGCGTCTCATTGCTTATTCGCGTACCGTCTTCAAGAATCTCCTTAAGTCTAACAGTCGCCACCACGGAGACCACTCAAACCTACACGAATATGAAAAGAAAATTGAATGTGCCGGATATGCAAATTGTTCTCATTCTCATGTGTAAAACGAAACAAGAAAAAAGGAAGAAAATAATCATGGTATTTGCTCACTCATAATCTGCCGGTAGTGGTCTTGTCTGCAGTGAATGCTGAGTGGAAAGAAGCATTCCTTATTATTCCATGTATTGCTTTTTTTTTTTTCCTTTATGCGCCTTTCATTTTCCTTCATTCCTTCCGAGGTCATTAGCATGGTAGTGGAGTGTGAGCGGTGAGAGTCATGCATTTTCACCTTCATTAACGCAGAAATGAACGTGCGTCATGTCTTATTAAAAGGAAGAGTTCCACAGTCACCAACAAGCAGATATATTTGTTTTTTTTTTTGCAATTTTTTTATTTATTTATTTTTTTTTACTTGAATTATCTCACTCTAAATCATCGCTGTCTTCTCAACACGCAGTCATTTTTTTTAAGCAAAAATTCTTCATTGTTTTGGTACACCCACCTGTTTTTTTTTTTTTTTTCCATAAATATTATCAAAGGTTATTTATACATCGTTCTTCACAACATTGTTTCAGTGTCTAATTTTTACTCGTTACTTCATTTCACATACTTTATAGACGTATATGTTTTTGCTTAACTAACGACAAGCCTTTCCATGAAGCGTTTCAGCACCACCTCTGTTAATGATGGGCCTTCTGGTTAACTTCTGAGGTAAATAGCAGATGAAAAAAAGTAGAAATATGCCAGGGACTTTCCATGTTCTATCATTATCATCAATAAAATCACAGGTGTTATATTTTGTGTTCGTGAGTGATTACGTATGTATCCACTGGCTCATCTTCCTTGTTACTCTGACTCATATATCTCTTCTTTTAATTTTTCCTCGTCTTCCTCCCTCTAATGGTTTCTCCATGCTGAGGCGTTAAAATTTTACTTTGAATATTTAAACACAGCCTGTTCATAATAATGTTCCTCCTTATTTAAACACATAACCTGTTCGTAATAATGTTCTTTGTTCTCATCCACTTTTGATGCTTTCCTTGTTGTCTTTCTCCTTTTAATACATTTTCTCTGCACGGTGTTAAACTTTCACTTTGTCAACCTGTATGTCACTTACTACTGTCCTTTCTTCATCTTGTCTTCCTGATGCTTTCTTCGTTGTCCATCCAATCCGCTACCCATGTACAGGAATTAACTTTTATCTTTAATTGCCTGTGTATGCACCCTTCCCTTACTCTTCCATGCTCATACATCTTCCCTTCCCATGCTCTTCTCGTTGTCTTCCTCTTCCCAATCCTCTTTCCCCGTCGGGCAAAGCATCCACCATCCTTTACTGGGAGATTAAGTTCTTCCGAGCGGGCGGGCGAGATGGATTCTCCTCTCTATAATCCAGGCTCTCCCCTTCTGTAATCCATCTTCTATCCCCTACTATAAATTTTCTATCACGCATCGCTACCAAATTCTCCCTGAGCCCATTTGGTGGAGTTACTATTCCGTTGCTTTTTTTCGTGGGTCCGGTTCTTAGGCAGGCGCGGGGCTCCCAGGGGCGTGCTACTCCCTCCAGAGCTCCCCGCCGAAGGTCCTCTTGTGTCTGGTTCCGGTGCTTCTCCCCCTTTTCTTTCCCTCTTGTTCCTCATCCAGCCCTTCCTCCTCCTCCATCAAGTCTCTCTCCTCTCTACAGTCTATTTCTCTCGTGATCATTTCTTTTGTGCTTAGAATTCTTCCTTTCCTGTTTCATTTGTTTTCATTCTCTCTCTCTCTCTCTCTCTCTCTCTCTCTCTCTCTCTCTCTCTCTCTCTCTCTCTCTCTCTCTCTCTCTCTCTCTCTCTCTCTCTCTCTCTCTCTCTCTCTCTCTCTCTCTCTCTCTCTCTCTCTCTCTCTCTCTCTCTCTCTCTCTCTCTCTCTCTCTCTCTCTCTCTCTCTCTCTCTCTCTCTCTCTCTCTCTCTCTCTCTCTCTCTCTCTCTCTCTCTCTCTCTCTCTCTCTCTCTCTCTCTCTCTCTCTCTCTCTCTCTCTCTCTCTCTCTCTCTCTCCGTGCGTGTTTTCCTTCATGGGAAAATGTTTTGGGTAACGTCAATAAGTATGTTCTAAGTAACTTTATCTCTTGCTAAAATGCTGTTACCGTGAGGAAATTATGCAAAAAAATTATAATTGGTGTAATTATACGTTTAAAGTTTAAGGGCTTGTTATGAAGAACTAAGGAGGTATAATTAAGAGTGAAGGGATGATAATCAAGGAGTGTTTATTATGTATATTTTCCTGCTTAGAATATTGATGATAAGTATATGTTAAGTCTTCAGATAACAAGCTAATTAACGGGTAATGTGTATAATAATGTCCTCGCGTGGACTCGTGACTGTAACATCTATATGCCAGACCGGTTTAATATATATACTAACCATACTACCATGATTAACATACGCACCTCCTTCCCAATTTCTATATTCCGTTTAGTTTAGCCCCTGAATGACTGATGGAGGAAGCTTGACGTGTAAGACAGGAGCTCATCAGTGGTAGATTTTAGAGATAGTGACCTTTTGCCTTCGTTGATTTGCATTATGGACGCCAGAATATGATCATAATAGAATCAGGAAGCGTGGTGAGGTTGTTGTTGACTGCTCGGGAGAAGGCAACGATCGTGTGAGGTGCAGTGGACGTGAGATTTGTGAATATTGGACGAAGTCTGGAAGTGTGTCGTTTGTGTGTCAGAAATGTGGATTTGTGGCGTACGTGAGGGGAAAATATTGTAAAAGTGCATTAGCATGTGTGTGACTGTGTGGCGTAGATGTAGCATGTTTGGAAGTGTTGTTTGTGCGAGATGCAATACAGGTGTTTGTTATGAGAGATGGAAATGGGCTAAAAGTATGAAGGTGCGGCTGCTGTGTGGTGGGAGTGAGTAAGAGATGCAAGGACAGGGACAGAGGAATAGCACTTTGGTGATTCACTGCCTGTACAGAGGACCGCTCGTGGAAAATGTCCGCATGGAGTGATCAGTGTCGCTCTGAGCAATGACCTAATACACCAGCCTGTCCAGTGCTGCACATGGAGTGGGCGTGGTGCTTTGATCACCTGTCACTGACAAAGACAGGTGTGGTGTGAGGCTGCCACACCTGTGAGAAAGAGAGGATATGTATCAACGTCCCTTCTCTCTCTCTCTCTCTCTCTCTCTCTCTCTCTCTCTCTCTCTCTCTCTCTCTCTCTCTCTCTCTCTCTCTCTCTCTCTCTCTCTCTCTCTCTCTCTCTCTCTCTCTCTCTCTCTCTCTCTCTCTCTCTCTCTCTCTCCATTAGCATAGATAATGTAAGGTGTGGTGATCAAAGGGTGCATGGAATCCATGCTAGCTAAAGTGAGCTCAGAAAATGTCTGGTACTCGCCTTTTAACATGTAAGGACAGCGCCGAGATAACATATGTTGTGTTCAGATAGCAATCACTAAGAAATTGGCAAAATTTCTCGGCTTTTGAATTAGCAATTAATATACCTTTTCATGCTTCCTCGTAAAGCATAAATGCATGCAAAAAACTTATTCCATTCCAAGGTAAGAATCGACTCACTGTACAGTAATTCAAAGGCTTTCATGGCTAGCTTAGAAGGGGCATTTAGGAGGATGGAGGCGAGATGGCTTCTAACCCTGGGATAGACCCCAGACAACCACCACCACCGCCACGAGCGCCGGACAAAGCGCCTTACCTGAATTATTGTTGTGGGAATATAATGCAAATAACTCTCGTTCTATTTTCATTGGATTCGTATGCACTCAGCCCCAGCGTCATGCACGAGCGAGCCTGTGTGAATGGCGGGGAAAGGAAAAAGCGATGAGAGAGGTGGCTGAAGCTTTTCTGGGACTTAATCATAGTTATTGAACCCTGTGAAAGGTTATGAAAATGTGAACACTGTTTTAAGTTAGAAATAGGGAATAAGGTATTTACAAAATATTACAAATCATTAAAGTAGCAATAGAGAATAAGGTATTTAAAAAAAAAAAAAAAATATATATATATATATATATATATATATATATATATATATATATATATATATATATATATATATATATATATATATACAAATCATTAAAGTTACTCAATTTCTATGTAGTCTTACGCTGCAATAATTACTGCACTGCTTATAATGGAGAGAATAAAATTCTAAGTTTCATCTGTCTTTTCTTCTGATTGCACAATAACAGCAGATAATAAGACGAAAGGAGCTGAGGCGCAACTCGTGCAGACTTTAATATTTGGCACATAATCAGGCAGACGAGAGAAAGGAACAAAAAAAAAGGGGGGGGGATGGGTGGGGGAAGGGAACTTGCTCTGAATTAAAAGTCACTCATCTTCAGCCATAAAATTGCTACAGTGCAAGAAGGCGACCATCGGTGCGAGCATTAAAGTAAAGGTGTAAGATGCCACAAGGTTTTGTCCCCCACACTTTAATACTGGCGGTCCCGGCAGCCAAGCAGCCAAGCATCAGCTCATCCAGAACCTGTCATTTTCGCGTGTAAATACTTCATGCCACATAAAGTTCAGGTATATATCCAATCGAAACCACTGATCGGTGAAAGTAAATAATACACCAATTAGGATCACCACTGTATTTCTTCTTGTGTAAGGTGAGAGGCGATTCCTATGATTGGGATTATTTGTGTTAGTTCTAGTACATTTTCAAACCTGAAGATTGAGTTTGGAAGTCACTCGGTAAATTTCGTTATTTATGACTTGTAAACGCTATATTGGATCCGTTCGAATTCAGGTAGTATTGGTATTTTTGGTTCATGAACATTCTTGATTGAGTATAGATTTTGAGGGTTTTCCGTCTTCTGAAGTGATGTTCAAGCGCACTCTGAATCTTCGTAATGCTGGTAGTTGGCTTTCGTTAAATTACCCGACAATTTTCATAGATAACTTTGATCACAGAGTATTACACCGTTATCGCTCATCTGTGCTTATAGTCTTTTACTTGTTAAACTTGTTAATAGTGTACACGCCCTAATGCCATGTCTCCTGCACCCCGGTCATCATTGCATTATGTCTCCTGCCGCTTCACTTTCCCTCATTTTCTCCCCCCTTCATTTATCGTCCATTGCCCTCTTATCTAACGCACTGCTTCGCCATTCACTGCACTTTTCTTTGGGTTTGCTGTGCCAAGTTTTTCGCTTCTGCACTTATGACTTTATATCATTGTTTAACCCTTTCTTAATAACAAAGGTCTTGTGCAGTGTGCGGTGAGCTTGTGTTCTACAAAGGCCAACTGAACTTACTCGTGCAATTATTCAAGACATGACACTCACAATTACGCTGGAGTGGCATGGACGAGAAAGCTCCTTGTAATATATTTCTGCAGTGAACGTAAATTTGCTACACTGTCACCGTCGACTTTGAGGAGAGAGGGGCGTGCACGTGATCAGGGAGAGTGGCTGTCGAGGCTGCAGGAAGGCTGGCCATTAGTGGGGAAATTTCTTGAGTACATAACTTGTAATTACCATGCGTTCACTGCTGTGTAAATCTGCTTTCCTTGAGTGTTTGTTTTTGTTGGATGGAGGAGAGCGATTTTTTTCTTTTCACGTTAGAATAGAAAGCTTGTGAGAGGAATAATGTTAGACAGAGAGGCCCTGTGGATCAAAAAGTAAATAACATGAATAGTGGGAATTAACCCTTTCAGTACAATCTTCATATATATTCTGGTTACTATTTGGTGATTTTATACAGCTTCAGAAACTCATGTGGGAATTAAAATTGTGAATACTGTGGACCATTAACCTTCTGACCTCCATAGACCCTTGCTGGCGTAAATAAAATTGTTTGATCATACCCTAAAATCATGGTAAAAAGACGTATCAATAATGAAGGGGTTATTTTTTTTCTTTTTCAAAGTTAAAAAAATAGGCCATGTTCACGTTTCAACAGGCTTTTATTTTAGCTGAAAAGAATGTTTCCTTTTTACATAGCCCTGTGCATGGCCATCACGTGTCTCTGTAAGTTTCCTGAATAGATCGTTCCATGCATGCGTAAGACTCGGTTTGACTTTATAGATTGGAAAAACGTCTGCTTCGTGGCCTTAAGTGAATCATTGCATAACGTTTTTTGCTTGATATTTTTTTTCTTTTTGTAGCAATTCTTATTGAAGAAATGTTTTATACCTTATTCTTGACCATTCGCTCTGTGATGGTTATTAAGAATGTGGCGCATAAAGACTTACACTTTAGTGGTTCAGAATATCGAAAAATTTTATCCTTTACTATCAAACTATGTGAAGCCCATTACAATAACTCTCCCTGGCCCCCTCTATTTTCCGTAAGAGGCTTATTTGACATAATCAGAGGGTAATTTAGATCAAGTGAAAATAGCCTATAAAATTATTCCTCTGCATTATCGCCAGCCTCGCCATAAACTCTCGTCAGCGTACAGTAATTTTGCCCTCGTCGGGTGGAGACCAGCAAGTGGGCCATCACTCACTCCCTCACGAAGCTCCAAATTGGGTTACGTGGGAAGGCTCCATGGCGGGGGACGAACGATGGAGGTGGAGGTGGTGGAGTTACGTGGACTGCGGGGGCGTAGGAGGTGGAAGTGAAGTTATGAGGGTGGGAAAATATTGTGGAGTTTGAGGGATGGTAATGAAGAGGAAGTGAGGGAGTGGTGGTGATGGGATGGGAATTAACCGTATAGTGGTGGTGGGGTGAATAGGGGACTCAGGAATGGAACGTGTAAGGAAGCCAGAGAGAGGGAGACAGTGTGAGGAGTGGTCTGTATATCCGCGAGGGCGAGACTCGAACAGTGTGTAGTAACGATAATAAAAATAACCTTAATAATAATATTGAAAATGATAATAGCAGTAATAATGGTAATAACAATAATAATAGAAATTTATCGTTATTATGCGTAAACCAGTTCCATCTCAAGGTCACATTCTCGGAGAAAAATTATCCCGAATAGCAGGCACCCAGGTAGGCATCTTCTAGGGCGCCATTTGCTACCTTCTCCTGAGTTGCACGTGCGTCTATTCCTTTCCGATTATTACCTTCTCTCTTCCCCTTACAAGGACACCGTGCAGGTCGTCTCGTTTTCCGTGCACGTGTTGTGTTCCCTTGTACGACCCCGAGTATCCCACCGCTCTACGGTAGCCCTAAGGAATGAGGTCTGGGGGAGACAGGGGCGCTCTTCCTACCTGCTCTGGGGCTCAGGTGTCACTCCCCTTCCTGAATAAGTGATTTACCTAACGTGGCCTAATTTGCGATCCCGTGAGCGAGGCTGGCGTGAAGGGAAATCGTGGCTGAGGAGAGAGTTGTCGCCTTTGAGTGAGTGGCGTGTGCGGGCTTCAGCAGTTCATATAGATTGAATTCCGTCTCGACCCAAGGTACCTTTCCACCCGACACCTCTCGCGACCATGAAGTTCGAGGCGGACAGGTAGAATCGGCTAAACCACCCTTGTCCCTCTGGTCGATCCTCCTCCTCGCCACACTCAAGATTCGTCCTTATTGCTGACACAGGGGTGGACCGATCTGTGTTTAGGCCTCCAGCATCAAAGGGCGACTCCACACTCCCCAGGGACGAGGTAGCGACGCCTTGCATCATTTGAGAAGTGCTGGGGCGACGGCAGCGGCTGTGTTCCTGGAGAGCTCTTGAAAGCGGTACCCACGATTTCTACCTATGAGAAAACGTTGCATTAAGGAGATTTTGTATTTTTTTTTTTTTTTTTTTTTTTTTTTTTTATTCGAGAGCGTCGTGTTGGCCTCTTGTTGATGATGTAGGGGACTGACTCGTGTTGCAGCTTCACCTGATCGCTAATGGTGTCCTTCCTTACCTGTCCCTTTCCGTTTTACTATTGTCTTGCATTTTTTTATGATCATTTGTTTGTATTTATTCATTGATCTATATATGTAGATAGCTATAGCTTTATATCCGTGTGTTTATCGATATAGCTACTCTCTCTCTCTCTCTCTCTCTCTCTCTCTCTCTCTCTCTCTCTCTCTCTCTCTCTCTCTCTCTCTCTCTCTCTCTCTCTCTCTCTCTCTCTCTCTCTCTCTCTCTCTCTCTCTCTCTCTCTCTCTCTCTCTCTCTCTCTCTCTCCACACACACACACTCACACCATTTATCCATCCATTTATATTTATATTTATATTTATATATTACTGTTTGCCATTTAAGTCATTTCATTACTTTCCATAATTAATAATTTCGAATGATAATTCAGATTTCATATCCCAGTGTGAAGGCGCAGCTCGCTGTCTGTCTGATTTTCCATTCAGCCTTGTGCAGAAATTCGTTATTAGCATAGTGTGAGCATACGAACACAGATGAAGCAGGAAGATGAAGCCTCTGCTGCTCCACCGCCGACACCCTCGCCCAGCAGTCATTAAGCCAGGCATCTGTTGCAGGCCCGTGCCACTGCCAGGCGTACGCTCGTAAAGGGAAAGCTGAGAACATACTGCTTCGTTTTCCATCATATTCTGTTTCCATGCTAATTTCTGAAATAATTTCAGGAAATTAATTGAACAGAATTTCCATAATATGAAGTGTGTGTTTGTGTGTGTGCGTGCGTACCTGCACACTCACACACACACACACACACACACACACACACACACACACACACACACACACACACACACACACACATACATTTTTTTAACACACCAGTAATTGAGATGCAAAATATCTAGTTGGTGTAAGGAATAATTTGTGCTGCTCCAAGTCATTATCACACAAAATTATCTCGTGACCGTAATGGTGATGGACTGCTGATCGTCCCCGCCCATCACGGCCTGCCCCTGATGACCGAGATGAAAACTGCAGGTCGCTACGCTACTCACTCCATATAACGTAAGAGTTTACCGAAAAACTGAGGGGCCGGATGATGAGGCCACGAGGCAGAAGTGGCGCAAAGATTACGTTATGACCTAATTTGTTAAACTGTCTACTGCAAAAAAAAAAAAAAATCCATCTAGGGTCACCACTCATAAACGCTTGATGCCGCTTAATCGCATAAAATATCTGTACTAGTATATATCTAATTGTTTTCACGATTTATTGAAGAGCTCTTTATGACCTTGCTAAATATGCACAGAAGAACTAATTAATGGAAGCGATACATTGTTAATCCCTACGTACTGAATTATCCTGAGATATCCTAATTAGCTACTTTATATTGACTTTTTTAACCAATAAGAAACACACAAAGTAGATTACGCGAAAGGAAAATCGTTAGGTCAGACGATGAACTGAAAACAGGTGATGCACACGATAAGGCTCCAAATACAGAAGTGAATGTAGCCAACAGGAACAAAGGGTTTCAGGAGGGTAATGGAACCACCAGTTATTAGTTTTGCAACATCGATAAGGAAGGAGCGAGAAGCAAGGCGTGAGGGGGATGTCAGATGGGCAATGGGAGATAAAAAGGCGATGGAGAAACCCAAGCAACGAGGCATGAAATGTAAAAACTGGAACATTATTCAGTTTGACATCGAGGGCCTGGAAAGTTCTTGGTAGAAAATAGCAATAGTAGAATGCTGTAACAGTATAGGAATGAATTACAGATATATAGATTTTTTAGCTCTTGAGTAATATAAAACTATAGAACCATGGTATTATGTTCTTGTCAAATAGAACTATTTGGCAAAAAAAAAAAAGAAAAAAAGAAAAGAAAAACAAATGGCATGAAGATAACCCCCTGAATTCCAATATACTGACTCTGTCTCGTATCCCTCGTAGAAATTAATCATATATCCCAGAGGCGTCCCTGAGCCCCCCTCCCCCCGGGTAATGATTTAGGGTTCCTCTGTCCCTTGTTTGGCGATGCATGACATGCACCCAACTAGATTTATTGCGAGGGTCGGCAGAGTCGGTGCCGCAGAGAGAATACAGTTAAGGAATGGCAGGCGAGAAGAGCGTCAGGAGAGAATGATTGGGGAAAAGGAATGAGAAAAAAAATAACATAAGAAACAAAGAAAAGTTTCATGGCAAAGACAAGTAGGAGAGTCAAGATAGGGTCCACACAACGCACAACAAGTTCAACTCCGAGCTGTACGGGAGTTTCCGTGGATAAATATAACAAAAGTGCCAAGGGAGTGAGTAAATCGCTTGGAAGAGGATGCTGACGGCGTAAACAGCCACTTCGACACCACCACTGGCCGTCCATCCCGTCCCATTCCCGCCGCTCTTCCCGTCCGTCCAGGATAGGTTGTCTTCCTTCCTCGAACCAAAAATGGACAGGAAAGCGCGAGGTAGAAATCCTTAATGAATGTGTATATTTCATTCTGGCGCCCCTTCAGGCTCGTGCACTGGATCTGCATATGAATGTACGAGAAGTGTTATTGTTGTCTTTGTTTCCAGCCATTGTTGTGCGCATGGCGAAGCGAGACTCCGGGCTTTTGATAGGAATTCTCGATTGCATCTCGCAGGTTTAAATTATACCATGGAGAGGGGAGGAGGGGAGTGTACAGACAGGGGAGGGAGGAGAGAACAGGTCGGAGGAGAGTAGGAGGACGAGAGAAGAGGTGGAGAACGAGTAGGAGAGGGAGACGAAGGGAGGGTAAGAAGGAGGAGGAGAGAAAACCCGTTCTAAACTGCCAAGGGATGAAATACTCTGCCGCCTGGTTTGTCTGTCTGCCGAGTGGAGTCCAGGCCACAGATGGATGGGGCTGTGGACTGTGGACTCTGGCAAGACTTCAGAAGCAGAGATGATCTTTACTTGGCTAGACCTGAATGATGATGATGATGGTGTGTGTGTGTGTGTGTGTGTGTGTGTGTGTGTGTGTGTGTGTGTGTGTGTGTGTGTGTGTGTGTGTGTGTGTGTGTGTGTGTGTGTGTGTGTTATAAGTAAGAGGTGGAATGTGTTTAATGGCAGAGGAGATGAAAAGGACGTGTAATCTGGTGTGTATATTTAGTGTGAGGGAAGCTTCCTGCATGCGCGCCTGCAGGATGACGAGTGTGAATATTACTGAATGTTTACTGAAAGAAAATCCCACAGTTAATAGACACACCGCAAGCCAACATCCGCCTTCAAAAGCGCAGCACATACTAAATTCGCATGCTGATAATTACAGGGCTTTGTGAAATCTTCGAAGAATAAATGATCGGAGTTTAGCAGAATTTTCCTTTAGTCTGTACTCTGCGGAGCCATCTTGCAGGGCGGAGGTGTGGCCTCTCGCCTCACCGCAGGGCAGGTGCGGCTGGTGACCCAAGTATACCCACGCACCGGACCACCACCACCACCACCACCACCACCACCAAAACCAACATCATTATTACTCTCTTCGTCACTGCCACCATCACCATTATCTCCACCACTACTGTCCACATCACCACTTCCACCACCATGCAGTAGCAATGCCGCTACCACCGACGCCAAACACCGCAAATTCCACCACTAATACCACCACCACTGCCGTTATTCTCTCCATCTCCACGTGTAGCGCCTCCACCGCCACCATTGTATACATCTCTATCATCACCATTCATTCAGTCCGTCTGGTCTTAATAATGAATGTATTTAAACAGTCTCAAACCTTTCCGTAACATGTGAACCACCACCACTACCATTTTGCTCACCTCTAAACCACCAAACTCATCATCTCCTGCTGTGACTATCGATGCTGTAACGATGAGAATTACTATTATCAGTACTGCAACCGCTAATGATAAATAATGATAATGATAATGATAAAAATAATAATAATGGTAATAATAATAACAATGATAGTAATACCTCTACCACCACTATTAATTTGGTACTGGTTATGATATGTAGTGGCGATTGTGCAACACAGTACAAATTCTATTGGCTTTTAATCTTCCTATTTTTACACCAACTCCGCCTTTACAGACTAGGATTTTACGTAGTTTTACAGAAAATACTAACTTCATGACCTGATCAATATGAAATGCACCCTTAACAACAAACGAGTTGAGTTGACATGTTAAAAGCACTATCAGTTAGAGATAAATGTAATATTAGTATAAAGAGTCTTGATTCGTCATGACTGGAAGCAGTGCCACTTACGAACGATTTCAATAAACACAGTGGTTGTGTAAACGGAGAGAGAAGGTAGAAAGGAAATTAAGTCTTGGTAAAAGTGAACGTTAAGAATAAGATTTCAGTATATTTCTTAAAACTTCGCATTTAAGTTGAAGTAAATAATGTGTTGGTCTTTTTTTCTCTCTTCTTGCAGCGTCATGGAGCACAAGAGGACTGGCCGGGGGCATAACTGTAGCGTTTTAATGGTGGTGAGCAACCCTGCACTGTTTACACCCTAAGTCCTCTGTGGAAGGCAATAAGCTGAGGTAATGTGAGTTTTGTTTTCTTTATTGCTTAGCGTGGAGCCAACTCATGTCAACAACTGGACCGAGGCTTCTTGCACACATGTTTGGTGTAGCTAGTGTACTTTCACCTCCTTCCTTCCCTCCTCTCCCACCCCTTGTGCTTCTCCTTTCCTCCCTCCCTCTTAACCGTGCCGCTTCGTCCCCTCCCCCCAGCCAACCTCCTTAGCATCACCCTCCTCACTGTTTACGTGGGAAGTGGTGCTGAATG
>NC_059303.1:11492859-11502859 GCF_017591435.1 Portunus trituberculatus | reverse complement strand
GAGAGAGAGAGAGAGAGAGAGAGAGAGAGAGAGAGAGAGAGAGAGAGAGAGCAAAAAAATGGAAGAAAAAGTATAGGGTAAGGTAGTGACGTTGAAGGAAGTCGAATATGGATGAAAAAAGGGAAGTTGTAGGAAGGACTTTTATGTTCTCCCTGAAGGGACTGAATTGTACGAAAAGGTAGGAGGACATCTTTCCTAAGGGACGTGTGAGGAAAAATGGTGTGGAGGGCGGTGGGCAGAGGGAAGCGCATCAGGGAGACACTAATGGTCGTTTATTTCAAGAAGGAACAGGCGGCAGGGGGAGAAGATTTAGTGAGTGCAGGGGGATGCAAGATGAGAGTCAGGGAAAGGAGAGAGGAATGAGTGTGGGCTGTCTTCCCTCGACAGCTGCCAGGGACCAAGGGAAGCTAGCGGAGGATGAAATGGACTACCAGTGCAACAGTTCCCGGAGAACAGAATTATGCAGATAAGCTGATGGAAGGAGCGGAATTATGTAAGTTGATCGCGGGGGCGTCGCTTTTGTCTCGAAGCTTAAAAATAGTGTTTGGGAAGCGAGGGAAGACAGAAGTGGGAGGGAAGGAAAGGAGGGAGAGTCGGGCTTCCTTCACAGGACCACACAGGCCACGGTCTGTAGCGTCATCAGAATACTTGACTGAGATCTCTGGCTAATCAAGAGTGTCATCAAGAAATATTAAGCGGCAGCGATTGTGTGTTACCTCCCCGGCACTGCTTGTCCACGACCCAGCCCGTGGCCCTAAACCTGCCTCGCAGCTGTTTATGGGCCGCTCGTTGAGGGAGGCACGTCGCAGAGAGGCCATGTGCGGGATGTCGTCTGCATGGTTTACATGTTAATTGTGTCACTGGATCAGACTTTTGAGATAACTGTCCCCGCCGAGAGAGTGGACTAAGTTTTGTGAGCCTTTTGTACCTGATTCGCTTCCTCCCCTTCCCCTCTCTCATGTTTTCTCTTTCCCCTTCTATTCATCGCTTTCGTTCCCTCGTTCGCCCTTGTGTTCCCGTCCCCTTCCATCCCTTATTTCACCCACCCTCGCTCGCTGTAGCCGTTGAGGGGGACCCTCTTCGGAAACTAATCCACATTATCGGTAAAGAAGTATTCCACTCCATACCTGTCACTGAACGGCGGACCGGATAGGGCGCGAGAGGTCAAGGTTCGTTGATGTCTTTTCTCTTTTTTTGCACGAGATAATTACAAGTGGATCGGTATCACTGCCGTACATCGTTACTATACCACCACCTACACCACCACCACCACCCTTTCCTGTCCTTTGACCCTCGTGTTGTGACGCAGTCTTCCACAGTCACATCAGAAACTTTTCACCTCGCGTTTGGCGAGTTTATATATAAGTAACCTCGACAGCACACGTCATTTCCATAATATTTTTTTGGTGGGCTGCAGAAAATTTAAGGCTGACCGGCACGCAAAGTCTGGTCCGTGATAACACAGCAAGGCGATGCTTGAACCGATAGAAGCAGATAAAATGTAAATTTTCATAAAAAGAAAGATAGGATAAAGAAAACACGAAGGAGAAGAGAAAGAGGAAGACGAGAAGCCAACTGATCGAAAGACTAAGGATGAAGAACGAAAGAAATAGGATTAGGAAAGCCAGCGGGAGAACGATCTGGAGGGAGGAGTAGAAGGGGGATCGGATGGTAGTGGTGGTTGTGGTGGTGGTGGTGGTGGTGTGGTCGACTTGACCATGATGAGACGGCGTTCGTGCTTATTGACTTATCATGCTGGTCGGCCAGTGATCACAGCCTTGGCTTTGTCCAAGGGTGACTAATGTCGCGAAATTGGACATTGGAATAGATGTAATTACGTATCACACCTGTATTTGGAACTCCACCTTGCGGGTGAATGGGGCAGGTGGACGAGTGTTTGTCTAGAGGCAAGTCCCAGAGTGGCCAGACGATCAGTGGTGGTGGTGGTAGTGACGGTCCACTTTCCTGTGTATTTCTGGTATTGAAGGAAACCGAGTCTCAATTAAGGTAATTGGAACGTGAGCCTCAAGTCAAGGCAGACATTTCTCAGTGGCTGGCAGCTGTTCCCTCATGGACGGCTTTAGATATGAAAATGGAACTCTCTAATGCTCTTTGTTTGACTGTTGTCAAATATTTAATAAATTTGTTACATTTTTTTGTTTGGTTGTATATATGAGGGTGCTTTCCAGGTATTATTCTGAAGACAACTTTTTACACAACCTCGAGACTGGTATTTTAATTCAAGTACGTAATACTTTTATGTGGTTACACTGGATCATGTCCCCTCACCTCCCGTCCTTCTTGTTTGTTACAAAAAAAATAAAAAATAAATAAAGTTTCCCGGAACTTAGTGTATCCTCGCTTCCTCAGAGCTATATAATCCTTTTAAGACATAGCTTAGAATTTGTGTCCACGACCAAAGCGTGGATGCTGGAATTTGAGTCTTGCGTTCCTTCAATCCTAACTAGTTTCGATCACAGTCAATGGAAGACAACCATCATGCCTTCCATAATTCTATGTAGAATCTACTGAAATCCTCTATATTTCGTGGGTTAGATGAGGGGTGGTCAAATACTCAGTGTCATGCAGCTAAGCACTTACAGGCAAGATGAGTGGCAGCCCCGGCATCACAACCCTCACTTCTCTCCTTATGTATTCCGAAGACAAATAAGCCTGCAGCTACATATCAGGGTGACTGCCCCATGTAGCGCCACTCAAGTACAGGGAGTCAAATAGGGGGATGTGTAGCAGCCAAGCACGCATCTCCCCTGCAGTGTGGATAATAAATCTGCCGAGCAAGTGGCAAGCAAATACAGGCTACGGGGCTCACCAGCATACGTAAAATTTCACCGAGGCCACGGCTGAGGTATGAAACTTTTACGAGCGTGTTTAGTCACCTGGCTGAAGGTGGGGAAAAGACGAGTGTGAGTGGACAAGAAGACAGACAAACACACGCGCAAGCAAAGTAAGCAGAAAGAATGGCAAAAAGGACAAAGCAAACATTTACCTTGTAGTCACACTTGCATTATTAGAGAGAGAGAGAGAGAGAGAGAGAGAGAGAGAGAGAGAGAGAGAGAGAGAGAGAGAGAGAGAGAGAGAGAGAGAGAGAGAGAGACTATAGGCCTGACATTGTATCTCTGGAGTAAGGGGAGAAAGAGGACTCATGAATAGCCAAAACACAGCACAGCAAGAGACGGTCAGGCGGAGCACGGAGGCCAGGAGAAGATGGAGTAACAATGAGGGAATTTGCCGCTGGGTGCTGGCCAGACGAACCGGTTTGGTTACGAACGCTTCCATGTCCGTTTCTCGGCCCACCTGTCGCCTCAACTTTGGAGTGACCTTAGGGTTCTCTGACGCAAGACAATGACCTTTTGCATCCTTAACTCAGCTTCGTATCGCCTGGAAATATAAAGGTTGAAAATATTGCAAGAGTAAGATATCAAGGAGTTCTCATTTTCTTGGCCATTGTCTACGGACAGTCTCCCCACTCTTATTGAAAGTATTGCTATTGTTTTTACTGATAGCAATTGTCTCTTATCTGGCGCTGCAGGAGTATGTTTACATTTCTTTAAGTCTGCAATTGCTCTAAGTAGCCTTTTGTTCTTTTGAGATAAACTCTCTCTCTCTCTCTCTCTCTCTCTCTCTCTCTCTCTCTCTCTCTCTCTCTCTCTCTCTCTCTCTCTCTCTCTCTCTCTCTCTCTCTCTCTCTCTCTCTCTCTCTCTCTCTCTCTCTCTCTCTCTCTCTCTCTCTCTCTCTCTCTCTCTCTCAAGCAGAGACGAATTGGAGGTAATTATATGGAGCCAAAAAATTATTTGCTATTTCTGTTGGCTTTTATAATAATTATGATTGGTTACGGTTTGTGTGTCCAATTATATTTTGTCAGCACTTATATCCAGACGAGAGAGAGAGAGAGAGAGAGAGAGAGAGAGAGAGAGATTAATTCAGGAATGTCATGATCATGAAAAAAAAAAAGATTTGATCTACGAAGTATTTTTTCCCCATCGTCTCACCTTGCAGTGTAGTCGCCTTTTCGTTCTGTATCACCACTTCCCATTTCCAATCGTTCAACCAGAGCGTATGTCTTTATCTACTCACTGGTTTCCTTCTGTCGTTTCTCTTTCTCTCCCTTTTCCAACCCAGATTTGTCCTCACCACCTCCCCTCCTTGCCAGCCAGCAGAGCGTGCCTCACTATCCTCACACTCACCTTTCATTTGCATCAGGTGAGGGGCGGCGTGTTATCCAGATCATCAGGTTGTAAAGCTGCATCATGTAGACTAATCTGTCTTATCTACTGAATTTACAAGTGTCTTCTCCCGCCTTTTACGGCAAGACTTGGCTAGTCATCCGGCGAACTGAGATAAGTAATCATGTGTGGATGCGCCCACTGTTTGGTTGGCTGAAGCTGAGTAATGGATGAAGTTGTGGCGAAGCCTTTCAAGAGGGGTGGAGATAAGTTGACCAAAATGAGATGGAGATAGCTTGAAGGGATGGAGGGAGGAGAAATCACTGAGGTAATGCGCGGTGTACCAGGAGAGAATTTGGGAGGAAGGAAGAGTCTGATGTAAAGTTTATGCAAAATACGTGTGTATTTTCAAACGATGAGTATAGATTGTGATGCAGACGCAGGGAAAGGAGAAAGGCGTGAACGTTGGCGTTAGATCTACTGGAGGAGTAATGTGTGGGGAGGAGATGCAACTAAAAGGAAGCGAAAAAGACTGAATTAGACAGGACAAGGAGATAAGTAGACTAATTGGGTGGAGCGGTGAACCCCAAGACGGCCTGTGGCGAGGGGCAGCACTGATATATGGTTAGTGGTCGCGAGACATATGGGAATGTGGTTGGGAAAGTAGAGCAAATGTATAGGTTGAACACTCCCTACTGGTTGTTGTCTTGAACATGTACAGTTTGCCTTTTGGTTTTGTATATAACTTGATATAGCTTACCTCGTGCAGTGTACTTCTGCTACAACACGCAAACGCGCACACACACACACACACACACACACACACACACACACACACACACACACACACACACACACACACACACACACACACACACACACACTTTGATATAGCTTACCTCATGCAATGTACTTCTGGTACTACAGATAAACGTACGTACACACACACACACACACACACACACACACACACACACACACACACACACACACACACACACACACACACACACACACACACACACACACACACACACACACACACACACACACACACACACACACACACACACACACACACACACACACACACACACACACACACACACACACACACACACACACACACACCACTACAATAACACACACTGTGGCCACTTTATTGCTCGTGATCCTGTAACTCTCCTGGTGGCTCTAAGCACTTTACTGACCCATAACTATATAAGAGAGCCGTAAAAGCCTTATTTATGCCTCACATTCTCCCGTGGGTGGCAGAGACAAGGGCTATGGGACCTGACTCTCGTGTGAAGAATGTGTTGAAGTAGGTTAGTGTTTACGTGTTACTAAGGCTATTAGTCCCAAAACTTACGTAATTTTACCTGTTGATGATAGTTACCTGTGTACTTTTGTGTCTATTGTTTTGTTTTGCTTTTTTTTTTTGTTTGTTTTTGTGTTGACTGGTCCGTCCCTCAATCTACATCCTGTCTTAGTTTATCTTTGTCGTTCTTGATGGTGTTTTATTTTCTTTTCTTTTTTTTTCACTTCCGTACTTCATCTTTCTCACCCTCTCCCTTTAATAGTTCTCGTTTTCAACTTCACCCTCTCTCTCTCTCTCTCTCTCTCTCTCTCTCTCTCTCTCTCTCTCTCTCTCTCTCTCTCTCTCTCTCTCTCTCTCTCTCTCTCTCTCTCTCTCTCTCTCTCTCTCTCTCTCTCTCTCTCTCTCTCTCTCTCTCTCTCTCTCTCTCTCTCTCTCTCTCTCTCTCTCTCTCTCTCTCTCTCTCTCTCTCTCTCTCTCTCTCTCTCTCTCTCTCTCTCTCTCTCTCTCTCTCTCTCTCTCTCTCTCTCTCTCTCTCTCTCTCTCTCTCTCTCTCTCGTTTTCCCCCAACTCAGTTTGCATCGCCCCACTTTATCTCTCTCACTCCACCTCCCTTTCTAACTATGTGTCTTTCCACTTCATTTTACTTTCCCCTACTGTCTCCACTCCTCTTCCTCCACGTGTTATCCATCCACTTTATTTTTCGTGTCTTTCCTCTCACTTCATTTCCGCGCTCCACCTCCATTCTTCACCCCATCTGGTTTTCATCACCGGTTCTACTTTTGGTCTGCGTCAGGAAGAGAAGCGAGCTGCCCCCCAGAATAGCAGGCAATAAAGGTCTACGTTTGCCCTTCGGCGCACTTCATGGGCACGTCAAAAACTGTACAAATTATTCGCCGTAACCGCAATGGACGGCGCTGTTTCTGTCTGGCGAGAGCGTGGTCGGGCACAGCCAACCCCAGGAGCTTTAATCGTCATCCCTTTCTTCTGACTACCGACTCTTTCCCTCCCATCCCCCCTTGTTCTTTCTCCTCTCACCTTCCATCGTCTTCTTTGCCTTTCTCTCTCTCTCTCTCTCTCTCTCTCTCTCTCTCTCTCTCTCTCTCTCTCTCTCTCTCTCTCTCTCTCTCTCTCTCTCTCTCTCTCTCTCTCTCTCTCTCTCTCTCTCTCTCTCTCTCTCTCTCTCTCTCTCTCTCTCTCTCTCTCACACACACACACACACACACACACACACACACACACACACACACACACACACACACACACACACACACACACACACACACACACGTAAACGCGCAGTAATTTACACCAAGGGGATATTTTTGTTTTAATTTTGCTCCTCACGCGGCCTCGTCGATTCGTGCTCGTCTTTCTATTTGCATGTGTATTATTAACAGTATTTATTCCGTGATCGTCTTTTTTCTTTCTCTCTCTCTCTCTTATCAGCAGGAATGGGACTCACTTCAACCCCTTCTAATCTTCACAAAGCTTTTTTTTTCTTTTTAAATGTCTTCATACCTCATTGTATTTACTTTGTTTTTTTTTTTTTTCATCTTGTTTTGATAATTGTTTATTTTTTTGTAGTTTTTTTTTATCAGTTTCATTTTACGTTTTTCAAATCAGTTTCATCTTTCAAATTTAAGATTACTGGTTCACTCCATTTTGCTTTTTTATTTCAACCTGATTTATGGAACTTAATCATTTTGTTTATTAACTTTTCGCGTACTTCATTTCTTCTTTGATCATTCAAGATTTATTATACACCATTTCGGATGTTCTTGACCTTCACATAGTATATAAAAACAACTATTTTTCCTTTTCAGCTTCCGCCATTTTACCTTTTTGGGCACACATTGATTTTAATTACGAAATACGGGACTTTTTATTGAATTTTATGATTTCAGAAATTACACTAATTTTTCTAGAAGCGTCCTATGTATAATTGCGTCATGCCTTTTGCTTCATGTGTGCTGTAGCAGACTGTTTTGTTCCTGTCAGGTCGTCATCTTATTGGCCACCATCTTCATTTCCATTCAAACAGTAATATTGTACAGATTGTGCTTGCGTTTCGTACTGCCAACTCTTTTTTATTATTTTATGCACTTGAGTTATTCATTAGTGACGCATCTTGGCGCTCGTTACCGCTGCAGTGGCCAGGTAGTGTCCAGTATTGATTTAGAGCAGGTGAAATAAGGGGCGGGTCAGTAAACCACAACATAACGGTCTCGTAATGAACGAAACTGTAAGGGAGCGTCGTTTTCTTTAAGATACGGTATTTTCCACTTTAGCTCCACGCCTGCATCCGTGACAGCATGGGCTATTTTGGTGCTTGTGATTATTTCAGTTTATAATAGTTCCTCCCATTACCCTCGTTATCTCACTTTGCTTCCCCATTTTCTCTCTTCTCCATTTTGTTCCATTCTTAAACTCCACCCCGGGAATCAAATAACGTCTATTATTTAGCCGTCACATGCCAGCTACTCCCTAACGGGCATATCTAGGCCAGGTTTATACACGATAAGGAGAGCAAACCATCAGCACTTCATGTAAAGGCTGCCGTCTTTAAGGAGTAATGGTTCATATTGATTACTCATGGCGTCTGGGGAAGGCGAGGCGAGCGATGCTGGGGTTGAGCTTTTTGATGGTTATCGTCCAACTCCCCCTGTTGAGAGCTGCGGGACACTGGTGTACGATGTTTACTTCTCCGTACTCTCACTCCCTATCTTTAACTCTCTTCTAAATCAGTCTGCAGGCAGTGTGCACTATATGTATTTTACTCCTCTGCCTCATATATTACCTGGGTCCATTGCGAGGGACAAGAACCGTGGGTGAAGCATCAGTCCGTCTTATTTATGTTTACTTTAGGTATCTGGCAGGTCCTTCCGTGTACGATTATTGAAGCTTTTTTTGTAATTATGCATTTCAGTGAACTTAAAGCAGCCTGGACCACACCGAGGGGACAGCAGTGGTAATGGGAGTGTGCAAGATGATTCCAGCTACACATGTGAAGTGGACGTGTCTGGTGAGCCAAGTGGAATTATTCTCGTTTGCTTCTTGTTGTTGTTTCAGCTCAAGGCGCATGGTAAGGAGCTGTTTTGGCTTTGGTGTTGGTGGTGTGGTTGTGGTGTGGTGGGAGAAAGAGTGGAAGTGGAGGGTAAGGTGAAAGAGAAAGAGAGACAGGAGTGAAAGTTAAGGTAATGTGAGCTTGTCAAGTGTTTAGTGTTTAGATTGACGGATACATATATATTTTTTTTACCGTTGCATATGGCATTTAGTTCACCATGGTAGCTTTAAATGTTGTTGTTGTTTTTTTTCTTTAATAAAAACAATCTTTATTAGCCATGTGTTAAGTGACCTATATATATGTTCATTATTTGTGGCATTAGAACTACTCCAGCGTTGAACCTATAAATTTGTGCTTTAATTACTATGAATAATTTATTCTGAATCCTACAGGTGTTTCTCTACATCATTTCTCCAAAAAAAAAAAAAAAAAAAGAATACAGCATACCAAGCTCCAGTATGCTTTCGAGGCTCTGTGCGTATAAACCTGCATAAGTTACCACCAGATGTCCTATTATCTCCCCACTTTGATTTTCACCACATTTATAAAAGTATACCCTATTAACCACTACACCTACTTTCTCCTTCACTTTCACATCCAAGGTACGTGTTACATAAGCACGTACTTTTCTCTCCTAAACATCCTTTTAAATGTCTTAATTTAATTTTCTTTTTTTCCCATACCATATCATTAACTGATACCATAATACTTACCCTGAATCGATTTAATTTTCCAGTTTTCTGCGGTTAACCTACAGTGGATGTTGTAACTCTTTTATTAATCATATTGCATCTTGCCTTAATCATTAACTTCTTCCTTTCCATTTTGCGAATCTGGATACTTACCATTTAACACCTGGGATGTTTTAATCCATTATGTGCATGTCAAATCGAGAGAGAGAGAGAGAGAGAGAGAGAGAGAGAGAGAGAGAGAGAGAGAGAGAGAGAGAGAGAGAGATTGTAAACAACAGGTGGAAGAGTCAAAATAGTTAGGGCTGAAACTAATGTCTCAATCTGTGCCCCTCGTCCTTCACAGTATCAGGTACCCCTCTGATCTATCCTATGAGTACTGTTGGGGGCAAAGGAGGGAGGGAGGACCCGACACTGTCATTAACCTATTGTTTTATCATAGCAAATTACGCGAACCACTAGGTGATGTTATGAACTTGCAGACTCGACTCTTCTCTTCTCTTCTCTTCTCTTCTCTTCTCTTCTCTTCTCTTCTCTTCTCTTCTCTTCTCTTCTCTTCTCTTCTCTTCTCTTCTCTTCTCTTCTCTTCTCTTCTCTTCTCTTCTCTTCTCTTCTCTTCTCTTCTCTTCTCTTCTCTTCTCTTCTCTTCTCTTCTCTTCTCTTCTCTTCTCTTCTCTTCTCTTCTCTTCTCTTCTCTTCTCTTCTCTTCTCTCTCTCTCTCTCTCTCTCTCTCTCTCTCTCTCT
>NC_059303.1:11482859-11487859 GCF_017591435.1 Portunus trituberculatus | reverse complement strand
CTCTCTCTCTCTCTCTCTCTCTCTCTCTCTCTCTCTCTCTCTCTCTCTCTCTCTCTCTCTCTCTTCTCTCATATATCGTCTCTCTCTCTCTCTCTCTCTCTCTCTCTCTCTCTCTCTCTCTCTCTCTCTCTCTCTCTCTCTCTCTCTCTCTCTCTTCTCTCATATCTCTCTCTCTCTCTCTCTCTCTCTCTCTCTCTCTCTCTCTCTCTCTCTCTCTCTCTCTCTCTCTCTCTCTCTCTCTCTCTCTCTCTCTCTCTCTCTCTCTCTCTCTCTCTCTCTCTCTCTCTCTCTCATATCTCGTCTCTCTCTCTCTCTCTCTCTCTCTCTCTCTCTCTCTCTCTCTCTTCTCTCATATATCGTCTCTCTCTCTCTCTCTCTCTCTCTCTCTCTCTCATATATCGTCTCTCTCTCTCTCTCTCTCTCTCTCTCTCTCTCTCTCTCTCTCTCTCTCTCTCTCTCTCTCTCTCTCTCTCTCTCTCTCTCTTCTGTGTCTCGTTTCTTGTCTTTGGTCTCTCTCTCTATCTCGTTTCTCGTCTTTGGTCTCTCTTCTCTATCTCGTTTCTCGTCTTTGGTCTCTCTTCTCTATCTCGTTTCTCGTCTTTGGTCTCTCTTCTCTATCTCGTTTCTCGTCTTTGGTCTCTCTTCTCTATCTCGTTTCTCGTCTTCGGTCTCTCTTCTCTGTCTTGTTTCTCGTCTTCGGTCTCTCTTCTCTGTCTCGTCTCTCTAACACCTATACTGTCAGTGTTGTAAGATGGCCATTGTTGTTGTCCTTCACCGATTTTTTATTAACATTGAATTTCTAAGTAGTTAAATACCCAAAATAAAGGTAAGTTGGTCGGACTGGATGTTTATATTGTTTACCCTACGCAGCAGTACAGATTTACAGATTCGAACCCTGTTTGTCCTCTGCTTAGCGTTGGAGTCCTGATGATTATTAAAATACTGTGATAGAATGGATTTTTCACTCCACAAGCTCATGTAATTGTTGTTGTTTTTACCAAATAAAGGAACTTAAAAAATAAAATGTGTCTAATTTTGCCAGATAGATCTCAAGAGTTTTTAAAGTCAGTGATTATGGAAAGTACAGAGGTAAGTCTTTAATATCAGTGTATTGCCTTCCATTACTTGTTATACTGTTTACTCCTTTTCTACATCACCCCTGTGTGCAGTTTAACGATTTGTGATTAAATAAAATGTTTTGCGGCATTTACATCCAATTTTCTCTTTTCTCAAGATCTACCTTTCTTCTTTGATGATACATTAATTACCTTTATGTATTACTTATTCAATTAAAAGTATTACTCTTTAATTGAAATATATTCTATACACTAAAATATATCCATCAATTCACAAAATATAAGGACACTGAAATGTATCCATCAATTCACTAAAATATATGAAGGACATGTCATCGCGTTTATACACTAGTTATTAATAGAATCTAGACATTATAATAGTAGTTGGTTGATAAATCATTGCACTGATCAGCTTCAATATAAATTTCACGCTAACTAAAGCCACTTTATCATCATAAACTCTTGCATTGCATCTTTCGTACATCAATGTACGTGTTTACTTACTTGTTACAACAGTAAGTCCTATCACTTTTTTTCCTTTTAAAATACAGGACATGATTAAAAGTATGGTGCGGAGTTCACAACCAGGCATCGTCACCGTTTACAAGGTGCTAAGTTCCTGTACTAGTAACTTTTCTTAACAATTTTAAGGTTGTTTAGGGAAGTGTTGTACAAACTGCAGTGCATACGGCAGGAAGAAACACCGCATTGTCAAGAATATTGTACCGTGAACAAACATTGGTTAATGTTATCCAACTGAGGACTATCATTAAATCTCACAGCTACTTCAAGGGCAGGCGCCACCCAAGTGTGAAGTGACGAGTGAGGCAACGTTCCCCTTCAAGATTTTTTTTATTCTTCATTGTTCTTCGACGCAGAAAATGGTAAGACTTATTTATTATTATTGATGTTATATCAAAGTTTATAGGTGAGATAAAAACACATTCAACGTCACAAGTTCAGGATTGCTATAAGAGGTGGGGGAGGGAATCTAAAGGTCTAATGGATGGAGGGAAAGATTTAAAATTGGACAGTGTGCGGGGGATATGGGGAAGATGACAGGCAGCGGTGAAGTAGTCGAGAGGTAATGAGAATGAGTGCTGTGTTATTTATGTTGCTTGAACTTATTTCACATATGAATGCACTTGAGATTACTATGCACTTTAGTATTTAAAATTTACTAGAAAATTTATTTGATAATGTTTCATTTGATGAAGAACCTTTTGCTCTGCTTGATTACATAAAATATGATAGGGCCAGCTACGTGTGCTGGTGGTTACGAGTTAATGAGGCAGACAGTCGGACGGACAAATTACAAAATTTTATATAAATATAATCTCTACGATGACATTTGCCTCCTAAATGTAATGAAACACAAGAATAACCTTCGACAATGAATGTACTGCGAAACATTTGTGCACGAAGTGTTGTAAAGGCATAACGTTATGAAAGTCTACAGCTTGAATGGCTTAATGGATATTTCAGTGAGGTAACTATTAACTCTGCTGCTAATCCTTTACCCTCTATCAGAGTTACGACTACCAATTATGTCCACTTAGAAAGACTTATTATAGGCGAGATAGTTTTTAAAGTTAAAAGTCGCATTCATTGATCTGAAAACCTGCAACCTTACCTTGTTCAAACATTTGTGAAATCTAATTGATCTAATTTTACATATTTCATCACCTTTTCTTATTTCAATTAGAGCAATGAAGAGCAATGAATGTCAAAGTGAACGTTTTTCAAGCAAGGGTCTGCATTAAGAAGTTAGGAACGAAAAGCAGCAAATGAATGATGTAGATAAGTAAGAATTGATGGAGGAGAAAGAAAGTAAAAAATGACACCGTGATATAAAAAGAAATCCGAAATCATTGTCATAAAAAAAAAAATCTAATAAATACGACTACCATAGGAATGACGCTACAAAATCTTGGATACGACTAACCCCACAGAGTTCCATATTCATCGAGTAGCTTTACCTTCATTAATTAAAGAATACCTGATGCGTTCAAAAGTAATCAATGGACAAGTTCTAAGTCCATAAGGAGTCACCAGTTCCGGAGCTCAATGTGCTGGACCAAGGTTCGTGAGGCGTTAGGATCAGGAAGGAGGGAGCACACCTGTCAAAAAAAAAAAAAAAAACTATTTAATACCACTGAACAATCAAATCAGTTCATAAAATGGTACAGTGGTAGTAGTAGTAGTAGTAGTAGAAATAATAGTAGTAGTAGTAGTAGTAGTAGTAGTAGTAGTAGAAATAGTAATAATAGTAGTAGTAGTAGAAATAGTAGTAGTAGTAGAAATAGTAGTAGTAGTAGTAGTAGTAGTAGTAATAGTAGTAGTAGTAATAGAAATAATAGTAGTAATAGTAGTAGTCGTAGTAGTAATAGTAGTAGTAGTAGTAGCAGTAGTAGTAGAAATACTAGTAATAGTAGTAGTAGTAGTAGTAGTAGTAGTAGTAGTAGTAGTAGTAGTAATAGTAGTAGAAAATAGTAGTAATAGTAGTAGAAATAGTAGTAGTAGTAGTTGTTGTAGTAGTAGTAGCAGCAGCAGTAGAAGTAGAAGTAGCATTAATATTAAGAGCAAGCGTAGCCGTGGCAACATTATAAACGTCATCAATGTCAGGATTCAAGAGGTTATCAAGTTTCTGGATTCAAGGTTACGGACGCGAGAGCGAGTACAAGTTTGGGTCATTCAGCAGGAAGTTGGAAGGAAGAAACCGGTAGGAAGGGAAGCCTTGAAGAAGGGAGATAGCAGGTGGTATGGAAGGGAGGGAGAAAGAGGGAGGTAAAGGAAGTAGCAGAGGACTGGCAAGATTGTATGAAAGACTAGAAAGAGAAAGAAAGCAGGAATTTATACAGGTGAAGAAGAGAGGAAGAAGAAAAATGTAAACAGGAATGAAAAAGAGTTAGGAAAAAAAAAAACGTTAGAAGCGGGAGAAGGAAGGAATGGTAGAGAATAGAGGGACAAAAATAAAGGGAAGGGAGGGTGGCGGGCAGACAGGTGGAGGAAGGTTAGGGTGGTGGTGGTGCTGGCGGTGAGCGAGGATGCTCAGGCTCAAGGTTTGGTCTAGCTTCGTGTGTTGGTGTAACAATTCATCAATCATTACCGTGACGTCTCTTAGTCCATACTAGGCAACCACGACTAATGCACCTCCAATTACCTGCCTGTACATCTTATTTTGCCTTGATCAAGCTTTGTCCTCTACTTTCACCTGTCCATCTTTATTTCATCCCGTTCCCAACCGTACCACGCAGACCTTCCTCACCAGGTCCTTGCTCTCGCCTCGCACACGCACGAACGCAGCGTCACACACCAGCATCCATCCCTCCCTACACATCCCAAGGTTCTCTCCTCGCTACCGCACGCCCGCCACGCTTCGTCCCTTCACCCCACCTTCCTCCTCCTCAATTACTCAGTGTCGGATTTTTTTTTTTTCTTTCTCTCTCTAAAGCTTGAACCGGTTGTATTACATAATCTGTCCCAACCTCTGGCTCTTTTTGTACAGTGCGTTTCCAAATGTTTACCTTTGCTGTGTGCATGTCCATGTTCACTGTATTCTTGCAAGCTCCCTCAGTAATGATGTGATAATAATTCTAATAATGAGGATCAAGAAATGATAAAATATCAATAAAAGCAATATTGAAAATAATCATATCATTATTATTATTATTATTATTATTATTATTATTATTATTATTATTATTGTTGTTATTATTATTACTGTTACTATTACTATTATCATAATTGAGTATAAAAATCAATTCATATAGAATATTCATTAGTATTACTATTATATCAGTAATTATTACTAGACTACTACTTATTCATATGATTAACATCAGTAATACGAAACAACTTACCTATGTATTACTACTACTACTATACTAGTAGTAGTAGTAGTAGTACTAGAAGTATAGTAGT
>NC_059303.1:11452859-11480359 GCF_017591435.1 Portunus trituberculatus | reverse complement strand
AGGCAGCAACAGCTGCAGCAGAAGCAGCAACATCCGTAGTAATAGTAGCACCAGCAGCAAGTAGTAGTAGTAGTAGTAGTAGTAGTAGTAGTAGCAACAAAACCAGTAGCAGCAGCAGCAGCAGCAGCAGCAGTAGTAGTAGTAGTAGTAGCAACAAAACCAGTAGTAGCAGCAGTAGTAGTAGTAGTAGTAGTAGTAGTAGTAGTAGTGGAAGAAGCAACAAAATCAGTAGCAGCATAGCAATAGCAGCAACAAGAACAATAGTAGTAGTAGTAGTAGTAGTAGTAGCAGTAGTAGTAATAACAGCAGCATTTTAGGTAGTAGTAATATAGTAACAGCAGCAACAACAACAGCATCAACAGCAGCATCAGTAGCATAAGTAATAGTGAGTATCATAATGTTATTGCTGGAAGGGAGTTTGTATACCGCTTCAGAATAACCATGTGACCAATATCAGGTAAGGTTAAATAGTGTCCATTTATATAAAGCATTTCCTGAATGTTTGCAAATGCCATTACTAATAAATAATTGAAAAAAAAATAAATAAAATGCCTTTCTTTCATTCAGAAATCAGGCAGTTTTGAAAGGTTTACCTGTTGCAGACTCCAGCTTTTCTCATGTCCTTGATACTCACATATTGGGGGATGTTCACCGACTCGTCCTCCTCGCCTGAATGAGTGGAGTGATGTGGGTTGAACGATGTGCGTCTTTCTTAGTTCCATTTGTTTTTTTTTTTCTTTCTTTTCTTTTATATTGTATTTTTTTTTTTTTAAAGTTTTAGGAGTTGCATTCAATCTCAATCATCATTTCTTTTTCAAGTTCAGTATTAAGCATTTAGTTTGAACGTCCACTTCATAATTATATATATTTTTTTTAGAAAATTAGTTAATAACCTATTTTCTTCATGATAAAACTTCCCGATGGTAAGTTCATTATATTCCTTAAAACTCAATGGATAACCAATAATGAGTGATTTTGTATACCTCATTTTGTTTCTGACCACACAGGTAAGGAATAAAAATTTGTGTGACTGTTGATTGACTTAATCATTTGAGTATAGCTCTGTTAGATCGAGTCATAGACTGTGTGTGGAACTTCAAACCAAAAACAATTAAGACATAACCAGTTTATCAGGGAGGCAATGGAAAGGCAGGTGAGCAGGAGAGATTCAGGTAACAAGGTAGAAAGGACGAAGGGAAGGGAAAGAGCACGGTGGCAGGTGCAAAGAGAGACAGGAGGATCAAGTGTAAAGGGAAGGGTTAGGTGGTCACAAAGGAAAGACAAAAAGTGGACATTCATGGATTATGTTTATTACTAATTTGTGCACTTGTTAGGTGGAGGTAGACCTCCAGAGCCCACTGAGCAGTCTTACATCCTGACACCAGATTACTGGTGAGGCATGCCGTCATGGGCTCTGTGACGTCACCATTACAGGGTATACAGAGCCAGTCAAATCCTGCTGCGTCACTGCCACGTCACCAAAAGGGCGGGACATCAAATATAGGCCCCGCCCCCAAGGTGGACCATATCCTAGTCCTGGCCAATTAGCAGCAAAAGGAGCCGCGGAGTTGTGTTGTCCTGACGACGGTGGTGCTTGCCCATGACGCTGAAGAACCGTGAAGAAATGCTGTGAAGGCGGAGCTTGTGGAACAGGAAAGGGGCGTGTCTACGAGACGGTAGTGCCTCCTGCTACGTATACTGAAGGTATACCGGACTAGCTCCCCCTCAGGATACATTCAGTATACGTCCAGGGGGCATTACAATATCCAGCGGTGACGTCACAGCATACTCTCCACACCTGCTCCAGCGTGCGGCGGCTGCTGCTGCTGCTGCTGCTGCTGCTGCCTCCGCGCTGTCCCAGCCCAGCTGTTCTGAGTTCCCCCAGGCATCTACTCAGATTCGATTTTGTTTACCTCTAAGTCTAACAAGTAATATCAATACTTGGCCTAACCTTAACGCATTTCATCCTCTGACCGTCTTGGCGTAAAACAAACCACCAATCCTGTAAGCATTAGCATATATCACTTTGACATATTACTAAGACATAACAATAGTGAAAAACTAGATTAGATTGGCAACGAACTGTTAAGATAAGACTAATATCTTTATACAGTTTCAATAAAAATTATGAAATACAAAATTATTTTACTACTAACATTTTAACACAAATTACGTGATGGTGATAACTGTGCACACAAAATGATACATTTTAACAACACGGTAAGCAACTTAACAACACTACACACGTGAGTACAACTAAGATTCCCACTTGTAAGGAAATTAAATAACAATTCAGTGATATACAATAAAAAAAAAATCAATCTGGCACTGCTGATGATCTCAAGAACACAAACAATAACCGATTAAAAAATATCACAGCACTGATTCAAGGGACACTGAAAATATTGGTCTGATCTCTCACCAAACACTGCTACACTTATCTAACACACTTCAGGGCCAGTGACTCACTGGCACACATGTCCTTCAAGGATGTTAAATACTTCTGAAAAACTCAAGTTCAGATATTTAAGGCAAACTCTATTAATCTAGGTAAAATTAAGAAAACGAATTACACTCACACCCACACCCACACCCACACACACACACATACACACACATGCACACACTGAACATAAACAATCAGGCTTCATTGTCACCAAGGGCCGAGTTGAACACAACACAACAAATTAAAAAAGAAGTTACATAAAAATGGTAACTAAATAAACAAGACGAGTTTAAACGCAACGTAAGAGAAAAAACAAGAAAACCTTAAAAAAATTCATACCTGACGTGGGATATCCCGCCGGCGCCGCCACTGCCGCTCCTGCCGATCCAACTCTGTTTACTGTCTGTCCCTCCTCGCCGCCAGCCGCCCTCCCTCCCTCCCTCCAAGCACTCACTGACTCGCTTCATCGCCTGCCACTACTGTTTCCCGAGACTATTCCTTAGGGGGCATTAGGGTAGCCTTTTCCCCAGCCACCCTTCTCCCCTGCTTCCCCCTTTTTCACTCACCCTCCCTTACGCTACCCCCTCCCTATCCCACCCCTCCTCCCTCTTCGCCATCGGGTCTCTATACTCGTGCGTTCCCCCTACCTAACCCCTAGACTCGCCTCCCTCCAATGTCTTCCCTTCCTCGTCTCTCTACTCATCCCTAACCCCTTCCCATCCTCCCACCCGGCTCTGTCCTGCTCCTCCCTCCAGCACACTCTCCTCCTCTCTACTCCCCCTTCTCTCACGCTGCCCCATTCTCCTTCCTACCCGTTCTTCCCTCCCTAAGCTCTCTCCCTCCTCCTACTTCTCCTCGTTCTGTTCCTCCTCCCTCCATGCCTGTCCTGCCTCTCCTCTTCCTCCCGATGCGTGACTTGACAACCCCTGCTTGACCCTCCTGCTCCTCCCCCTGGGTCCGCCCCTTCTGAGATTCCTCTTTAAGACTTCCACGCCCTCTGACGGATTGTAGCACGCCGTCTTCATCATTTTCTGCCTGTTGCTTGGACTGACTCAACCAGCGTGCGCGTTTACAGCTGTTTTGCGCTTGCTGGCTTGCTTGCTTGCTTGCTTGTCTGATCTCTCTCTCTCTCTCTCTCTCTCTCTCTCTCTCTCTCTCTCTCTCTCTCTCTCTCTCTCTCTCTCTCTCTCTCTCTCTCTCTCTCTCTCTCTCTCTCTCTCTCTCTCTCTCCTCTCCTGTGTGTGTGTGTGTGTGTGTGTGTGTGTGTGTGTGTGTGTGTGTGTGTGTGTGTGTGTGTGTGTGTGTGTGTGTGTGTGTGTGTGTGTGTTTCGTCATCTGTACATCGTTATCACAATAATTTAGTATTTACACTTAGAAAAACATTAAACCTATAAAATTCTAGTAGTAATTTTCTTTACAAGGTAAGTTTGAATATCACTGGGAATTGAGTTAAACCATTATATATTTTTACCTTGAAGAAATGAACATGAAAGAAAAACAGTAGGTGTTTATTATTATTACTATTATTATTATTATTATAATCATTATTAAAACTATGATCATTATTATTATTATTATTATTATTATTATTATTATTATTATTATTATTACCACTGTTATTGTCATTTCATTATCAATATTAAATTGTAATTATTTATTATTATTATTATTATTATTATTATTATTATTATTATTATTATTATTATTACTGTTATCATTGATATCATCATCATCATTATTCCACAAGCATAAACACACACGTACTGATGCGCGCGCGAGCGCGCGCACACACACACACACACACACACACACACACACACACACACACACACACACACACACACACACACACACACACATTCCTTTCCCTCCTCGCGTCCGTTGCCTGTGGTGTAAGAGACATATCTAATTCCAAAGTAACTACAAGGTTGCCACTGCGGTAATTAATGGAGGCGCTGCGAGGTGTGTCCCGTGATGCGCTAAGGGCATGTTGCAGCCTCACAACTTGTCGCCAGCCACGCACTAGGGAGGAGATGAGAGGGAGGGAGAGATGAACCATAAAAGGAGAAGAGAAGGAGCTGGAGAAGGAAAAAGCAAAGAAAAGTATAAGTGGAAACAATGTTAAAAATAGGAATGTTAACGTTTTAAGTATTGGTAATAAATATAAAGTGGCGATGTACAGTTAATCAATTATCAAATAAAATATGAACCCTACAAAAACTGTACAGTTGTTATGTTTTTAATGTAAGATTATTTAATAACAAAGTTGTACATCAAGAAATAAACTTAAGGACCGCAAGAAAGAAGTGACGCTGCACTGGAGAGAAACGAAACGTGAAGGCTGGCGTCACCTCGGCATGAAGCAGCCCGAGGCAACCCGTGGCTGATGAACACTTCACCCCGCCAGTCCCTTCCTTACTGTTTTAATCAGAAGCTGCCTGGGTCCTGACGCTTTCGGTCGCCACTTACAAAGTGAGGCTAAATGTGCCACACTTATTTTTACTCCGTGGTTTATGAAGTCTTTCCCGGGCAGTAAACATGTCGGCGGCGTGAGGCTCACTCGTGCATCAGGACGCCGCGCAATTTAACTTGAACTGCTCTGTTCTCGTAAATACTCTTCTAAGGAAGACTTTAAAAAAGTACAAAGTAAGTCTCCATTTCCCTGACATAGTGCCATGCGCGGTGATTTCACCCGATAAGTCTGATAACGTTTAGATTTACATTCCGCGAAACTACGACCAGGATGCAAGGAAATTACCCTCATACCAAGCATGTGGCTTTAGGAAAACCAATTAACGCATAAATTTGTAAAACTGGCCGCATTAGGGAGGTGACGAACACCTTCACTAACCTGCCAGGCAGACGTAAGTGCCTGATTCCACTATCAAAGTTTTAATTAATGACGTTCATAGGTACACTGACTTGCACAGTGAACTGCCACGCGTTTTTATTTGTCAGTCCGTAAAATAATCATTACTATCATACTAGAAAATTATACGCCTAGTCGATTCCAGCCATATATCACCACCTGTGCTTGTGCGCGCGCGACCACACACACACACACACACGCACGCACACACGCACGCACACGCGCGGGCGCGCACACACACACACACACACACACACACACACAAAAAAAAAAAAAAAAAAAAAAAAAAAGCAGTGTCAATTAAACGTCCCAGGGAGAGGCGGGCAGCGGTCGTCATGGCTGAGAGGAATATAGACATCACAGTGACTGAAAAACCGTCAGGGAGATACCAATCAAGGAAGTCCCGCCCCTGACAACCCTTAATGAGGAACAGCCGACGAGGCCTTGGAAAGGAGGAGAAGGGGGTGGGGGGAAAGGCATCACGCAAATGACCGGTCAGTGTCATACGTGATGGTTATCCTTAATTTAATACGAGGAAAGAAGGGAGGAAAGGCCTGGATATTACATACCTCACTTTGCCTACAAAATTAAAGCATTGACAATAAGCGTCTTTTTACTTTATTCTCGAAGTGGGAAGGGAGATGGGCAGGGGGTTGCTAGGAAGCCCCCTGGCAGAGGCCTGTAGCGGGCATGAGGTGACAGGTAACGCTGCGCAAAGCAATCTGAAATGTATACATGCTGCTGTAAATAGCTCAGTGCCTTATACTAAAACAGAGATCATTAAATGCTATTGGGTGTTTTAATTAAATAATACAAACACTTTATGGTAAAATGAAGTAGATTTTCATACTGTATTGCAATTTAAAACAAATTATATAGAACAATATGGACCAACGAACAGCTTTCCCCTTATGTTACTTTCCTCAGTATGGTGGGCAGTTTAAACTCTCAACTTAAAATTATGCAACAATGTTCATTCTAAAGCCAAATATCAATCATAACTCCATGACAACATTGAACAGATATAACAACATAATTTTAAAGGGATAATGCTGAGTTTACCTCGGCTGATGGCTTCCAAACACACATTCAGTATGATTATGGTACAACACGCGGCAAAATCCATCATGCGTGTACACAAAAGCCATTCATGCAAGTCAATATGAGCGAGTAATAGAGAGACACCTCGTTAACCCATGCTCGGAGGTGAGAGTGGAAAATAAATAAGCAGAAATAAATATAGACCAAAGTCATGCCAGTACCTTCAAGGCCGGAGGAAGTCTAAGAAATTACAGGAAATTTACGATCGCTTACTGGAAACTTGGGAAATCCGTGAAAGCAGAACAAACACGCCACGCTAATAAATCTACGTACTTGGCACGCAGCTGTATCCTAGTACACGCGCTCTCTCTCTCTCTCTCTCTCTCTCTCTCTCTCTCTCTCTCTCTCTCTCTCTCTCTCTCTCTCTCTCTCTCTCTCTCGCACGCACACACACACACACACACACACACACATTGCAAAAATACCATTAACACCCACCAATGCCATATTGTGTTTCACTATCACCACAACCATGACAGCCATTTCCACCACCTGTGCCACCACCACCACCACCACCACCACCACCGCCGCCGCCGCAGCCACCGTCACCCCCACCACCACCACCACTACCATAGCTGTCTCCACACCACAGGTCTGTACCTGATCCTAGTGGCTTAATATTCGAGTCAAGGCCGTTTTTCAGCGTCTCAGCAGTTAACTAACTGGTCCCGTCTCCCTGCGGCAGTGGTACCCGGCGGTGAAGGCAGCGTTGAGTCTGGCAACGGGTCGGTCCCCCTCCCTCGCCTACTGTAGCACACAACCTTACCATAAACACCGTGTGCAACACCGTAAATATGAAGGAAGGGGTTCCGGCAATCTCGTGGGACAGACTTAAAAGCTATTTGTAGAATTGCTTCGCCTGTGAGGCTTCGATAAAATGGAGTTCTCATTCTCTCTTATTCGGTTTTTCGCTTTTTGAACTTCGAGACGCGCTCCTTCTCTGCCTGTGTGCACCGCTTCCAAAAAATCTCATTTCACAGGTTATATAATCGCCAATAAGACAGGAGTGGGAAGTCTCTCATCGACTAGTCCGGAGACCAGTCAGCGCCCGCCACCCTCCTAGGGAACATGCCCTCACCCTCCCTCACCGTCCCTAAAACCACCTCCCTCCAATGTGGACCTTTCCTCCTCCCTCGCTTTCTCCCTCCCACCCCCCTCCGTTACGTCTCTTCCTCCACCCCACAACCCCTTCCCTCCTTTAGATAGCCACCTGCTGGACACTGGCGCGGCCACCTTCCATGTTTGTGTCCGCTGCCGACTACAACCTCTAATGTGTGCGCCAGAGTTGTTCTGCATCCATTGCCAGCATGGGACTTGGAAGTAATTCGCCGGAACGCCCGCCAGCAGCAGCAACCCTCTGGCTGAGGCAAGCTTGTTCCTTCTCCTCATCCTTTCTTTAGTTTGACTTGCATTCATATCGAGTACATGTGCTCGCCTGGAGATGAGAAAGAGTGGAGGATCCAGACAGCATTTTCCAAGGATAAAAAAGAGAGTTCGCAACCTTCTTCTTGGAACAGCCAGATACGCTGCCGCCGTAGGGAAACGAAAGGGTGGCTGCTCTCAGCATACCGACAAAAAAGAAGTTAAAATACCATCCTATTATCTAGGGATTCACGAGGCGTAGAATCATCCCACAATTAGAACAGAGTGAACCTAGGCACATAGACATAAAAAATGAAGGGGAAAAGGGGGGCAAAGCCATGTAATAGCAGGAGAATGGGGGAGGTGCGGGGAGAGGGAAGAGTGAATGGAGAGTGGGAGGGAAGGCAGGGGAAGGTGGGAGGTGGGAGGTGGGAGCAGCATTCATAGCTCGCTGGTCCATTATCCAAACCCATGGGTTTTCGATAGGCTAACGCGTATAGAAATTTGACTGGGGGTAACTTACTGGGCCGTTATCATAGTCCAATAAACATTACATCCCCCAAGAGCCGATATGCCGGCGATAAATATACCGCTGGTTGTGTCAGCGCTTTCAATTGCTCCACTTGCTTTTTATATTGTGTTTGCGACGTGTTTATGGAGGCCTGTGTTCATTTCTTAGGAGAGGTGTTGCCGGTAGAAGGGGTGAGGAACAGGTGGGGGTTTACAGTGCAGCCCACCCGAGAAGGATTGCAAAGAGCGAATCTGTAGTGTGAATGAGGGAAGGTTGGTTCAGTTAAGTGGCATGGCAGGGGTGGAGAGAACTGCAAGGAATTACTAATGAATGCTTAGGATGTAGCCAGACAAAGGATGATTCAAGGTACAAGGTAATTTACATACAATACATACGAAAATCTCTCTCTCTCTCTCTCTCTCTCTCTCTCTCTCTCTCTCTCTCTCTCTCTCTCTCTCTCTCTCTCTCTCTCTCTCTCTCTCTCTCTCTCTCTCTCTCTCTCTCTCTCTCTCTCTCTCTCTCTCTCTCTCTCTCTCTCTCTCTCTCTCTCTCTCTCTCTCTCTCTCTCTCTCTCTCTCTCTCTCTCACACACACACACACACACACACACACACACACACACACACACACACACACACACACACACACACACACACACACACACACTAACACAAGGAAATATACTTAGTGATGTTTCGTTACTTCATCCCATCAAAGACACCCTGAACTATTAAATCTTCAGCCATTAAAATACGCAAAAGCAACGCCAGTCTTGATTTTAGCATCCTGTTATTCACTGGAAGTCACCACTACTTACGACACCACCAGACGGAGTGAGCAGGTAACTATATGCATAGGTATGGACACTGACATGCATGATTGCGCCTTGTGTCATCACACCAACCCGTACGCCTTCCAAGTGGCCAAGGTCGCTACACTCAGAGACATCGTGAGAGACTGCAATATGACCGAGACGAGCTACAGCCATGACGTGGTCTTCTCTTCCATCTTCAGCTTCCCTTTTTGGTATGTATACCTTCCCACACCTAAGCTGAAGAACGTGCATCCCCTCTTCATCCCTCCTAAGATCAACTACGCCTCCCCTACCTGAACCTCTTTCTTGGTGGGACATAAAGACCAGTTGGGAGAGGTGGCTAACAAAAATTAATAAAAAAGGGTCTGCAAAGTCGTACATGGGTCTTCCTTTACACGTATAAGATGTCCCTGTGTACAGAAGGGCTCCAGCGATTCTCCACCCCAGCCCAACCAGCTATTTCCTTCGTCAATTTGGAGAGAAACTTCTGTGCCACTCTCGCTATCGCCACTTCCTGCCACCGGATGCACCTCTGCCCCTCCCCGCCCAGCAGCGAGGCGTCATAACCGACTTCCCGATAAGAGCAACCGATAACATTCAACACTGAACGGTACAAGAACATCACAGTAGTTCACATTCAGGGAGCCATCTGCGATCTGTAAATTGCTCATCACTCAAGGAACTCAGAGTCATATCACAGATTATTAAAGGAAGATTAATAACAATCTCAAATAGAATTCCTTGACTCAGTTTCCATTAACTCATTCTTAACACTTGCAGTACAAACTTGGGTTACTTTGCTGTACATTGTGTACTTCATCCAATTTTGTATTTCCTCATTAACAAATTTCATAATTATTATTCTTATTGGTAATGCCACAAAAAAAATATTGCATATCAAGACAACCACTCACACACACACACACACACACACACACACACACACACACACACACACACACACACACACACACTGCTAAGAATATTAAGAAACGTTTTCTATGGAATTTATACAAAGGTCAAGACAATAAAGATAAGAGAGTTAGGAGAGATACGATAAGGTAAGAAGCACACAAACTTGCCAGTACCAACGAAGATGTCTTCCAAAGTTAGTGAGCGTCGCCGCCCTAACCTCGGCCCTCTCTTCCCCCATCCCTACCCACCCTTGGACCGCAACAGACTTCCTTCCCTCCTTCCCTCCCACCTTCTCTCCGTCTCTCCCTACCAACCTCTCTCCAGTGCCCCTCCAAACAACCCGTACAACGGATCCCATCCATCGCTACTCCTATGCCCCTCCTCACCATCCCTACCTTCCCTAATCCCCATCTTACACACCATTGGCCAAACCCTGAACTCCCCCTTCCCTTCCTTCCTTCTCTCCTTCACCTTCCCTTTCTTCCATCTCCCCCTTACCCTCCCTTACTCCTTCCCTCCTTTCGTCTCCTTTCCTTCCTCCTCTCCCCCCAGCCACCTTCCCTTCCCTCCTTCCTTCTCCTCATCCTACCCTCTTCTTAAACCCTCCCTCCCTCCCACTACCTCCCCGATACCACGTGACCTCAACATCCTTACTTCCAAAACCACACACACACACACACACACACACACACACACACACAGACACAGACACAGACACACACACACACACACACACACACACACACACACACACACACACCCTTCCATCGAGTTGCACGTTTCAGCTTCATAAGGAAATTAATGGTGAACAGGCAACAAACACACGCTCAGATATATGAATACAATAAATAGGACTTGGATTCTATTGACACGTGATATACACTTCGGAGCAATAAATAAATGCAAACTGCTGTTATAAATGCAATGAATAGCTTCCATATGAACAAAGACACGTTCCATACCTCACGAACATAACGATACAACGAACACTCATTGACGTCAAGCCCACGCACATGCATACCAACGCACGCACACACACACACGCGCACGCACACACACGCACACGCACACGCACACGCGTACACACACACACACACACACGCACACACACACTAAACGCCTATCGGGCACGAGGATTACATGCATAAAATCTCTAAGCGGTAGATCATACGTTAATCCGTGGAAAAATAAATACATGAATCCTCATTCAATAGGACAAGCGAAGCCCCTTCACAACACACACACACACACACACACACACACACACACACACACACACACACACACACACACACACACCGTAAATTATCTTCATTGTGTCCGCATTTTCTAAATTTCTATAACGTCTTAATAAAAACTAAGTAACACTCTCTCTCTCTCTCTCTCTCTCTCTCTCTCTCTCTCTCTCTCTCTCTCTCTCTCTCTCTCTCTCTCTCTCTCTCGTCCTTCTTCCCATTTTCCATGAAGGAGGAGGGAAACCGTGCTCTATGATGGAGGAATCTGCTCTTGTATCACAGAGGCCTGGAGGGAAGGAGAGAAGAAGGGAGGGAGAGGACTGGGGGATGGGGGGAAGGATGGAGGGACAGAGAGGAAAGGAAGAGTGGATCAGAATGTTAAACACGTTCCTTACCCCCCCAAACCCCCCTCTCTCTCTCTCTCTCTCTCTCTCTCTCTCTCTCTCTCTCTCTCTCTCTCTCTCTCTCTCTCTCTCTCTCTCTCTCTCTCTCTCTCTCTCTCTCTCTCTCTCTCTCTCTCTCTCTCTCTCTCTCTCTCTCTCTCTCTCTCTCTCTCTCTCTCTCTCTCTCTCTCTCTCTCTCTCTCATACCTGCTATTAACATCACACGCTATAGAAAAGAGAATTAAGAGCTGCACAACACAGCCAGGTAGAAACGTACAGGTATAATAGGTGGTTATTTCTGGAGGTGACATGAGGAAGGCGGGTGAGCGAGGCCTCCTGGCTGGGCACTCCGTCTCTATCTGGTCCTGTATTTAAGGTCTCGGCGTGTCTGTCATCCCACATGTTCACCTGTTTAATGGCCCGCCTGCTTGTCCATCGCCTCGTCTGTCCTTGCGTTTATCAGCATCTATCCATCTCTCTCTCTCTCTCTCTCTCTCTCTCTCTCTCTCTCTCTCTCTCTCTCTCTCTCTCTCTCTGGAAACTACGAAAAACACCTACAAAAATGGTTAAACATATAACACATAATTCTTACTAAAGCCGCAGTCAAATGAGCGACCCGGATAATTACATTGTTTACACTGTGGACCGCTGTGAGTAGGGAGCATGAGAGCACGAGGCCAGGGAGAAGAGAGGGGAAAGAAGAGGGAGTCGGGAAGAGGAGTAGTAGGTGAGTGTGTTGGAGAGCAATAGTGGGTGCCTTTTGGAGGGGAGAGGTGTTCGTAGAGGCAGAAATGAGTGTGGGTAAGGAAGAAGAAGAGGAGGAGGAAAAAGAGGGGCGGTGGTCAGGAGAGCAAGGCGGTGAAGGAAGTGAGGAGGCAGTAGAAACAGCTACCTCGTGTTTACATCCGTGAACACCTGACCACCGAATTTAGCAGGTGAGCCATCCATTAAGGGAGCCTCAATTATCTGAGAACAGGGGCCCAGGCCGCCCAGTTAATCTAATTAGCACCGACCATTCTTTACATTAATTAAGATGGAGACTACGTTCACCCCAAGTTTATCTACGAACACAAGGAACATAATATAAACACACAAGAATTACATAAGTTGCCCTTATAAATCTGGTATTAAGTGAAGTACCCCTTAAATTAGGTCTAGATCTCCCCCACACACGGTAGCTAAAAATAGTCAGGGTATATTAACCTGAGTTTATTACAAGTAAGTATAGGAAAGTGCGCGGGGCTCCAGGAAGATGCCGTTAGTCGCGCTGATGATAATAGCGCTATCGTGTTCACTGATTTCGATTTTAAACCTATGAATTTGCAGAAAAAATACAGGATGGGTAATAAACGATCATTTGTGTGAGGGTATTAGCATGAGCATTACAGTGGTTACAGCTGCTAAGTAGGTCATTACCTTGGCGCTGCAATAATCCGTAGTGTATCATAAATATATCACACGCGAGAATCTCAGATAAATTATACTTCATTTGATCATCAGTCCGAAATTTTTAGCATCTTCCAGCAATTTTGTTGTTTATGATAGTTTATGGAAGAGTAATGAATACTAAAAAATGGATATGCATGCTTTTGCCCACGTGTACGCACACTCACACTCACACTCACACACACACACACACACACACACACACACACACACACACACACACAGGACAGCACAGGACAGGACAGGACAGCACAGCACATCACAACGTACATGCACACGCACTATCAAAAATTCACTTGCCGATTAACACTCGCGATGTAAATTATTGCACTGGCTTGCAATGGAATTAGGAAACTGATGCAGAATAATTGAGGACATGGCCATTCTGCAATCAACAAATGGAGACCTGTATTATCCTGGACAGAGGCATCAGCAACCAAATTAAATGTCTAGCCCATTAATGAGAGGCAGAAACGCCGCGTGTAATTTTGTTTCCACTGAACGTAAAGCCTTTCCGGGGGCCTCCGAAAATGCACGCCCCGAACGGCAAAAGAGTCGGTGTTATAAGGAATAAATTCAGTATGCAATTACACCCCAAACATTACTAGACGCGTATAATGCTCGATTACTTGGAACTGAGTGAGAGGGGCGAGGGGACGCTAAATAAAAAAAAAGAGAGGAATATGGAAAGAAAAGGAGAGAAGGATGAGGAGTAGAGGAAACTAGGTGAGCGGGAAGTGAGATAGAGAAAAATACTATAAATAACGAACACATTTAAGTCTTCGTATAATAAAGAAAAGCTGGATATGAATAATCAGAGAGAGTTGTTAAATAGAAAATACTGAGATAGATGCATATAATAAAAGAAAAAAAATAACATTGACGTTTATCTTGCACAAAAGCTGGCTAATATGTGAAAGAAAACAAGGAACTCGCTGAGATAAGCATACCCATTACTGGAGAACTAAGAAGGGGCAACCAAACTAAGAATATGAAGAAGTAGACTTACTGAAATAGGAGTTTAGAGGCAAATGAGTTAGCTGTTGATGAAAAACGCCAATACAGAATAAAAAAAAAATAAAAAAAAGAACGCAAGGTAAAAAATGGAGGCGCATATTAAAGTAGATAATAAGAAATGAAAAGAAATAGATATGAAGCTAGAACAAGTAAAAATAAGAGGTGTATTATGGAGGAGGGGGGAGGGAAAAGGGGGGCATGATTAATAGTGCTAATGGAGGGGGAGGAAAGATATGGGAGAATAAATGGGAGAGAGAGAGTGAGTATGGTAGGGAAGCACGGAGGGGAAGTAAAGGTGGGGGGGGTAAAAATGGGGGATAAAGGGGAGGGGATCATTGCATAATTACACGCTGGCAAAATGTGAAACCTACTAAAAGGTGGTATGGAGGAGGGAGAGAGCAGGCTTGGATGGGGCTCCTCGTACGCGCGCACACCCACACACACACACACACACACACACACACACACACACACACTCACGTCCGCACACACGCACACACACACACTTACACACTTTTTGCACTAATCCCCCCGTCGTCAGCCTCCTTAAGAATCTTCCCGAGAATGTGTGGTTAATTTGGACACGATTACCTGATGGCCAAGTGTTGCAGACGCCTGGCAGAAATGGTGGCCACAAATACTGCCACACTCACCCCTTCCCATTCCCTCCCGCGCCTCCCTCTCCTTTCTTTCCTTTATTCCTAACCAGCTACGTACTTAGCTTTTTTTTCCCTCTCTCTCTCTCTCTCTCTCTCTCTCTGCTCCCTTTCTTCCTTCCTTACTTTATTCCTATTCTCCCTAATCAGCCGTACTTAGATGTTTCTCATTTACTCTCTCTCTCTCTCTCTCTCTCTCTCTCTCTCTCTCTCTCTCTCTCTCTCTCTCTCTCTCTCTCTCTCTCTCTCTCTCTCTCTCTCTCTCTCTCTCTCTCTCTCTCTCTCTCTCTTCTCCTAACCAGATCTCATCCAACACGTGTCCTCCACCCTTCCATACCCCATCATCATTGCTTTCTACTTTACTCCACTCCGCCCCACCTTAACCTAATCAAAGATGGCGCAGGTATGAGAGGCTGGACTGTGTGTGTTTACCTTATTGATCTTCTCCTGTTGCGAGTGTCTTCCTTAATGAATGCAAATATATTCGAAAATTTAATTGAAAGTCATTACAGCATTAATAAAGAAGCATTAGAGAGTGCGCACCAAGAGAGGGAAGCAGAGGGAGCGACACTACAGCCACTACAGCCTCGGGAAATCACCAAATTTACCGGAACATTACCACGCCTCTCTCTCTCTCTCTCTCTCTCTCTCTCTCTCTCTCTCTCTCTCTCTCTCTCTCTCTCTCTCTCTCTCTATCTCTATCTCTATCTCTCTCTCTCTCTCTCTCTCTCTCTCTCTCTCTCTCTCTCTCGCTCTCTCTATCTCTCCCTCCCTCTCTCGACTACTACATGTTACAGCAACGAAAGAAAAATCCCGGTATTTGCATGAGTCGCTGTCCCGCCATGCTCGCCCACAAAATACTGGAGTAAATATTGGTACAAGGGGGTGGGGGGTTGCGGGTCCTAGTCCATCAGGGCGGGCGGCTCGGCAATACAGAGGCCAGGACCTGTTCCCATACATTCCCATTACACACGTGCTGCGGGAGTAACATTATATTTCCAGGGAGCGGTCAGAGTCGGCCCCGCTCCCTCTCTCCGTAAGTTCAGGTGCACACGTCCATACATACACATATACATACTCAAATGCGAAAAAAAATAATAATATATCCTAGCTAAACTTGCAGCCCCTCACTTACCACGCCCGCCGGCCCGCCTACCTACTGTTCGAATATTTGAACGAGATGTTCCCTTATGTTGAAATATTTAATAGGTCGCCAATTCGCAGGTACAAAAACAGGACGTCGCCCCCTCGCTGGATGCATAAAAGCTTGTTTGTGAGCTCGGCAGAGACGGGAAACAGCCGCTGCCGGAGGGTTTGAATAAAAAAACACACACCCTCCCCCTCTTTTTTTCTAGCAACAGGAATGACACAACATTAATCCCTGCGTTATTATTACAGTGGTCTGCATGCAACTCCACGCCTTTATGGCCCTGTGTATTGGGGCATAAACGCCATTCAATACAGTCGGAGCTTAAAATGCATCCAGAATAGTCCTTAAACGCCGGCAAACAACTAATGGTAAAGACGTTAAAGAATTTTACAGTTGGGAAATAAAAGTGAAGTACTTGCAAAAGGTATCGGCAATAAAATAAAACAATCGCTTGTCACAGTTACGTAAAATAAATGGATTCAAGATCAATATTAAGGGAGACCAAACAGGCACGCCGCGCAACAAAAATGAGAACACCAAAAGGAAAAGGAGAAGACCGGGGAAAGGAAAACCTGCGTGAAGCAAAGCACTATAAATACCGAAGAGAGAGAGAGAGAGAGAGAGAGAGAGAGAGAGAGAGAGAGAGAGAATTTAGAACGCCAAGATAAAAAAAAATAACACTGAAAGAGAAAAAAAAGTATACATGAACACGGCAAGAATATGAAAAAAAGGAAAAAAAAACCCAGAAACTGATAAAAAAAACACAGACAATCCAACGAGCCAACCAGCAACGGTAAACCAAACAGACAGAAGGAATAACTGACAGACAGACAGACAGGTAAGTAAGTAAACGGAATAAGCACAAAGTTACAACCACGCGTGCCAGAAACAAAGTGACTGTAAAGGGAAAGACCAGGAGGAGCAGGAGGAAGAAGAAGAGGAAGAAGAAGAGGAAGAAGGAGGAGGAGGAGGAGGAGGAGGAGGAGGAGGAGGAGGAGGACGACGACGACGAGGACAAGGAAGAGAAACACAAAGGAAGAACAAGCACGAAGAGGAGGAGGAGGAGGAAGAGGAGGGAGAGAAGGTGATATAAGACACAAGAGAGTGAAGAGGTGAAGGGAAGAGAAAAGTTTTAAAGAGAATAAGGGAACGAAAGACATAAACGATAGAGGGAGAGGACAAAGAAAAATAAGGAAGAGGGGAGTCGCACAATAAATAGACGTCAAAGTCAAAAATTCACTAAAGCAGATGGAACAACTCACAAAAGATGAAAAAAAATGTTAAAAAAAATCATTAGAAATGGCAAAAGTTCATTTCTACTATAAGCGAAGCAAAAAAAAAAATATAATAATAATAATTCGGTATGAGACGGAAAAAATGCATAACTCACAAGGAGGATCAAGAGAATACATCACGAAATAAATGGTGCAGTAATTCAGTAAATGGATAATAAGTTGAGCGCGGGGCAGGGGCGCTAAACAGGTACACACGTCACCTGCAGAATAATCACCTGGGTGTAACTTATGTATATCTTACCACGACGCAAACAATCAGGCGAACGATACATCAACAACATCATTATCATTAATCTTGTGGCCCAATCCTCGCCTCCTCTCCCTCCCACGTCCCTCCGCTCTCCCGTTCATCCTTCCCTCCATCCCTCTCCCGCATCCTATTCTTTCTACCCCCTCCTTTATTTCCGTGCCTCCATTACTCTAGACAGGCGCGTCTCCTTTTCATAGCACTCTTTGTTATTTTCGGTTTTATATTCCTCTCATCTTACTACCTTCTTGTATTCCTTCCATTCCCCGCTTCCTCAATTTACCGCCTAGCATCGCCCCGTGTCTTCAGTCCCCTCTCATCCGGACCCTCATCCCCCTACAACTACTACTTCATTCCCAGCACATCGCTGTATCAAACCCCATACCTTTCTTTTCTCCACCCTTACCCACTCTATTAACGTCCCCTTCCAGTCCTTTACTCCGGCCCGCATCTCCTTCGACCCTCCTTACCCCACGCTCCCACTGTCCTGCTCCTCTTCCGCCTCCGTGTCCACCAAAGCCCTCTCTCCCTTATTCCCCCTCACTTCCCTCAGTCCAGCTAAGTCACTGCCCGTCCCTCTGAGTCCCTTGCCGTCCCACGAACCACAGCTCAAGGTGACAAGGTAGGAGTCACAAATCATCTAAACTCCCACTCCTAATTACTGTAGCTAACCATCGCCACTGCTTACCTAATGAACACCCGGCACATATCAAGAAACCATCCCACACCACCTTCATGGCTCCTTAGATCCCTTAATGGGCTTCCGACCCTCGAGGATTGCAAATAAAAACTCGCAAATTAAGAAAAGCTTCATCCGGAACGAGGGACGAAGGGGGAAAGGTGCGAGGTGGTTGTGGCCGTGGTGCCTGTTGTTGTCTCGGGTTATAGTGGTAGTGGTAGTGGTTGGTAGAATGGTGGGTTGTTGCTATGGCTGGTTTCAATAGCGCGCATCCGTGTTATCTATAGGATAATGTCCTGCCCAGCGTCACACATGACTTGTTGTATGCACCTATTAGTCGTGGGAAAAAAGCTGTCCAATCATATAATAACTTCGAAAACAACCTGCGAACAATACGAAATAGTTGTCTTTAAGCAATGATTATACTGTGCTTTTTTTATGTTCTACTTTTATTTAGTACAATTTTCGGCCACACAAACTATTAAGCAAAACGGAAGCATTCATTTTTTTTCCCTGCAGAAAGAGTATAATCAATGTCTTGCCTTAATGTGGGGAGATAATTTTTAATTTTCCATTTGGCTTCCTGATCCGCATCCTGAGAACACGTTTACACTCCCACCTCTCCTCGCTGCTTCCCTGCACACACCTGGCTGCCCACCGACCCGCCCCGCTCCGCCCCGCCCAACATGATTTCATTCACCTCGAGCGCCAACCACCACCACCACCTCCACCTCCACCTCCTCCTCCTCCTCCTCCTCCTCCTCCTCCTCCTCCTCCTCCTTTTCCTCGACTGCTCCTTACCTCGACTGCTTTGATCCCGGACCCTTTCACATCAATCTCTCTAATAGAGAAATCAAAAGTGACTGAAAGAATAACGAGGAAGACAAAATATTGCTCATTCTTCATTAATCTCGCCAGGTGTATATTTATCTCAAGGGAGGACTCTTGCCAAATAGAAATGGTGACAGAGACGACACTAGAGGTGCGGGGGGACGGGACACTCGACCTTAATGCGCGCACTGCAAAGGACTATTCTGGCGTCATTTCATCTGCTTACGGAGCGAGAAACGACGCCAGGCAGAATGACATTAATGGGGGTAATAGGGTGAGCGAAATGGGAGTAATCATGGACCTGCTAACGCAAGGAATGGGAGCCCGTGAGGATGGAAGCTCAGCAAGAGAAGTCCTTCAGGTTCTGCTCATGGCAACACCACTTTATAATGACATGTTACGGCAACAGGAATGGCTCAGGGGCAGGGGAAGGGTCCATTGAAGCTCAGGAGGAAATTGTACCTATCAGGAAGAATATTTTACTAGGAAGAGAATAATAATATTGATCAGAAGGAAAAGAAAAATCGCAGTCGGATAATTTGCTAAGCGGGGTACGAAGGGGGGGATAAGTAGAGAGAAGAGCGACGTTGGAAGCATGTAGTAAGTGACTATAACCTCGGACATTTGCCCTTGTGCGGCATTCAACACCCGATACCAACAGCTGCTAAATATTTCTTTAACCGAGACGAAACTTCTTTACATAAACCGGGATAAGGAAAAATGGACAAGTACACCATTTTCACGCGGGTAAGAAAAGAAGTGGAGGAAAAAAACAAGAGGCTCCGACAGTTATAAGAAAAAAATACACGCGGAGAAAGGGAAAAAAAGAGTGTGAGACTAGCCAAATTGGGCGAGAGTAACCCGACTATATTCCAAACATTGCCACCAAACGTGACCAGAGTGTTTTCAGGTGGAGGCAACACACTTCCTCCCACACCTTAAAAATCCCGCCGATTCCCAGGCACGCCCGCACCCTTATAGATGTGAATTAAGCGCCGCGAAGACTCCGCTACCACAGGACTTAAGGAAAAACAAGGGACAAAAACAAAAGACAGCGGTTCAAGGCGCACACGGCTGCCAGAGAGGGACTCGTAAATATTTGTATAGTGAGAAATTACGAGACACAAGGCGGCGAGGGCTCGTTCTGTGTGTCCACTCCACTCGTATTGACCCATATCATCCTCGCGTCTTCCATTCCCTGATCTTTTTTTTTATTCTCCATTACCCAGAAACCAAAATATATATATAAAAGAAACATTTAACCATCGACAAAATAAAAACATGATCATCAATAAAAGAAAATCAGACATCAGTAAAAAAAAAAAAAAACATTATTCTAACAATCATTTCTGCATTTACAACACTTATATATGATAGTGAAAATTAACTGGGAAATTGATATTATGTGAAGATAAATAAATCCATCTTTATGTAATCAAGTAGAAGTGAGTAAAAGTTAACTTTAAAACGTTCATTTCAAAATTTTCATCCTCTTTTATAAGATATCGAAAATAAGCAAAGAGGTATTCATTATATAAATATTAACTGTTTATTTATCTTACCAAGTACAGGTGAGCCAACGTTAACACCTTCTGGCCCCGTGATCAGCCCGATAGTCGTGGCCTGGCCCCAAGCGAGTCAAGAACAGAATGGCAAGTGTGACAGGAGCCAAGTGTGATGAACTGCATGGTCTGCATGTGTGGCGTGCACGTGTGTGTGTGTGTGTGTGTGTGTGTGTGTGTGTGTGTGTGTGTGTGTGTGTGTGTGTGTGTGTGTGTGTGTGTGTGTGTGTGTGTGTGTGTGTGTGTACGAGTGTGTGTGTGTGTGTGTGTGTGTGTGTGTGTGTGTGTGTGTGTGTGTGTGTGTGTGTGTGTGTGTGTGTGTGTGTGTGTGTGTGTGTGTGTGTGTGTGTGTGTGTGTGTGTGTGTGTGTGTGTGTGTGTGTGTGTGTGTGTGTGTGTGTGTGTGTGTGTGTGTGTGTGTGTGTGTGTGTGTGTGTGTGTGTGTGTGTGTGTGTGTGTGTGTGTGTGTTTTTCTTTCTACATGTCCGCGCAATCTGCGTGCGTGTAAATGCTAATCTTAAATTCAGAGCCAAGGTGAGCAAAATACTAATAGAATTCACCACACGGTAAAAACGCGGTGTGGTAGGTTGTAACAAAAGTTTCTAAGGGGACCAATAAAATACAGGAGGATCATGCAATTAGAAGCTAAACGATGTGACACTTTAATGGAGGAACACGCCTCTTATCGATCATATCACTCGTCTGTTTGCTGATAGCGGGGAAGGAGGGGCGAGGAGGGGATGAACTACTGTCAGGTGTGCAGCAGAGAGCAGACTTACACTACCAACTTGAAAGCAACCAGGAACTAGCTTGAGGAAGGTCATCAACCTAATATAATCATGAATCATTGAACAGAAAATATACAATAGGTGATGAGTAGGCGGGAAAAAGAAAATGATAACGGCCAAAGAGCAGATACAATAACACACCTGCAGTATGTACGTACAACTCCTAACCTTAGAAGTATTACGACACCCTAAACGCTCTGAGGGCGTGCCTGGTACGTTCACCTCTTCATTAGTTTAAGGAAAGCGGGCGACAGGGGCCTTATTAAGCCCCACATACAAGGCGGGCACGCTACCTTACTTGGTCAGTGTTGAGGCCAAAGAACCGCTAAAGTCTTGCCGCAAGAAAAAAAAAAAGCTTCCATCATTGGAATGTTAACGGAGTGGAGTAAATATATCAATATTTATGTAGGTTTACATTAAGGATAATAATTTTAGCATCAACTCCCCAAGTTTGGTTAATCATTAATCATTAACAATGTTGTTAAAAATATATTTAGAAAAGTAAAATTAACGTATGTCCTTTTACGGTAAAAAAGTAGCGACATCTTCCTGAGGCGAAGCATTAAACTTTCAAATACATTAAATTGTGACAATAGGAAAAAGAAGCTATTTCCCATAATAATATATAATATTATAATAATATAATAATATATAATACGTTCACTCACACACACACACACACACACACACACACACACACACACACACACACACACACACACACACGTTCGTGAGTGGACTTCATCAAGCGTAAAATTCCTCATATGAAAGCATTAATTACATTATTACAACGCCTGACCTACCAGAGACGCCAGGACCACCCACCGCCACACGTCGGCGACACTAACCTGCATGATTGGCCGAGAGGCAACGTACTGTGGACCAATCACCGCCCGTGGCTTGCCATCCGTATCCCAAAATTATAGCGGAGAGGATCCTGCAAGGGTGGTATTAATGGCTGAATTGCTGGAGCCATTTTTACTCCGTACTCCAAGTTGTTTCTGCTTTTTTTTCATTGGCGTTCAATATTAGTCTGAGTTCATTGTTTCGGGTAAGGGACTGGATAGGCGGTCACTTGGCCTGTCCGACCCTTTCCAGCGGCCCGGGGAGGGAGGGGAAGGAGGCGACGAGATGAAGAGGTTCCAGAGTCCATAATCGTGTGTGTTATCTCCTCATCGCCTGCTCCCTAAGCTTCCCCCTGTCCCTTAAGAAGACTGTGTTCCCCTGTTAGGTCATTAGCTTGGCTTGATTGGTCATTCCCCCCACCCAACCTCCCATTCTCTCTCTCTCTCTCTCTCTCTCTCTCTCTCTCTCTCTCTCTCTCTCTCTCTCTCTCTCTCTCTCTCTCTCTCTCTCTCTCTCTCTCTCTCTCTCTCTCTCTCTCTCTCTCTCTCTCTCTCTCTCTCTCTCTCATATTCATTTTGTCTCCATAATACCCTGATTGCACTGTTGTTGTTTTTTTCTGTCCTGTCCATCCTCTTTATCCATGTGCTTATTGATTATGTATTTTTCCCCATTTTGCTTCATGTAACATTCGTTTATTTCCCCCCCGGTCAATCTCGCTTTGTTTTTCCATTTCCTGTCGTCATTTTTTTTTATGAAACTATACATATATTTTTCGTTCACTTCTTTTTTTAAATCTGGCGGAAAAAAAAATAAGTTTTATTTTCTTACACCTGTTTCTTTCATGTTTCTTCTTTCCTCTCTTGTGTTCTGTTATTTTTTTCCTCTTAAAGAGTTTCCACTTCTTTGGTTCCTCTTTTTTTTCCCTTCTTCAGCGCCATCCTATGTTCCTCTCCGCTGCGTTCTACATTTCAACGCTTTCCCTTTTTACCATCTTTTCTTCCTCTCCAACTTCTCTGCTTTCTACTTCTTCCTATCCCACACTTTTCTTTCTCCTCTTCTTACGCTGCTTTCTTCCATTTTTTCATCTATAAATGTTCTTTCCTTATTTGAGTTATTTTCACCTCCGCCACCTTTCCCATTCCTTCCTCCTGCAGCAGCCCATGTTCCTTTATCTCCGTCTTCCACTTCCATCCCAAGCCAGTCAAGCTTCCTGCTACCACCGCCACACCACTTCTTCCTCTGCCCTTCCTTTCTCTTTCTTTTTTCTTTACTCCGCCCATTTCATACTACTTCATTCTCCTTTTTCACCTCCTCCACTCGCATCACTCTCTCTCTCTCTCTCTCTCTCTCTCTCTCTCTCTCTCTCTCTCTCACTACGACGCAATGCCACGGGAGACCAGCTAGAGTCTGTCACTACGCATAAGGCTCAGGTTCCGACGGCTATTTTTTTTTTTTTTCTGTGGCAAAGGCAATATTAATAAAGCAGTGAATACCATCGGCTTGAAAGGGCGGGAGATCACATGCCCCCCCCAGCAGCAGTGTTCAATACAGCCGCCGGGGGTTAATAGTGCCATATGCTTAAATAATAATAATAAACAACGCTGGAGTAAATGGCTGTGCGCGAAAAGAGAGAGAGAGAGAGAGAGAGAGAGAGAGAGAGAGAGAGAGAGAGAGAGAGAGAGAGAGAGAGAGAGAGAGAGAGACTAGGTAGCGAGTAAGTTAAAGAGAGAAGGAAGGAAACGAAGAGAGAAACTGATTGAGAGGGGAAAGCCAGTAGGTAGATGTGTGCAAACAAAGGAAGTCGAGATATGTACAAGTGCAAGGTTAAAGAAAGGAAGGAAGGAAGAAAGGAAGGAAGACAGGAAAATGGTAAATAATAAAGGGCGGACGGAAGAAATGAGTGAAGGAAGGGAAGGAAAGGCAAGGGCGAGAGAGAGAGAGAGAGAGAGAGAGAGAACAATGAAAACCAAAACATGTCTGGAAAAGTCTCTCTCTCTCTCTCTCTCTCTCTCTCTCTCTCTCTCTCTCTCTCTCTCTCTCTCTCTCTCTCTCTCTCTCTCTCAACCATCCTTCCATCCTTCCTCTCTCCCCCTCTCTCTCCCTCCCTCCCTCCAGGCATGCAGTAAACAGTCTGGATCATAGTTAAGGGGAGGCTTCCAACTTAGATTAAATAATTTATCTTGTATATTTGTCCGGTCGCTTCATATGAGAGAGGAAAGGGGGAGGCGGACACTGAGTTGTTTTATTGTGTCATACCGAATGTCCGGCATTATGAAGTCCCGGAGTGTAGTGGGAATAGGGATGCTGAAAATGAAGGAGTGGAATGAGAGGGGGAATGATAAAGATGGGATGCCGTATGGGGTGGTAGAGGGGAGAGGAATGGACGGAAGGGGAAAGGGAAGGGGTAGAAGTGCAAGATATAATTCATAGGATGACAGAGAGAGAGAGAGAGAGAGAGAGAGAGAGAGAGAGAGAGAGAGAGAGAGAGAGAGAGAGAGAGAGAGAGAGAGAGAGAGAGAGAGAGAGAGAAAAGGAGGGGGTGCAAATGGAGAAAGATGGTATGGGAAGAGGCAAGGAGGCGGCAGTATGGGAGGGAGGCAGGATAGGAGAGGTAGGAAGGGAAGGACAAGGAGGGATGGAAGGGCAAGGAGGGAGGGAGGCAGGAAAAGGAGGGGGAGAGGAAGGAGAGGACATAAAAGCTAAATAAGTCCCACGAATTCCGTTTCCACATCACAAGTTTTATTCGGGTATTATATTTTACACCTACGCGCCCTCCCTTGCTCCATAAGGCGCTTGATAACTCCAGAAAAGGCCACACTCGAACTCCATTTCTATTTCATAATCTTGGATCCTTAAAGATCTAAACTGTACACAACACACCCGTGGAGTGTTGCCGAACTGTCAGAAGTTGAGGGAAACTAAAGCTTTTCCCCAGTGCATTTTCCTTTCATTATTGTTCATTATTTGCTGATATTTTTCTTGCTTCTCATGTCTATTAGTTCATCCATATTTGTTCCGTGTGTTCAAGGTGCAATGCCGTGACTTTTCTCCGTGCTCGTGCGAGATATGCAAGGAATTTCTTTCATTCAATACCAGTTTTTCCTCGCAAAGTATTTCCGCATACTTTTTTTTTTCATTTAGTTCAATCAAACAACGTTTCACAGCTGTTCTCGTATCTTCTTTCTTAACCGAGGAATAAGGGAAATATCAAAGCCTTATCTTAAACCTTGCCTATGGCTAAAAGGAAGAAAACCATTTGACATTTAATCCAGTTCCAAGTCGTCTCTTTACACGGAAAAATTATCTCTTTCAATTATCTCAAAGTCACCTCACTCTTTTACAAAGCCTCAGGCAGTTATACTTTCAAATCCCTAGAACTTTCATGCCCCAGCGCACCCGCCACTAAGATAAGCATCAAGCACCTTCACCTCTCTCACGGTAAGTCACTAAGAGCCACTCTCTCCATCCTACTAATATATCCCAGAATCTCCCTCTCACTAGAGTCCCGGACACCTGCACCTCCATCTTGCTGGACGTTCGTACACCTAACTTTCCCTCCGAACTACTGCTCCGGCAAACTAATTCTCCCTTACGGTAACTCACAGGGCTTCCTTAATAGCCCCGCCGCCAGAACCTTTCTCCCTCACTAACTGTTGAGAGCCGGCCACCTTGACGTATGGAAATCTCCACTCTAGATGGTCTGGCTGGTCTAGCCTCGCTTACACGGGGCCTGGAGGGAAGAAGGGAAAGGCAATAACCCCAAATGAATGGTATAAAGAATTGGTCCTGGTACACACCGCTAAATGGCCTAAACCTGAGTAAGAAGAGGAGGAAGAGGCGAAAGAGGAGGTGGAGGATACAGAAGGTGAAGAAAAGGAGGGGACAGAGGACAACAAGAGGCGTATAAAAGAATGAAAACCGAGTAAGAAAAGGCGACGAAGAAGCAAAATGGAAAGGTTAGAATGGAGTGCAATGAGAAGGAAGACGCGGAGGAATGGAAGAGAAAGAAAATAACGACGAAAGAAAATGGGGTAAATATAAGGGAAAGAAAGTAAAAAGAAAAAAAAAACATAATATTGGGTGGGACGAGAGAAGATGAAGTGGATGTGGACAACGACTGAGAGAAAGAAGACTACGAAGGAGGGGGAAACAAATAATGGAAAACAGAATCACCTTACGAACGAGGAGGGAAAGGAAAAGATCGCGATACTGAAAGGAAACGAGGAAAAAGGCGTTTAAAACAAAAAAAAAGAAAAGTTAACAAGCATGAAGAAAACCATGAAGGAAAAAAAGAAAAATAACGTAAACAAAATGAAAATACAAATGGCTATACAAACAAAATCAAAGAAAAACAAAACAAAGGTAGAGTAAGAAGATTCTGTGAAATAGCCACCACGGTCACAAAAGACAGCAGGAGGCAGCAGTGAAGGTGAGGAGACTGCGAGCTGCGCGAGACAGTGTAGTGGTGGTGGTGGCGGTGGAGGGAGGAGGAGGAGATATAGATATGCTCCCAGGAAGAAGAGATTTGGAGAGAGAAAAAAGTAAAAAAAAAAATGTAAGGGAAAGGGGATAGGAGAGAGGAGAGAGAGAAGAGAGAAAAGTGGAGAAGAGAAAGAAGTGGAGAAGAGTGTCAGTTGGTGAGAAGAGAAAAAAAAATGGGAGATAAATAAGAGAAATGGGTTATACAATGCACCATAATGAAACCATACGAACAAATAATAGGTAACTCAATAGCGATAAGAAAAAAAACAAAACAATAGACGCCATAAACAAACATACCATTATTAAAGAAAATATAAAATAAAATAATCCAATAAAGAACACGAGGAAAACAAAATGAAAACTCGCTGGCAAGACTGAATAAATTGAAAGCGTGAGGAAAATAAAGGAGGAATGAAACTTTCAAATAAATAAGAGAACACCAGAGGGCGGCTGAAATTAACTCCAGCGATGAACAATAATAAGAAGCAATCATGGATAAATAAAGTACTGAATGCACTCCTGAATACTGATATTAGGAAAGAATGTGATAATAATGTACACGAGAGAGAGAGAGAGAGAGAGAGAGAGAGAGAGAGAGAGAGAGAGAGAGAGAGAGAGAGAGAGAGAGAGAGAGAGAGAGAGAGAGAGAGAGAGAGAGAGAGAGAGAGAGAGAGAGAGAGAGAGAGAGAGAGAGAGAGAGAGAGAGAGAGAGAGAGAGAGAGAATGGATACAGGGGAGAGAGAGAGAGAAGGGGAAAAAAAGTGAGAGCAATGGAGAGTTCGGGGACGGGGGAGAAGAGAAAGAACTGGTCTGTTGCGCAACGTGATAAAGCGAAGGAAGGGAAGTAACACGTTGATAGCTTCCTG
>NC_059303.1:11425359-11450359 GCF_017591435.1 Portunus trituberculatus | reverse complement strand
TCTACTAAGGCTTTCTGGCGTGTTAGTCTCGGTCAGTATTTGTTTACATTCCGGCTGGTTTGTGTTTGTCCTCCTGTTTGCTATAGTTTGCTTGCAGGTTCACTAAGGTTCATCATCCACCCCCTCTCCTATTCTCACCTGTTCTCTTCTCCCTTCTGTTTTCTTCCCCCTTTTCAAATCTTTACCTATATTTTCTTTTCTTCTTGTATTTCTTTTATATTTTCCCATTGTTTTTCTTTTGTGTACGTATCTTTCCTATTCTCTCTCTCTCTCTCTCTCTCTCTCTCTCTCTCTCTCTCTCTCTGTCTAAATCCGCACAATTTATGCTTCCGTTTTTCACCCTTGTTCATATTCTTTATTCATTTCCTCCTGCTCCCCTCCCCTCCACGTTTTCTTCCCGCACATTGTACTTATCCTGCTTATTCCACGTTGCTTACATATCATTTCTTTGTTAATGCATGCTGTGTTACGCCCTCGCTGTATTATTTTGTTTCCATCTTTATAATTTAATGGTTTGCAGTTTATTACGTTCTTTTTTTTTATTTTTACATTTTTCCTTCTCCTTTCTTCCCTCCCGTCCTTTTTTTTTTTCCTGCGTTGCTTTCACACAAGTTTCATTTCCCTTAGACTGTTTGTTTTGAAGCATAATCCGCTGATATGGAGTTTCTTATCTTGGGTTTATTTTATATATTTTTTTTTTCCTCTTTTTTTCCCCCTAGGCCAAGTTACCTTTATGGCAACTTCATTCTCATCAGACTGTTTGTTCTTAACTGCATTACTTCGGTGTTTTCTTCGTATTCTTACTTTAGACGTTAGGAGTTTTTAGAATTCTCTCTCTCTCTCTCTCTCTCTCTCTCTCTCTCTCTCTCTCTCTGGAGCTGCAGGAGTCTTCATTTCCTTTACCTTTGTCTCTAGTTACTACAAAAGCAGCCTAATTGTTGCTTCTAATATTTATTCCTTCCTTTATTCTCTGTTCCTCACCCCTAAATGTTTTCTTCCTCACGCTCTCTTTCCTTTCCATTCATTTTCTCTCAGGATTTTTTTGTCTTTCTCCTTTTTTTTCTTCTTAAACCTTACTTTTTCTCCATTTCTACTTCTCTCTCTCTCATACTCCAAGGCCCAGACGCGAGGAGGGAACAAACAGTCTAGTCTTGGCTAAGCTTCAGGTCTCCTACGTCAGATATGAACGCCAAAAATCCAGCCTCTTAAATACCGACTTTCTTTTATTATCTTATTCTCAAGATTCCAGCAGAAGGCAGCCGGAGACCCCAGTAGAGAGAACCGTAAATGGAGAGGAGAAATGGAGGAGAGAGAGAGAGAGAGAGAGAGAGAGAGAGAGAGAGAGAGAGAGAGAGAGAGAGAGAGAGAGAGAGAGAGAGAGAGAGAGAGAGAGAGAGAGAGAGAGAGAGAGAGAGAGAGAGAGAGAGAGAGAGAGAGAGAGAGAGACTGTAATACTTAAAGGGCACCGAGACTTAATAATGAACACTGTAAAGGGCACAACGCTAGAATGACGTAAAAAAAAAGGGGAAAAGAAAAAAAAAAGGAGAGAAAACAACATCCATTCATACCCACACACGCTCTGCCCACAAAATACTTACACAATAGGAAAACTTAACACCTAAATTAATAAAGGATAACTTACACTACTACACACTGGGAAGAGAAAGACAAAAAAAAAAAAAAAAAGAAATAAAGAAAAGTCAAGTGCAATGAAACGATATTAAAAAGTATACGATAAAAATAGAGAGAGAAAGAGGGAGAGGGAGACGAAGAGGGAGGGAGAGGGAAGGAGAGGCAGTGGGTGGGGGAGGAAGGATAAGAATCCTCCTCTGTCTAAAAAGTTTGTTGTGGATGGCGAGCTTCTACGTTAAGTTAGCTATTTTATCACAGACTTAATGAGAGTCATGTTCGCTTCACCTCCATACCAATTTCGAGGAGGAGGAGGAGGAGGAGGAGGAGGAGGAGGAGGAATTGGAAGGGATGAGAGGAAGAGTTGGGAGGGAGGAAGAAAACGTGGGAGGGAGGAAGAAGAGTTGGGAGGACGATCTAGATGGGAGGAAAGAAGACAAGGGAGTAAGGAGCTGGGGTTGAAAAGGAAGAGTTGGGAGGGAAAACGAGTTGGGAGAGAACAAGAATTGAGAGGAAAAAAAAGAGTTGTGGGGAAATTTGGGAGTGAGGAAAAGGAAAGGCTGGAAAGGAGAAAGTGGAAAGGAGGACAGTGTGGAAAAGGTGGAGGTGGAAGGTTAAAGAGCATGCTTTGGGGTGAAGGAGGTGAAGGAGGACAAGGAGGAGGGGAAAGAAAGCGTGGGAAGAAAGGTGGGAGGAGTCGAAAAAATGGAAGGAGGAGGTAAGTGAGAAAGGAGCAACAGGAGGAGGAATGAGATAATGATAATCAGAGACAGGAACAAAGCAGGAGGAAACGTGTCTTTATACAGGTACAAGGCAAACAGGACAGACCAGATAAGCCAATCATCCCTCCACTGTGATGTAACCTCTCCTCGTTGACTCTGCGCCACGAACTCTGAACTCCGTGTGGCAAGCGTGACTTCCTCCACACACCAGTTGGCGGCAGAGTAACACTACTACCTGTCGCTTGCCTACAAAGTTATTTCAACGCAACATAAATGGGATTGGGCTTAATGTTGCATAATAATCACACTCTACGCTTACATAACCTCGCACCTTCATGAAGTATTCAGCCCGGTGTGGCGGCTCCCTATATTGCTCCTTGAACATACTCCAGAGTGAAATTCCGCCAACGAAGAGGCTCCGAGAGGGCGTGAGCTTTCGCCAGAGGATAACCATCTCTATGTTAAGGAGGCGTAAGAGTTCTTTTAGTGGTGACCTTCGAGCCTGCTTCTGCCACCTACGACAGGGGTGTCTCGCCCTCACCCCTGAGACCATATATCTCCCGCATTTTTATTGCCGAGGCTTTTGTCAGGGCGGGCCAAAGAGCGTCCCCTGTGGCACAATTACCAAGCATCTTTGTATCAGGTGGGAATGTACATCGGTAAAGATCCGGAGAAAGATGAAACTTGGTCCTTCTGCGTCCTCCGTGGAAGGGCGAAAATGGGAGGAGACGAGCGGCGCCCCAAGTCACGAGACATTTGCTGTCCAATACGCAAGATTTTCAGAGTTCACATTTACTAACTAAATAAACACTCACAAACTTCCCCCAGCGAGTTTAGGAAGTACAATAACGTTGGGCAAATCTTATCAGGTATTTTCCAAATTGGATTACATTTTCCAGCCCAAAAAGCAAGCAGGCTGAAGGTTCAATCTCCCTAAATCTGCGGACCAACTCTACAGGCAGTTTCTGGGCACACACGCGGCAGAACAAATCTAAAATGTCGACCTTTAATATTTCCTTCCATAACACATCCAGAAGCGCAACTGCTCCTCCTCTCTCCCCGACTCTTTCCTTCTCTTCTTCCTTCTTCCTCCGCCTGAGCTGACGGTTAAAACACATCCCTGTGCCTTTATTACTATATTTATAAATAGGCGCGTTAAGAAAGAACTCTTTTACACTTTAAAACAAGTGCAAATAAAGAGTAAAGTACAGGGTATATATAACAAATGAAAGAGGAAAGGTTTCTTAAGGGCTCTCTGTACACTGCGCCAGTCCTATAAGCTCGCCCGTAACGAGCAAACAAACTTATTTTGCCATTTATCCTAAGAATTTACCACTATTGCTCCCTGCCACCCTAACCAGGACCGCGCCGCCACCTATACTCTGCACGGGAAAAAAGGAAAGAAAAAAAACTAAAAGAAAAGAGCAGAAAGACCATCAACGTACTGGTCATAAAAAAGGGTTGTAATTCCCCAGCAAAAATTCATAGAGGACAATAATTTACAACAGAAAACTGGAAGTGCTTAGTGGGTTCGGGTGGCGAGGCCTGTGCCAGGCGCGGAGGGAGAAAGCAATTATAATAGCCATTGAGAAAAGAACTTGTCCTCAGGGGGCTGTGTGAGGGCCGCGCGTGGTCTGGGAGAGCACGGCGACGCACACTCTGCCGCTCCTACACACTTCTCTTTTTTAATCTATTTCAATTTTAACGAGGCCTCAGAGAGCGTGAGTGTGAGGCGCTTCCAGTCCTCTAAAAACAATCCAGTGTAGGCAAGTGATCCTGGGAAATTACAGAAAAAGGAGAAGAAAAGAATGGAAACATCTTTTAGTATAACACTCTGGTTCAAGTTCTCGTAAAGGAGGAGGAGGACACGGAGGAACAGGAGGACAAGGACAAGGAGGAGAAGGTATGGGAGGGAGGAGGAGGAGGAAGAGCAACAGTAGTAGCACCAGAGAAGGTGCAAGAACAGAGGAGGAGGAGCAGCAGCAGAGAAGGAGGCGCAGGGGAGGAGGGAAGGAGAAGCAGCAGCAGGAAAGTGCTATATACAAGGCGCTGATAGTCTCCTCTCTCCGCCATCACGGGCAGGGGGGAATTCTTATTAAAATCTGAGCCCGTGTAAATTAATCCTGGGGGCGACCAATACCCCGGAATTACAACTGAGGCTCGTCCTAATACACGGGAGGAGGCGGACTCGTGCGGCCGGCAGAGGGGGCTGCGCACGGGCCCGGCTACCATGGAAACAACAATCAGGCGATATTGGGTAACCAGCCAACACTGCTTCAGTAACTGCGCCCACGAATTATAACACCCGCCTGAATTTCCTTATTAATGAAAATTCAACGTTTTGTAATGCTCGCCTCCTCACTCACGGCCGAGGGGGAGGGGCCTTCATTTGCAAAAAGGAAGATTTGCATTAAGATATGCCGCTCGTTACCAAGAAGATATACTCTTGGGATTATTAGAACACCACATAGCGGAAATTTCGTGGGTAATATCTTAATGCTCTTTTGGTGGAAATATATTCAATAATGCTCCCCCAAATTGCACTCGCTCCCCTTGGCTTCCATCAAGACCTGGAATTAAATTACTTGTGTAAACTCGAAGAAAGGAGAGGAGTGAGGGAGGGAAAAGTAAGAAAGAGAGTAAGAGATGACGTATAAATACAGCCTATGACCCAGGATGTCTTTTAGTGTATTACAAGCCCGGAGATATCGCCTTGAGGACTCACCAGCACCATTTTGAAACTTTACGTAGCTCTACTTTACGCGATAACCGGCAGATGGGAGGACACTAACGACCATCTGCCTTAGCATCCCCGCCCACCTCCCGGAGAGCCACGCGGCCAGTATAAACAATACTAAAATGGCCGGAAGGATAAAAACGCTATACTTTACGCTGCCCAAATTACTGGAGGAAACAATGAGAATGCTAGACGCACAAGAGGAAAGTGTCTCTCTGAGGAAAAAATATACAGCATTATCAACGGAAACAGGCGTCGCAACAACAACAAAAACTGCGCCGGCATACACATAACAGCTCGAGCAGCGGTCCCGAGCATAATAGAATTCGCAACATAAGTAACAGAATCGCCTGAACGACGCAACAGTAACGAGAACACATAACAATCAGGAGAACAACACAGCCGCCATGAAAAACAACTGGGTAAAGCTGCAGTGGCAACAGCTGAGGCACCGGTGCAGCAGCTGGAATATAGAGGCAATAACAACAGAACCATGAACAGCAGCGCAGTCTGTACACCAGCATGAGCTTGCGTCGTCTATACACACTTTAAAGGTCGAGCGCGCAGAAGAAAAACACACACGCACACTTCAAAAACGAAAAAAAAAAGGAAAGTTTTGGGGGACGCCGAAGGAAAACTTACCAACAAAAAAAAGACAAGATGAATGGCAGAAGCAAACGCAAACGAAGCAAAAGTAAAAGTTGAAAAAAAAAGTAAACACGAAGCGATAAAAGGGAAACGAGAAATTGAATGAGGGAGGAGGAGGAAGATAATCGCCAACAGAAAAGCGATAAGAGAACACAGTGCGCACTTTGGCCTCGGCTCGCAAATCCCGAAACCGTGCCATTTGTACACGAATTCTGCCCATTAAGGGAGAAGTCTCAGTCTTTGGCGTGCGCTTTGATGGGGAAAGTTATAAATAGTAATGAAACCCCAAGAAGAGGAGAAAGGTACTGTGAAGGGAGGAAGGAGGAGGAAGAGAAGAAGAAGAAGAAGGAGGAGGAGGAGGAGGAGGAGGAGGAGGAGGAGGAGGAGGAGGAGGAGGAGGAGGAGGAGGAGGAGGAGGAGGAGGAGGAGGAAGAAGAAGAAGGAGGAGGAGGAAGAGGGAAAGAGCGACAGCGAAGCGAAGAGGAAGAGGAATGTGAAAGAAGGGTAACTGAGGCAGGACAAGATAAAGAGGAGGACGAGGTAAGGGGAAAAGGGACGGAAAGTAGAACTGGGAAAGAGGGAATGTAACTGTTTATAAGAGAGAGAGAGAGAGAGAGAGAGAGAGAGAGAGAGAGAGAGAGAGAGAGAGAGAGAGAGAGAGAGAGAGAGAGAGAGAGAGAGAGAGAGAGAGAGAGAGAGAGAGAGAGAGAGAGAGAGAGAGAGAGAGAGAGAGAGAGAGAGAGAGAGAGAAAGAAAGGGGGAGAGGGGTACTATGCCCTGAGCGGTCTCCATGGAAACAACAGGAAGAACCTAAACTTATGATATGCTAAATTCTCTCCAAACTTCCGCTTCCATTGTTGCCCCTTCGAAACTTGCCAGTAAATAATCAGCCCCCTGACCGTCTTAGAGGAATTTATATAGATTAGATACGATAAGAGGCGAAGGCGTTTACCGCGTGGAAGTGTTCGTTCAAGTGGTCGTCAGATCCTAGGAGTGGCAAACTTTCTGGAAGGGAGTAAAGGAAAACAAAACACACGCTAGAGGAAAAGAAACTCAAAAGAAAAGGTAACTGGTAGCTGTGATATACCAAAGGAGGAGGAGGAGGAGGAGGAGGAGGAGGAGGACAGGCCATGGTGAGGTGAGGGGCGAGTCCCGCTTTTTTTTTTTTTCTTCTTCTTTTTTTTCTGTTTAAGAGGTGCTGCCGGTAATTGCAAAGGAATGAGAGCGTTCCGGTGTATAGGGGAGAAGATGGTCGATGAAAGGAGTGCAGGGCAATTTCCACTTCAGTTTTTGATCAGGTCCCTTCTTTCGCAGTGCATTAATTGAAAAAAAAAAGAACAAAAAAATCGTCCTTGTGTTTCAATTTATGTATTTTCATGTCTCTAATTGAAAGGGGGAGTAAACTTGGCACTGAATTGTTAGCGAATATCAATAAAGGGGAGGGAGAGGTGGTGGTGGTGGTGGTGGTGATGGAAAGGGAAAAAAAAGCGAAGCGAAGGCAAGGGAAGGGAAGGATAGAAAGGGAGTAGAGAAAAGTGGGAAAGGGAAAGTAAACTAAAAGAAAATACGCATTTTAAAGGGAGGAGTGGACGGGAAAGGGACGTGAGGAGAGTTGATGAGAGGAACGGCTGGGAAAAGGGGAAGAGTAGGAGAGAAAGAAACAAGAGAAGGCAGGACAGTGGGAGAAGAATAGGAAGAGCATGATGACGTGGAGGAGAAAAACAAAGAGTAGAATGTGAACTAGGAAGAGGGGGAGAGTGAGAAGGGGAAAGGAAGTTAAAATTGGAAGCAAAGGAACCGTTTAGTGATAAAAGAACAGTTCCGCGGGTGAAAAGGAGAGCAAGGGAGGGAGGACGAATATTTAGAAGAAAGGGAAGTGATGACGGAACAGGGCGGGAGAGAGGAAGGAAGGGAGGGCAAGAAACGAAGTGAGAAAGGAAGGAGGGAGTGCCGGAGAGAGGAGGGGAAGAAAACATGGCCGAGCAACAGGGGAGAGAGAAGAGAAAGGAAACTAAGGAGGGTCTTCAGGAGGAGTGTTATGAGGAAAGAATGGAGAACATGGAGAGACAAGACAGGGACGGAGGGAGAGAGTAAGAGGCATACCAGGCGGGAGGGATGGAGAAAAGCGTGACGGAAGGGAGAGAAGGGCACCATAAGGGAAGGCATGGGAGAGGAAAACATGGGGGTACTGGGATGGAGAGAGCAGAGAAGGAGGTGTGTGTGTGTCACTCCTAAGATAACACTTGATTTTGAACGTCAAAACACTCTGGTAGGAGCCGTGGTGAGAAAATGCGGGTGAGTGTTGTGTTTTATCTTACATCTTCTTCCTCTACACGTGTTAATATCTTTTTTCTGTAAGTACATAAACAAAAAGCATAACAAAATTTTTATGTAATGGCGTTAAAATGTTATGACGATGTTCATCTATCCTAGAACTTCAACTTTTCTATACGTTAGTGGCAAGAAAAGAACGATCAAAAGTACAAAAAAACCTTTAAAGAAATTACTCTGAATTCTATATATGTATACTGTTATCCGAGTTATATGATCTCCCTTTTATATACATCTATATTTTGAATTATTCTAAGGGATTACGAAAACTTCTTTGTACGAATAACTTTAAATTCGAGCTTCATGGCAATGGCACTTTAAGTAGTCTGTGCCCAGGGTTGCAATGCTGGCCGAGAAGCGTCGCGTGTCCCCCCTAACCTTGTGATAAGCCTTTACTTACGTCCCTTTGATTTCATTTGCATTCTTAAAAAGGAAGCAAGATAACGTAATCAACTGCGTGTGGGAAAATCTGCTTGTGCTTTGTTTATTCAAGTTCTTATTTCGATTCCTCTTGTGTAAGTGACGTCCCTCACCGCGATGCTTGTTTTTTGTTTGCCTGTCTCTGTGTGTAGCTCTGCGTGCACACCAAGCCCTCCCGCAACGTGCTCCTGTATACTACATGCTTTATTCAACTGGTGTGTGCGTGTGTGTGTGTGTGTGTGTGTGTGTGTGTGTGTGTGTGTGTGTGTGTGTGTGTGTGGCGGGTCTGGTAGCGTGTTGCGCGGTAATTATACTCGCCATAAAGGAATATTCACAGTGTGGCCTAAACATGCACTAAGGTTCTCTCGCCGTCTCGTCTTCGGATTCAATTCAAGGATGCCAACCGTACCCAAGGAGGGGAGTGTTTATTTGTCTACGTGCTTGTTGGTGTGTGCGAGTACGTATAACCATATGTAAACACGCTGAGTAAGTAGGTATGCGTGTGCGAGATACTTGCACTCACTATGAAGAAGGTGTGGGGAAGGAGCTGCAGGGGCTAAGGTTAAGAGTTAGAGAAGTTAAAGAGTGTGTGTGTGTGTGTGAGTGTGAGTGTGTGTGTGTGTGTGTGTGTGTGTGTGTGTGTGTGTGTGTGTGTGTGTGTCTTGTTACCTAAGCGGGTGCGTCCTGTATGAGTATATATAGAAATCCGTCAGTGGCAACAACAGCCCGGACAAAAACCCTATCTGTGAGTTCTCTAACCGACCATGCCGCGTGGTGGGCCAGTGATCCCGGCGATGCATGTGCACGAGGTCTGCCATGGAGGAGGAGGAGGAGAGGGTGGTGGTAGTAGTAGCGATGGTGATGGTGGACGGGGGGCGGGTAAGGGGGAGGGAACATTGGGGGAAAGCGGACATATTTCGCGGTGGGTAAAATGTAACCACTCACAGGCTTGTACTGTGCTGAGGGTGCAGCCATGTGTTTGCTTAGGTGAGTTACAGTGAGTGAATTGATGAGCCCAGAAGCCACGTGGGGAAGAGGGGAATGGGGCATGAAGCAGGAAGTAGGAAGAACTTGGGAAAATGGTGCAGTCATGTGGCAGTATATTGAGAGAGAGAGAGAGAGAGAGAGAGAGAGAGAGAGAGAGAGAGAGAGAGAGAGAGAGAGAGAGAGAGAGAGAGAGAGAGAGAGAGAGAGAGAGAGAGAGAGAGAGAGAGAGAGAGAGAGAGAGAGAGAGAGAGAGAGAGAGAGAGAGAGAGAAATTAGAAAGGAGGCGCGGAATGAGAGAGACAGGGGAGAGGTGTTCTAAATATGGGTCGGTTGATGTAAGTAATGATGCGAAAATATGGGAAAGGGGGACAAGAAGCCTAGAAGTGAATGGATGCGAGGTCAAATATCAGTGTTAAAAGTATCAGCAAGTGCACAGGTCAAAGTCAGTGTATTTACTCGGCCATAACAGAGGTTGAGACGAGGCGAGATTCATCCTCACGACTTTGGCAGGCGGCTGAGGGGAGAGCAAATGAAGTCATCAGAATATTCGGGCCGAGTCGCGTGTTCCAGGGTGGCGCAAAGTCAAGGTCAGACACGAGAAGGCCGAGAGAAGGGTTGAGGCGTCTTCCCCAACACACCTTCCTATAAATATCTTGGTCCGTCAGTAAGATAAGGCAGGGCAGCCCTCACCATCTTGCGATGAAGCCATGTTGCTCGAGCTCCTGAACCCAAAGAAAGGCCGAGGAAAGGGAAGAGACGTAAAAACTATCTCGGATGAAAATATGGACACAGGCAACCACCACGAGCCTCTATAATTAAGGTAAGGCGGAATCCTACAGTAATTTGTGTATTTTCTTGCGAGTAAGTACATATATTTAATGCATCCTGGCACGTAGAAAAACCGCATACATTGTTACGTAAATTATTTAAGATATTGCATGACTTTCTTCGTTCATAAGATCCTCGCTAAATGTACTGCTACATATTTCCAAGGCACGTGGATAAACTTATAATCCGCACAGGTAGGCTTTCTGTTTAAATATAATACCTTAAAAGTATACTCTGCGTAGAAAATATATAAAATTTTTGTATTTATACATACGCACCATTTTTTCTTACGTGAAAAAAAAAAAAACGGACTGCGGCCGCTCCACCCGTACTTGCCCGGCGGGGAGAAGGAACACGTGGGGTGAGTCAGGCCGCCAGACTAAGAATGCCACGTCAATAAACCGCTAAAACGAAGGCGTCGGAGGAAAACCCATTCGCCTCACCGTATCTCCGGAGGGTTAGAGGCTGAGGCGCTCAATCATACATTCCCCAAATACAAATGGACACGTTATGCTTGCGGAGATGCGGCGAAATCTGTTCTCTCCGCAGCGGCCCAGATCCCCTTAGTCGCCCTCTTCTTCAGGGAGAAAAAACACACGAAATTTACTATCATAGCCCGGCATCCCTTCTCTGCCTCTTTCCATCAGTTATTTTTCGTTATTACCTAAGATACAATATCGTAAAATGCCACTTGTATACATTGGGGAGTGGTGGGGGTGTAAGGAGGAGGGCTTTCGTCCTACCGTTAATGTCAGAGAAATAAATGACAGCATGAATTGCCCGTCGCTACTACATCGCCCGGAAGGAACAGCCCACACGCCGGGGAGAAGAATTTTGCCACCGGAAAGGATAGTGACCGCGGGGGGAAATTGGTGAGTCGGAAAATAGGCACGCGGGTAAATTGGGGAGCAAGGAAGTAGGTCCGGCCGAAGTGAAGACATTCAGTGCAGGAACGAAAATGTCCTTAGATGTTGGCATTGGCTTGAGGAATGCTATCCAAACAAAATCTCAGCAAAAAAGAGTTATTTATGGACTGTGACTTACGAGGTGCGGTAAACATGAAATTCCATGAAATATCACGTGAACGCAGATCTTGCTTAGTGAGCTGAGGAATGTATGCGGGGATGAAATAGGCCAAGGGACACGGCCTAAGAGGGGAAATAGGTCACTGAGGAAGTCGGTTAGGGGATATATGTCAAGTTAATGGGCGAAGGGGAGACGAGACCCCAGAATGGATGTGGGGTACGAAAAAATAGGGTAATGGGTTACTGGAAGGGTTTGTCTGGTGAGCTGCCAGACGCTGGCGAAAACGGCGAGGAAGTAGAAGCGCTAAATTATGGGTATAAATGCCTACATTATTTCGGCACAAGGAATAAGTTAACCGTTAGTTGTTGCCCCGGGTGAAGTAAAGCAAAACTCTGAAATATCCGGAAAATAAGTGAGCTTTCCATCACATTAAGAGCGTTGTAAATCTATAAAGGCATAAGAGGTGGGATAAAAGGATTATTTATTCAGGCTGAGAGATAAAAGGAATATCTTAGCTTATATCATCATTCATAGGGGTATTTTCTCACCCCTTCCCTTCTCATCTCCACAAAACGAGACGACAGCACCCATAACTCAGGCTCTACGACCTCCGAGTGACGCAAGAGTCTCAAGAAAAACAGGAATAAGAAACTGTCTAGTGTCTGACAGGAAGTCTAATTATGTTCAGATTCTAAGCAATGAAATCTGAAACCGAAAGAAGCTGGAAGTAAAGGCATTTTGTTTGTTTCTTAAAGGCGTTTGTTTGTTTCTTACTTTACAAAACTACGCGTAAACCAAACGATTAGGTCTACTACACTTGGGTCTATCCAATCCTGAGCCAAGGTCGCTATTTGTAGTCTCATAAATCGACAGGAACAAAGGAAAGCCACTTTTGTGTTCTTTCCCTTTCGACTCACAGGCAATAAATAGTTTCCAACCCCCACCCCCACCACACCAAAGCAACAGCAACGCTCTAGTATATGTTTTGGACTACCATAAGGTTAGGTCATATATTTGGCCTATCTTACGCCCGCGCCCGTTTTAAATCTACTCCTCCCGTTTGAAGCGACGATGTGAGCCTTGGCAACCTAACGGCGAGGAAGAAGAATGAAGAGCTAATGAGAAACTCCATGTCACTCGCCAGTTACAAAACGTCTTTGCCTCGCCGTGAACACCAGCAGGAGACAGAGATCCTGCCTTATGATGCAGCCTTTGGTTACACTGGGAGGGCTGGGAGGGATGCGCTGCCTCGGTACAGATAACGCGGCAAGAGGATGAAGCAGACACGAGAAGAATATTTGATTGGATACAAGACCTGATACCATCTCGCCCGTAGGTAAAGCAACCACATTAACGACCCGCCGTCTGGTAGTCAAAAAAAAAAAAAAAATGGTAAAAAAAAAAAAAAAAAGATTTAAGATTAATTATGTCCGCAAAAGTAGAAATTAATTCGGCAAAATTAATTGTTAAACTCACATAGAAAAGAAAATTCTTCTGATGAAATATCAAGTCGAAAAACTTTCTTTTTCTTATGGGTTATTCAAGATGCATCGATATGTCGCTGTATATCCAATGAAGCTGCAGTGAGTGACACGTTCAGTAGACGCACTGACTGACAAGATAACTCCGCACATTATATACTAAATAAAAACAAGCAAATGCAGAACAGTCTCGATTTTACAGCCATCGAGTAAAGTAATGTAGCAGTATATCATAAATATGTTTTAATGGAATATGATCATTGTTATCGCTTCCAGAGGACACAGTCAAGGCAATTTACAGTCCAAACTTTGCAAAATGTAAATACTACTTGTTTAGATTCAGAGTAAACTCCTCAATAATGCAAGAGAATTCACTACACTGCTTTGAAGGTAGCAAATTTCATCAACTATTATAATAAAACGCAAGGTAAGTAGTATTTTTAAACCGATATTTTTACTAAGATATAATATTTTGATCTACCTGCTCACGACACCCATTGTATACCCACTTAAAAGACCTTTAAACCAACACATACACCCATGCACATCCATACGGTAACACGAATCCATGCAGACATATCGCATCTCCCACGAAAGAACACCCACACTCAGACATGTAGCACAGCCACGTCCTTGCAATACATTAACTTTCATACCAGTGCATAACTTGATATGCCACGAAACATTAAAGTCATTAAAGTCGTGTTGTGGCGCGCCTTGCTGCGGGAGTGAAGTGTTTCAAGCCGCACTAAAAGGAGTCCCCAAGGATCTTAGTGAGTGTACGAGCAAGACTCAGCTGCGTTCAGGTTGGTCTGTCGATAAGCGAAGCCGATGAATCTGATCTTTATCGCAGCGCCCCTGACAAGAGTGGTGTGAGACCCCCGCCCCCCTCCTCTCACGACACCACCGATCGATGGAGCAAGAAGCCGTAATGACTCCGGGGCACGTGTGAATCAGGACCGGCGAAAGGCTGGCTGAGTGGAGCAGGTCGTGAGGAACGCAAGATTTACAACACCTTGGACAGACCTTACGTAAGTCACTGGTCATAGTACCAATAAGGGTTATGTAATGGATTGCTTCATATATTAACCACGTGATTGTGAACGTAATTATATAGGTGTGTGTGTGTGTGTGTGTGTGTGTGTGTGTGTGTGTGTGTGTGTGTGTGTGTGTGTGTGTGTGTGTGTGTGTGTGTGTGTGTGTGTGTGTGTGTGTAATTCACATCGGTTGCCTGCTGGTCACCCAGCCAGTCTTCCCCATTACGGAGCGAGCTCAGAGCTCATAGACCGATCTTCGGGTAGGACTGAGATCACATCACACACAACACACACCGGGAAAGCGAGGCCACAACCCTTCGAGTTACATCCCGTACCTATTTACTGCTATAGGTGAACAGGGGCCACACATTAAGAGACTTGCCCATTTGCCTCGCCGCTTTCCGAGACTCGAACCCGGCCCTCCCGATTGTGAGTCAAGCGTGCTAACCACTACACTACACGGTGTGTGTGTGTGTGTGTGTGTGTGTGTGTGTGTGTGTGTGTGTGTGTGTGTGTGTGTGTGTGTGTGTGTGTGTGTGTGTGTGTTCGTGTGTGCATTAGCATCAAGGGCGAGGGGATGAGCGGGGGGTTGGAGGTTAATCAGATAAAGGTCACCCCAGCTGTATTCCTTTCCAGAATTTATAGGGAAAGAGCGACATAATAATAATGGGGAATGTGTTAATAGCGGCTGCGGCAAGACATCATAAGAGGTCCGTTGCAGGTTGTGTTCAGGAAGCAGAGATGCGCTGCAGGCATACGGATGGAGTGTTGCGCTGCTTTTAGTTGTGTGTGACGTTCAAAACAACTGTGTAGGAAGCAACACCGAAAAAAAAAATCGATAATTGCTATAATTGCAGCTCCACGCAAGTGTTCTCGAGCATTATCAATGCAATTTATAGTAGCAAGTGAGAGGAAGCAGGAGGTTGGTGGCGGAAGGAGGGAGAGAGTGAGGATGGTAGGAGGGGGAAGAGGGGGGCAAGTGGGCGAGGTGCCCACACCATGAGGACTTCGAGATTCGATTCAGGGACCAGACGTGAATTACGTCCATACCAACCTAACCACCGAATCTAAATAAAATAACGGAATAACTATTTATTTTTATAATGGCTTTGTGGACTTCTCAACAATGAATTATGTGAAAAGCATCATTAAAACCGGCTCTTCGAAGTCCGTGGAAATGTGAACGTGTCAATTTTCAAGACAGGATTTATTTTGCGCTCACCTGCCCGGTGCTCCGTCAGCCGTGGGCCTCTTGCTATTACTTTAATGCATTAGTTTTACCTTGATCGGGAATAACGTATGCAGCAAGATTACCCTCCAATCAGCAAATAATGTATCTACTTCGATTCCAGCTGAGCTGGAGGCTATGCTTTAAATATTGCTAAAAATTGCGGACAACTGCTTGCCGTCAGACATTCGCAGCCCCGGGCCATGGCGCCCTTGCTTCAAATTCTATGAGACTTCCTGTTAATTTTCAATAAAATTGCCTTCCGGGGCATTATAATATTTCTACACTATTTTGCATATTCCACTTGCATTATTCATTGCCATCTATTTTGCCGTAATCTTGACATTATCCTAACTCAAGTATACGTAGAAATTGCCGTCTGACGTAATCCTGATCGTTCTAGCATAACTCAGCCTGTTTACTCTAAGATAATCCAAGCTATTCTAGCATGAATTAACCACAGCGAACATGAGTCTAAACAATGGCAAGCCTTCCTCTCACCCTCCTTTGGTAGAATCCCATTCTCAAGGGTCTGGATCCTTACAGCTATCGTAAATACCAGCTTAAACCCCCGAGTAAAAGGAAGTTATTGCCCCCATTTATCCTCCCAACCTGAATATTGCATAGGGAAGAGGGTTTTGATCGGCATTTAAATAATGACAAAAAAAAAAAAAAGTGAAACTAGAGAAGACGGGCACGAAGTCCCCTTTTTGAATAGTTCGAGTAATATTTTGCGAGTAAGAAGTAAATATAAAGATGCGAGTGTAGCCGAGGAGGAGAATATTAAACAAGGACTACTGCACTTGACGTCACTCTGGCGAACTGTTCAAAAATAAAATCTGAGAATAACTAGCATGGGGACACTTGGCCAATCAGTGGCTACCTAAAGCTGCTGGGAAGCTCTGACTGGTCCAGTAGTACAGGGCGTGCTTCAGCCTCATCCAATGGCGCCCTTCTGATGATTCACGACGGCCTATTCACATGCCTTCAGGCGATTCTATTCACTTAAGGTAATGGTTTCTTGCACTTTAAGTTAGTATGAATTGAGTGTGTATATGTTTTAAGCTCGTTAGGACATTTCCATGCGGTGCTTCCAAGAGTGTGATGGGGCACTCATTACTCTGATGTGACGAAAAATGACTTGCTGAATACAGGGGAAGGTGAAGTGCAGTCTTTTAATCGGAACTCAGCCTCTCCCTCTTCCCGTGCTCATCTCTTGTCCCATCCCTCCGCATCGACCTGGGTGGCGCTTCCTGCAACTCGGGTTATCTGGCTATTATCGCTATAAATGGAGCAGTAGTGTTAAGCCCATTTCACTCATTCGCGTCATAAAGACCAGCGTCCAGCATCGCTCACCTGTGAAATGTATTCGTTTAATATCCTCCCCGTGTCCTTCATGCAACGTTCTCCATCATCTCTCCATCTCTCTCTCTCTCTCTCTCTCTCTCTCTCTCTCTCTCTCTCTCTCTCTCTCTCTCTCTCTCTCTTTACCTCTGTCTATCTTCTCTTTTCTATTTACCGTACTTTCAATCTGGTCAACACCTGCCATTTACCTGTTCTCATCCTCACCCCTCCAACTAGTCTCTTTCCTTCCTATATCCCTCTGCCCTATTATCCCTCCCCTTGCCTCTTCCTCCCTCTTTCTTTTTATCACCCGAGCCGAGAAACGAGACGGCAGACACCCCCAGCGTCTGAGGTGGCGGAAGGTGAGTCAGCTGAGACTTCACGCGTCTGGCGGAGTGGCTATGTGGTGAAGAGCTTATCTGGCTTCGGCCCACACAGGTTCGATACTCCTTAATCTATCAGCGCAGCTAACACTTCCCTCTGTCATTCAAATTTCTTAAGTCTACTAGGAAGAAGGAAAAGTCGCTCCACAAACCTGAATGAAACGGCTTTTTATCTTTAATATATATGCATTGTTTTTTTTCTTTTTCTTTTATGAGGGCGAATTTTTCATCCTCTTACCCAAATTTAAGGTAGGAGCAATATCTCTGTACTCGTTAAGGAAGCTGCTATACACTATTTCACCTTTAGGAGAGGGGGAGAAAAAGGATTTTTTAGCTGTAAGTTCAAGATGATTTGGGGCGGCGGAAAATGTGCGAGTCTTGTTCGGAAAGGTTGGTAGCTGTTTTAGGTCCCCAACTCAGAGGCTTCAGGAGCTTACAGAGAAAAAAAGAAGATAAGAAGAGGAAAAAAATAGTAGTGAGAGGGAGAGTGCAGAGTAGAGAAAGGAGGACGAGGTGAGGGGGTGGAGGGGGAGTGCAAGAAGGTAAGAGAATCATATATCGCACTTAATTACAGCATATTATCTGAAGATCAGTGGATATGCCAGACCGCAGAACATACAATCAAGTGTCAAAGTTATTAGGCTGGACGCAATGAAAGATCGCATCCTGGAAAGTTTTCTGCCGAGGAACCGCGATTGGATCATTATAACCACAGTGTTTAACAAGACTCGCGTGACGAATGGCGGATCAATTTGGTCTCACCCTTGGATAAGCTTCCCAACGGGTTTCCACCGAAATTACAAAATGATTGGAACATACGCCAGTACTCATCGATGATCGGAGACCCAATCTTTAGCTTGCTCCTCTGCCCCTCCCCCTACCCTCTCCTCTCGCCTACCCTCCTGTGCTCTCTGCCCTCCCTCTTTGTTTCTCGCTCTCCTTCCATGCCTCTCAAAGTCTCCTCCCTCTTTTTTTTTTTTCTTCTATTCTCCCCCGCTTTCTCTTACCACCACCATCACCACCACCTCCTTCCTCTCCTCCTCCTCCTCCTCCTCCTCCTCCCTAAGCAGCCTCTTTCTCCTATTACTCCTCCTCATCCCTTACTATTCAGTCTTCCATTTCCTTCTATTCTTACCCCCTTGAGAGGCACTCCTTCTCGTTTCCTCTTCCTTTCATCCTACTTTTCCTTCCCACCCTTTTCTCTCTCATCCATTCTCCCTTCCTCAGAGACACTCCTCCCACCTACGTCAAACTATCTCTCTACCCACAGCCCCTCCCTTTACCTACTCCCCCGCCTCGCCCTGTGGTCTCCTCCCTCACCTCCCTTTTCCACACCCTTCCTACCTCTCTTTATCTCCACCTGTCTGTCTTCCCCCTTTCCTTCCCTCCCCTTGTTTTGTAATGTCTTTCTCTTAATGCATTCCCTCCCTCGTTCTTTTATTTCAGGTGTTGTTTTGCCTTAATTTAGTCCAATTTTATTTATGTATTTTCTCTCTCTCTCTCTCTCTCTCTCTCTCTCTCTCTCTCTCTCTCTCTCTCTCTCTCTCTCTCTCTCTCTAGTCAGTCTCCCTTCATATCTGCCCATATATTTTTTTTCTATTCCTGACTTCCCCTTCTCTGCCCCGCTGTGTTCCCTTGTCTTAATTATTTTCGCCCCACCCTTCCCTTGGTTGCTTTATGGTGCTTCTTCCAAACACTTAATTCTGATAACGCTGTAAATTATTCCAACATTAAAAACGCTCTTTGTTCGGACTTGCGATGGTGCTTGGCGGGTAGAAAAACAAAACGAGATTAAAAAATACGCTCTTAAATGTCAAAAGAAACGAGATCTTTTAGTATGTGTTGTACTTCGATGTTTGTTTATTATTATTATTATTATTATTATTATTATTATTATTATTATTATTATTATTTCGAGTTACCTTAGTGATTTAGTGTTCCTATTTTACTTGCACGCACATGAATATTTATTTGTCCATTTATCTATGTTCATTACCACAAAAAAACATTCTCTTATCTAAATTATTCTAAACAAGGCTTTTTTTCTCTCTCTTCACGTCAGCTAACGCCGCCGCCGCCGCCGCCTCCACCACCTCACTGGAGGAGGAGGGCGTATAAGAAATGGAGGGTAAAAAAAAAAAAGAAAGGAGAAGTGGGTGGAAAATGGTACAAGCGAGGAGGAAAGAAAGAAGTTATGAGAATAGAAGATGATGGAGAGATTATTGGGTGTCTAAGTGGTCTTTATTTTGTACTGCACTACCCTCCTTTCTCTCTCTCTCTCTCTCTCTCTCTCTCTCTCTCTCTCTCTCTCAAATACACACACACACACACACACACACACACACACACACACACACACACACACACACACACACACACACATACACACACGTACCCGAACATCTGCGGACAACTCGTCTATCTTTCAGTCTGTCTGTCCGTCTCGAGAGGGAGGGAGTGTTTGTCTGTTTGTCTGTCTGTCTCCTCTCTCCTCCTCATCTCTCTCTCTCTCTCTCTCTCTCTCTCTCTCTCTCTCTCTCTCTCTCTCTCTCTCTCTCTCTCTCTCTCTCTCTCTCTCTCTCTCTCTCTCTCTCTCTCTCTCTCTCTCTCTCTCTCTCTCTCTCTCTCTCTCTCTCTCTCTCTCTCTCTCTCTCTCTCTCTCTCTCTCTCTCTCTCTCTCTCTCTCTCTCTCTCTCTCTCTCTCTCTCTCTCTCTCTCTCTCTCTCTCCTCTCTCTCTCTCTCTCTCTCTCTCTCTCTCTCTCTCTCTCTCTCTCTCTCTCTCTCTCTCTCTCTCTCTCTCTCTCTCTCTCTCTCTCTCTCTCTCTCTCTCTCTCTCTCTCTCTCTCTCTCTCTCTCTCTCTCTCTCTCTCTCTCTCTCTCTCTCTCTCTCTCTCTCTCTCTCTCTCTCTCTCTGAATTCTTTGTCTCCTGCTCTCAAAACTTATTTCTTTTCCTTTCACGTCTCCTATGTACTTCTCCCTTTCCCTCTGACCTTATCACCCCATGCTGATGCTGCCACTTCTCCTCCCCTTTACAACCTCCCCTTCCCTCCCTGTGCAATCCCTCCTCTCCAACCCCTCCCTTCACCTCTCTTCCTTGCATATTGATGGGTCTCCTCCTCCTCTACAATGTTCTCTCAACCCTCCAGCCAGCGGATTGATTCCTCGTTTTACATAAGCCTCTACATGCACTTTAGGAGCTGATGACTTTCGGGGACAAAGTTGTAAATTCCACATGTTAGATCAAATTATATAGCGTCCGCGACTTACGCCAAAGTAAATATCCCAAGATCTTCATTATCCTTCCGAGTCCATCCAGGTTACGCGATACACATCAGGTGAATCCCGCTGTAATATTACTCTCTCGGAAAACCACCCTGAGTAAGAGACAAAAGCTGATATTCTCCTCCTAGCCTCCTCCCCTGTCTCTCCCTTGACCCCTCCAGCGTTCCTTTCCCCTACTCCCTATCCTGGACCTACCCCACTGGCCTCCACCCTATCAATCCTTCCCTTCCTCCCTTCCATTCACTCGGTTCTCCTCCCCCTCCTACCCCTCCCCCCCCCCCTCCTCCTCCTCCTCCTCCTCCTCCTCCTCTCTTTCTCCTTCCACACGATTTCAAAGCACCCCTTTGCCCAGAGGTGCAGATTTTAAGACATGTAATTATGATCGGACTCTCCAGCAATTTAATTCCAGTTTCTCTCATAATAAAGATAAGGAACAATGGTCTCACTCAATTCTTCTCATCATGTGTCCCGTATTTTTTCTAATGAGTCGGAGAGAAGTGAAGTTTAAGGCGCAGTGGCAATTTCTAAAACACTATGCTTCTCAACACTTGTGTCAATCTCAGGAAAAAAAACTATCAGTAATCGATCAGAAGTTTTTGAACCTACCCCATGCAGACAGTGATTATAGAGGCTGCGGCGAAGGGCAATTCTTTAACAGGCCTTTGATTAAAAGAGCTGATGCAGCGAGCGTCTTCCCCAACACTGTACTTGTGAATACCATGATGAACTGTTAATTAGGATCGCAAAGTACGAGAGCAGCGCACCACACCCCGAGGCTGCGAGACACGGCTGGGGTCGAGTCTGGCGGGCTGCAGTCGGCGCCACGCCCTCGCCAGACGCGTGATAGGTTAGATCTTGGCTGCTTCGGCCTCGAGTGTTCCGCCAGCCAGCCAGGTTAAAGCAGAACACCCGTAACACCTGTCCCACGCCGCGACGCTGGCGGAAAGAACAGATAACTGGCTGACTAGACACACACACACACACACACACACACACACACACACACACACACACACACACACACACACACACACACACACACACACACACACACACACACACACACACACACACACACACACACACACACACACACACACACACACACACACAAACAAACACACACACACACACACACACACACACACACACACACACACACACACACACACACGGGCTGTCAGGGCGCACGGGGGGAGGGAGTAATAATCCATCACTGTGTTATCCTTCCCCTTCCCGGTTTGTCACGCTGCGCACATCACACGGCGCACTTTAGCACGCTAGTTTTATGAAGAATTACAGCTGTTATTAAAGAACTTAAAGTATTTCATCATCACAGAAAGATAATAAAACACTAAAGGGGACGGAAAATATATGCAATAAACTGTGCAGTAAATTTTGAATATAACACTTACACAAAATGTGTGTGTGTGTGTGTGTGTGTGTGTGTGTGTGTGTGTGTGTGTGTGTGTGTGTGTGTGTGTGTGTGTGTGTGTGTGTGTGTGTGTGTGTGTGTGTGTGTGTGTGTGTGTGTGTGTGTGTGTGTGTGTGTGTGTGTGTGTGTGTGTGTGTGTGTGTGTGTGTGTGTGTGTGTGTGTGTGTGTGTGTGTGTGTGTGTGTGCGTGTACACGCGTGCTTTCAGAGACAGCCTTCATGTCAAGACCATTTGTTCCGTATTTATGTCTATACATGTAAGATTAAAAGAAGGAATGCATGTAAGAGAAAATATTTTCTGGACTGGTTCCGTATTTTTAATCTATTCGATTCCACGCAGATTATATCCAGGCAATCATTTACGAACACTGAGGAGTAAATCAAAACGTATGAATCCAATATATTAACGTCAACGCATAACAGCTTGTGGCGAATGAAGACCATGATAATTATGGACACGCGCGCATGCGGACGCAAAAGCACACCCACCCTCCACCCACCCACCCTATAGAGTAGGCAGTGCAGCAACTGAGCTGAGCGAGTGTTGCAAATGGGTACACAAACTTTGGCTTCTAGAATGATAGATGGAATTAGATGGGCCATACAGGATGGCTATCCCTTCGGTCCGCCTGACAGCAAAGTTTCGATGAGTGACTGTACTGCTCAACGCTGATCCACCAAAATCCAAACTCATTATTAGCTGAAAACTAAGCCCAGACTCTTCGCGGCCCGCCTCGTCTCTCACGTCTCACTGGTTTCTAAGTGCACTGCGGCGGGGAAAAAAGTCAATAGAAACTAATGAAAATCCTTAGAATGCAAAATAAAACTGTGAAAATTGCATTCAGTCGAAAACCAGCAGAGCAAAACAGCCGCCATCGTCAAGGGCAATCAGGTCATCCCGTCCAGTTTCTCCGGGAAATTAGAGAAAATAGCAGAACTTTATCGAAAAACGAAAATTATCAGTCCCAAGTATACCCCCAGATGGAAGGGACGATAATTATTAGTCTTATTAACAGGTTCCATGTCAGCAGGAATGTGGTGTGTTAAAAGTTGTTCCATCAGGCACTAATGCACTAGCGGATATTTCCTGTAACACAAGAATATATTCGTGTAATTGTTTACCATATCAATCTGGTCTGTTATTCCAGTTGTTACCACAAGTTAAACCGATCAAGACGATGCCATTTGCAGGTATTATCTTCGCTCGTCTCACAACATGCCATTCCACAGGTCAGAACTCTTTCTCCCATTCTATTTTCACGTGCAATTCGGTTTCGATCACGTAATTCTACCTGGGACATTCTTTACATTCATTTATACCGTAGTCAGAACAGAAATTGCTGCTCCAGACTTCTGATTGTCCGCTCAAACAATGCTGGTCTGCGCTCGCTCTCAGAAAGGAAATGCAATAACCTTAACAAATCCTTAAGTAACTACTGCGAATTTGCTAAAGTGAATAATCTACCTTCAGGCCAGCTTTAGTTCTCCTCCGTTACGTTCTTACATATGCATTTTTCTTACCCAGCCACCCGAGAAGGCTTTGCAATGTGCTAAGAACCTTGTCACACTGAGAGAAATGCATCACTCACGCTATTCCATTAGTTCGCCTACACTTTTCTACGCAAAATTTTGTAGCGTTGCTATTTCTTAGAGGAAAAATATGAACAAGGAACTGTTACAAAGGTAACTTACTTTTCCCTTGATAAAATAGCAGCATTAATAAAAATGGACAGATCCATTGTCTTATCCGATATTTCATCTCGCCCTTCTTCAAGGCATAAGCTTCTTTAAAGTAATCACTAATCAGAACTCAAATTACAACGTTCACATAACCCAACGTATGAGAAAAAAAAATCTGCAGTAAGAAAATGTCCCTTTCTTTTATACGCCCTATCCCTTACTTGATTATGTTATAATACTACGTCCTTTACCATGGAGTTAAGAAAGACTGCCATACCATTCTGCAGGAAATATTCTTCCTTTAACCTGTTTTTTTTTTTTTCAACTTCTTCCTTTCATGGCTTCCCGTTATACTTTGCTTCCTCTCACTCTCCTCACCCAAAGTCACCCTTCCAATTCCAACCATTACTTTCCTCCCTCACCCCTCTTACAAACACAGTATCCCTCACCACCTCTCTCTTCTTCGTTTCTTCCTTCTCTCCTCCCTCCCTCAAGACCACGGCCAGCCAAGGCAAGGACTAGCAGGCTAATCAGGGGTGTGAATTAGCTCCTTCCATCTATTACTTAACCTCGCCTAAGACGCACGAATTCGGCTCCAAATTAGACCAAAAGGCTCAGATAAGCGAAGAGGAAGCTTCACGTTTGGTCTCGGGTCTTCAGTCCTTCAGTGAGGCCCAGGGACCACTTTTAGGTCCTAACTACCCCTGAGACTTCTACTTTATATGAAGGAGAACGCAGCCCCTTTTTTCCAACAGTACGACTAGCAATATCCACGCTCATATGAGGAAGAGGGAGCAGAGTAGGAAGAGGAAGACAAGGAATAGAGAAACAGGAAGAAAGAAAACTAAAGAAAGAGAGAAAAGGATGGTGATTAGACTTCCTAAAGCAATACCAGTCTGCTCGACACTGTTATGCTTTTTTTCTATTAATAGTTTCCGATTTTATATGCAAAAAAGTTAGATTTTTTTCGGAAAGGTGGGGAGGCGGGAGGGGATGATGGGACAGTGGCAATAATCCTACATTTTGTGCGAACCGTTTAAGGCTACAATGAAAGAGAAAACTTTTTATGGGAGGGGCTAAAAATATCACCACATTACAGTCCAGGGATTGGGAAGAAACTACGGTAATGTTATTTCTTTACCAAAGTCAATTTTCTGTTGGTGAGGAATGACGTCATATACCGGGGCATGTGGTGGACCAATTTTGAGGAAAGATGGCTGGGAGTTCATTCCGCTGGAAAGCCTGAGATCATAATATGTCATGAACACGTGATATTAGTTTCCAATTTTGTGTGAATGAGAGTCAATTTTGGATCCAAGGCTCCAAGGAGTGTTGCTACTGGAGGATGAAAAGGAACGTGAAGGAGGAAGAGCAGCAGCAGGAGAGGAGGGAAAAGAAAGTGGAAAGGGGAGCAGATGCGAATAATTTCAAAACGGGAGGAAGGGGGGGAGGCTGTAAGATATAAAAGTGGGAGGAAGAGATACTTGAGAAGGAGGAAGAACAAAGATGCAAAAAAATGGGAGGAAATGAAGACGTAGATAAGAAAGGAAACATGAGCATGTAAATGAAGAGATAACTAAGACGGAAAGAAAATATGAAGAGATAGACAACGATGATGAACAGAGAGGTAGACAAAAAGGAAGCACAAAAATGTTTATGAATGGAAGGAACGGACATATTGAGTGTGAGAAACAAAGTTACAAAGGGGAAAGAAAGGAAATGTATAGAGGAGGAGGGGGAGAGGAGGATATATGAGAAGTGGAAACCAAAGATATGCATATGGGGATGGAAAAAAGAGAGG
>NC_059303.1:11410359-11415359 GCF_017591435.1 Portunus trituberculatus | reverse complement strand
CAGCAGGAGGAAGTGGAGTTTGTCATACTGCAACCTGAGTTATCTTGTCCTCTCTTCATAAAGAGCAAATGGAAAAAAATAATAAATATCATAAAGCTAGACAAAAAAAATATAAACAGAGCGATGGGGGCCTTGGCAGAACGCACGTAAAAATAGTACTTGAGTGGCACGTCAGGGTTCGATAACTACTGATGGTGTCCCGGGGTGAGCCAAGGCAGAACACGTGAGGGTCATGTCGTTAATGCGGCGCCAATAACACCACGTCCAGGGCTACACTAACTCACTGCCTTGTTGAGGGGTGCGGCTGTCCTCTCCCGCCCATACAGTGCTCTTCTCTCTCTCTCTCTCTCTCTCTCTCTCTCTCTCTCTCTCTCTCTCTCTCTCTCTCTCTCTCTCTCTCTCTCTCTCTCTCTCTCTCTCTCTCTCTCTGTCTTGTTTCCTCGCACATAAAGTGTATATATATATATATATATATATATATATATATATATATATATATATATATATATATATATATATATATATATATTTACCTTTTTCATCTAAGCAGCATCATACACCAAATAAGCATTGAATAATCCTGTAAAAAAATAGACGCTCTTCACGGTCAATTATGTCGAATTCAAACACATTGAGACCAATAACACCCACGAATTTTGCACACCGAACACCGCCTCCTATTACTATTCCACGTATTTACACTCCCTTTGCACACTCTCCGGCCACCTAGAGAGAACCATCACCGCACACAAATCTTTTCTCAACCACCATTACTTGAAGAGACTTATGCACAGACATACATAATCGTCACTATTGGTGATGGCTAACCCTCATATCTTCAGCACAAGTTACGCAAAGCCGCACCTTCATAATACATTAGACATTACGATAAGGACACGTTCGAGTACCTCTTTTACAAAGATTTCATAAGCTGTGTGTCGATAGGTTCAGGCGGCGAGGGATGGCGACCTGTGAACTAATTACCAATTAAAAAAAAGTATATTCGTGACGCCAAAATATTTACTTAAAAGTACTCGAACCCTAAACCAAGGGCAACATGAAACACCAAATCAAATAAACAAGACATAGACATAACGTTGAAGAGGGAAGATAAGCATCAAAGCAGAGAATGTTTTACATTCATCAAAGAAAAACATTCATATTTGGTTTCTCATGTATATATTTGCATATAACGCTCCCTTAAAGTAGATGCATTTACATTATTGTATACACACGTCTTCCCTTCATTCATCTATTCTACATACGTGAACTCTCAGCTAGGAGGAAGAACTATGAAAATATTGCCACGGGATACAAGAGACAAACTTACAGGAACTTACAGAGCGACAGAAGCGACACTCGAAACTGAGCCAGATGCAAGACTCACACACGTGATACATTCATAAACAGGTCAAGTCGAGAGAGAGAGAGAGAGAGAGAGAGAGAGAGAGAGAGAGAGAGAGAGAGAGAGAGAGAGAGAGAGAGAGAGAGAGAGAGAGAGAGAGAGAGAGAGAGAGAGAGAGAGAGAGAGAGAGAGAGAGAGAGAGAGAGAGAGAGAGAGAGAGAGAGAGAGAGAGAGAGAGAGAGAGAGAGAGAGAGAGAGAGAGAGAGAGAGAGAGAGAGAGGGAGTTGGGGAGGGGGAGGGCAGGCCACACTACAGCCACAGCCGACCACCACCTCACTGTCGTTGCCTGCCAGCCAATTGTAGCCGCCCTAACTCAACTAGTCCGTATATCTCGCACCTATCTTTAGGGTTCAGTTTTTATCCCTAGGGTTATGCTGTCTTGGCTTCCTCTGCGATGTAAAGAAGTAGGGATAAGGCAGAGTTTGAAGTCGAGGAGGGTGGCGGAGTCCGGGGACCTCCGTTGGCTGATGTTATAACCAGCTGCTACGATCCCTCTTCCCCTCTTCCTCCCCCACCATGGAAGGGAGGAAAGGGAGTCACCCTACCAGTGTTGAAGCAAATCGTCACGTTAAAGTCGTGAGCGTCCCCATCACCACCCCGAAGATTAATTGGTGAATTTTTAGAGAGTTAGACCAAACGCACGTCAAGTCAAGTTGTTTACGTGTAACGTCGCATAAAATTTACTCGAGAACTTCTGAGTGCAGCCAAGTAAATAAACACATTCCTGATTTAATCAAACCACAAGGCGCACCCAAGGAAACAGCACCAACTAAAAATATACGAAGAAAATCTTTGTATCAAGATATACATCAACACTAAACCAAGAAGAAAATATATATATGTATATAAAAAACGCACTCGAGTTGTTTGATCATAGTGTGGACTGTCCAACCATTTATCACCGGTTGGCCGAAGATTTATGAACGATCCGCCGCTCTTCACAATGTAACCTGGATAAGGGATTAGTCTGAGGGGCCGAGTGAGGCAGAAGTTCGTGATGGAGCTCTACTCAAGGGGCGGGCGACTGTGATACACGAGGCCCACCTGAATGTTGGAGATGAAGTGATGAAGAGGGCGGGAGGCTGGGGGAGGAGGGAGAGAACGAGGTGGAGGAAAGATGCGACGGGAGGACGGGAGACAGGAGAGAAGGGAAACGGGAAGCGAAAACAACTGACAAGTAAACACACACACACACACACACACACACACACACACACACACACACACACACACACGAGGAAGAAAATAGAGGAAAATTAGTAATAAAATTTACCAACAATTACCTTGTAAACAGCTTTATTAAGGGTTGGAATTCTAGAGAAGAATGGTTCATGTGGTATGCAGTTCCCAGCTAAGTGGTGCAATTTGTGTAATTCAGCGCTAGATGACAGTCATTAAGAAAACCACTGCAATAGCCTTCTGTTTACACCGGCAGTTCGATCGATGGCCCACAAACACCGGCTCCCCTTCTGTAATTTTTGGTATTGGAGGCTCTACAAACAACTACAGACGGAAGTTTCTCTCACCCGGACATTAAAAACATAACTTTTCATTTAAAATAATTACGAAGAACAAAAATTATTACAAAGCGTACTGTGCATCCTTGTGGCAAGATGCTATCACGTAGTTACTTTTGGCAGCTTTTCGTCTCAACCTCATCGCAGACCTGCTTGTCAACGCAGCGGGACAACGCTGTTAGCCTTGATTCAAGAACACAAACAAAATACCTGTTTATTTTAGCTTTGTGACGCCAAGTGACACTGACACATGAACGCATAAAACAAACATTCAAGACTTCTTATTCATTATCTGATCTCGAGGCCGAGTTAGCCATGCCCTGAACCCATTCGAGTCTGGGACAGGCGACTCTGAGCAACCTCCACCCTCCACCGAGCCGGCACTGGGCAAACTCTTTATTGTAGCCGGTTATGCCTCACCAACGAAGAACTTGTCTACAACCCTTTCGCGCTTGGAGGCTTTTATTGTAGGGGGTCACTTCCTGCCTCCCTCCCTACCCTCCCACCCACTTCTCTCCGCTGTAATCCCAGGGACATTACAGTTCACCGCGAGCTGGTCTTAACTGCACATCTGGACAGTAACTCAGGCTTCGGAAACGGTGTGGTTAGTAATTAATGGTTTGTTTCTGAAGAAATCGCTTGGATCGGAAAGGCGGTTGTTGAAACAGGGAAGATGGTGGTGGTAATACTGGTGGTGGAGCAGCATGGTGGGTTGAATGATGTCATGTTAGTAGTAGTAGTAGTGGCGGTGGTGGTGGTGGTGGTGGTGGTGATGCCAGCGACGAGGAAACAGTGGTGGGACGATTACATTGCTGGATTCGTTTCATGTTTTCTCTGTACCATGTGTACTGTCGTGTTTCCACCTGTGTAAATTGACATGTTCCCTGAGGTTACCTGTATAAGGTAAGCGGTTAATTAGGATTCTGGGATGACATTTTATGATTTGTGTCGACAGTCCAAGCAGGGACATAAAAAAAGAAAAACATAAATACAGACGCCAAAACCTGTTCGGGAAAAACTTGCTCCTTCAGCTTCACCACTTTTTTTTTCTTCTTTTGAGCCATAAACACGATCAACTCGCCAGACGTCTTTGGTACAACACTTCCACGTTATACAGAGGCGCCACTCTCGCCCTTATCATGCCCCAATTGTCGTTTCTCTTTTACATTTCACAAGACATTTCGGTTGTACTCATTCAGCGCCGTGTAGTTTTCCTTGGGCGAACTCACCCAACTAGTCGTCGCGCTGCCAATCCAAAGTGACCTACGCCACCTCACACCCACCTCTCACCCACCAACCCAGGAACAACACAGCCCGTCGACCACTCCTCTCGGCTCACCTCCCTCCGAACCTGCTCTCTAACAGTACATCGCAGAGTGTGATATATGTAACCCAAACAAAGACACTGATAAACTACAAACAAGAATAGAGTTAAGGAGTGAAGGCACAGAGACAGCGAGTATATAAACAGCGACGCCCACCAGGAGAACAGAGGGCCTCTTGAAGACCAATTAAGTGGACGTTTGATTAATGTCCAGCGTCGCGGCGTGACAGTGACGGATGGCGGACATGGAAGAAAAGATACGGAATTTTGTGACCCTTTTCCTCCTGCACCTGCGACCCATCACACGGTACTCGATCCAAGGTTGTCCCCCTCTTCTCCTCCCCTCTTGCATCCCTTCCCTCCTCCACCTCTCTTATTATGTCCCGCTCTCGGTGTACCTTTCCTCGTCTGACCTCCATTCCCTCCCTCTCACTTCTCTCGCTTCCAGTTCACAAGCGTCTTCGTGATTATCGCTCAGAAAACGTTCACATCAAAGGCGCCTCGACTTTCAAGCATGAAGGTCACTCCTTATCGAGCATCATCAGCAGGAACACCACTCGTATTGCTTTATGCACCCAGATGAAGCAAAGAAAGGCGCTCGGATTTTATTTGCATGTTCTGGTAGACGGGGAGACTCAAATGGGAGTATTAGCATTAGGAGAGGCAGTCACTTGCCACGTACGAAACGGAACCCAGACTGATACGCATCTTGATACAAATTACTCTACACGCCGCGACTCTTGCGTGGAAACTG
>NC_059303.1:11367859-11405359 GCF_017591435.1 Portunus trituberculatus | reverse complement strand
GTGGGGTCGAGGTGTTGGGGCGGGGTGGTGCGCAGAGGTGGTGGGTTGTGGAAGTTATGTTGCACATATTACTGAAGTGAAAGCAATGCACGACTTGAACAAAGGTTGTAAGATCAGCAGCTGATAAAGTAGACAAGAGCTTTTTATGTTTTAACTTGAAACACATACTAAATAATTAAGATTTAAAGTGAGCAAGAATTCCTTTTAACTGTGAGATATTGTAGTAAACCAGCTGGGATCTTGTAGCTTTGGTTCGTATTTTTTTCTCATCATAATGAACGTATCACTGGTATCTAAACTGAGTCAGTAGATTATCACTGAACCAAGACAGCCATCTGATACAAACTACACCCCACATCTTCTCTCCTAGCCATGGGAAAGAAATCACACGGGAAAACAAACTCATTATTCTGCTCCCACCGACACCACCATCACTACTGCTACTACAACGAAGATGGCTGCTGCTGCAGCAACTGCTACTACTACTGCTACTACTGCTACTACTACTATTACTACTACTACTACTAATAATAATAATAATAATACAACTAATACTACTATTATTATTACTACTACTACAACTAACATTACCATTATTACTACTACTACTAGTACTACTACTACTACTAACAATAATAACAATAATAATAATAATAATAATAATAATAATAATAAGAAGAAGAAGAAGAAGAAGAAGAAGAAGAAGAAGAAGAAGAAGAAGAAGAAGAAGAAGAAGAAGAAAAGAAGAAAAAGAAGAAAAAAAAAAAAAAAAAAAAAAAGGAAAAAAGAAAAAAATATATTATTATTATTATTATTATTATTATTATTATTATTATTATTATTATTATTATCAATATCATTATTATTAATATAGCAAAAAATAAAAAATAAAAATAACACCAATAAAGAGCTTTTAATGTAATAATGGAGGTCGTGGATGATAATAATAGTAACAGGGATATAACCAATACTTTTACAACTTTAGTAATAACAGTAGTAGTAGTTATATTATTATTATTATTATTATTATTACTATTATTATTATTATTATTATCATTACTATTATTATTATTATTATTTTTGTTGTTTTTTGTTGTTGTTCTTACGATTATCATTATTATTGTTATTATTATTATTATTATCATTATTATTATTATTATTATTATTATTATTATTATTATTATTATTATTACTATCATTATTATTATTACTAATATTAATTTTATTTCTTAATGTCTATTATTATTATTATTATTATTATTATTATTATCATTATTATTATTACAATTGTTATTATTATTACAATTATCATTATCATTATTATTATTATCATTATTACTATTATTATCAGTGTTACTATCATTATTATCAGTAGTAGTATAGTAGTAGTAGTAGTAGTAGTAGTAGTAGTAGTAGTAGTAATATCATTAGTATTAATATTACTATTCTTATTAGCATTACTATTTCTAGTGGTACTACTACGTTGCTATTATTATAATTGTTGTTATCGGTAACAATAGTACTAATAAGAGTAGTAATAGTGTTATCACTATTATTTCTTTATGAACACTATTACTATCATTATTATTAATTAATTTCTTGTTATCATTACTTGCATTTTGTGATAGTTATTATCATTATTGTTGTTGCTATCATTTTTCTTCATCATTTTTTATTATTATTTTATCATTTTTATTATTTTTATTATTATTATTATTATTATTATCAATCATTACTACTACTACTACTACTACTACTACTACTACTACTACTACTACTACTACTACTACTACTACTGGTACAACTATTACTACTACAACTACTGCTACAAAAGTTATTTAAATGGCGCAAGTCAAAACATTGAATAAAGCTTCTATTCCTAGTCATACCAGAAGCAAAAACAGCGCACGGGAAATCCAGCAACCAGCAAAGTTTAACAACAACGACAATACCAGCAGCAAGAACAACAACAGCAGCAGTAACAGCAATAACAGCAGCAGCAGGACCATAACAATAACATTCGTGGCCTAACAGAAACATTAAGTGTGGTGGTGGCATTTCTCAAGTCTCCCACTATTTGCCATCACAGCCACGCCCACCCAAGGCGCCCACAACTTGCACTACTCTCACCGTCACCCCTACACTCCCTAAAACCACCAGCACTCCTGCACTATATCCTGATCGCCGCTGGAGGCACCATACGCACAACGTCAGGCCAATAATACACTCAAGTTTCCCATTTTCTCTATCTCTCGTTTTCGTTCGCGTGTTCCAGGGGGCGGGATGTTGGTGTCTATTTGCCCCCTCCTTTAGCTTTTCGGATAACGTTAACCTGCAGCATCCCTGGCGTTCCTGTTACCACTCTCCATCCCACTAATGGCGTCTCTTATCACCACCAGCATCACCATCACCGTCAGTTAACTCGCTCTGTTTATATATCACACAGCAACGCCACGCTAACACCAGCCGCAACACTAGCTGAGGCATAACATGATCCCATAACACAATTCTCTGCAGCCTGTTACACTTTCCCGCAGCAACATTGCAGTGAAGCACATCGTAACCACAGACAAAAGGGGCTCCACAGACGACAATGCTCACCACCACAGCACAACACGGTACAGCCCATCACCGCAGCTTCCTTCCTCTTCCCATTCATCACCAACAAACAGAGATGAGCCACTATTTCACCACCACCGACGCCAATGCTCCCATCAATATCACCACCCACCCTCGCCACCAGTAACACCACTTCCCTCGCTATCACCAACACCACTTCAGTTACCATTAATTCTACCAGCCCATTGCCTTCCTTCCTACCCCGCCCTGCTTCCCTCCCTCTCTCCTCCTTCGGCAGGCGTTGTGTAAGGACGAAGGAACTTGATAAAGGACGAGATACTGCAATAGGGTACACGAGTAAGAGGAGAACCTGAAGGGGAGAGAAGAGAGAAGCTTCTTGCAAAGACAAAGAGACAACACAGGGAATGCAAGAAAAATAAAAATGTAAAACGTGTAAAAAAAAAAAAAAAATTAGTGGCGCTTTTAGCATGGAAAATATACAGGTAAGTAGAGTTAATGAGGTGGACAAGCATCAATCAGGGAAGGTTTTGCACGTAATTCGCAACTTCCGTCAGAATATTATAGGGAAGAAAATGATTGAAAAAAGGAAGAAAATTGTCATTGTAGCGCTAAACCTTATGTTGAAAGCGTATAAAAATAGAGAGAGAAAAAAAATCTAAATTACACAGACGTAAAGTACAACACGGAGAGAGAGAGAGAGAGGTGTCAGGAAGACGGTAAACAGATATCCATATAGAGGCGAAAATGGGATGGAGACACCAGAGTGAAAAAAGGGATATACCGCAGTAGCAGGAAAAAGCAAGTCAATAAGTAGGAAGACTGAGGAGGGAAGGAAGGAGGAGGACATGTCAAAACACAACGTCTTTCGAGTTATCCCCTTCCTGCCTCCGCCTGTGTGTGTGTGTGTGTGTGTGTGTGTGTGTGTGTGTGTGTGTGTGTGTGTGTGTGTGTGTGTGTGTGTGCGTGTGCGTGTGTGTGTGTGTGTTTCTGTTAAGTGCTACTGAAGGCGACCACTCTAAGGGTTTAAGGAAGTAAGGGGTGGAAGGAAGAGGGAGGAGCGAGGACAGGAAAGAAGGAGGAGGAAGAGGAGGAGGAGAAGGAGGAGGAGGAGGAGGAGGAGGAGGAGGAGGAGGAGGAGGAGGAGGAGGAGGAGGAGGAGGAGGAGGAGGAGGAGGAGGAGGAGGAGGAGGAGGAGGAGGAGGAGGAGGAGGAGGAGGAGGAGAAGGAGGAGGAGGAGGAGGAGGAGGAGGAGGAGGAGGAGGAGGAGGAGGAGGAGGAGGAGGAGGAGGAGGAGGAAGGGAAGTCATGATTAATGGTACCTATATTTAAGTCCTAGCCAAAGATGGGTTCCTTTCTCTTCTCTTCTCTCCTTCCATGAGCTTCTCTTTCTCTTCCTCCTCCTCTTTACTTCCTACTAGGAGGACTTTCTTTCCGATGCTCGAGTGTCTTTCTCTTTTACTTTCCTCTACCAGTTAACGTTTGCTTTTCCTCTTCCTCTTTCTGCGCCAACAAAATCTTTCCCGTTTTCTTTCTGCTTGCTATTCTCCTCCTTCCTCCTCATTCTCCTAATTCTAATCCTCAATCTCCTCCTCTTCCTCTACTTTCCTCTTCATCCAACCTTGAGAAATTTCCCTTTTGTCAGTAACTGATGGCTTTTTCTCATTACCGTCTTTCATCCTTGCGTTCTTTTTTTTTTCCTTCCTTCCTTTCCCTATCTCTCGCTCTCTTTTCTTTCTTTACTCCAGCTTTTTCGTACGTGTTCATTATCCCCCCTTCATTACCTTATGGGCTTAATGGTAAATACTTTTAATGGAGTAGTAGCACATCTCTAAGACTTACCGAGACTTTTTACACCCTCCTCTTCTTTTTTTGAATTAATAATTCAAGAAATGGGAAAAGGAGGGAAAAACAGAGAAAAAGAGAAAAATAAAAAAAGAAAATGGTGAACGTTTATCCAGAAGAAAGAGAGTAAGACATTTAAAAGAACTAAGAAAAACGAAACGAGAGAGAGAGAGAGAGAGAGAGAGAGAGAGAGAGAGAGAGAGAGAGAGAGAGAGAGAGAGAGAGAGAGAGAGAGAGAGAGAGAGAGAGAGAGAGAGAGAGAGAGAGAGAGAGAGAGAGAGAGAGAGAGACATCGTAGAGAGAAGGGTGAGTAGAAAAAAAAGGAAGAGTGAAAGGAAGACAAAGAGGGGAAAAACGAGAGGGGAAAGAGAGGAGACTAGGAAGGTGGGTGGAAGAAAAGGGTGGAGAGGGAGCGGCGAGGCGGGCTGAAGGGATGGCTGCCATAAGATAACTGTGAGAGAAGAGAGTGATTTTAGGAGAAGGGAAAATGTAGAAGGGAGTGTGTGTGTGTGTGTGTGTGTGTGTGTGTGTGTGTGTGTGTGTGTGTGTGTGTGTGTGTGTGTGTGTGTGTGTGTGTGTGTGTGTGTGTGTGTGTGTGTGTGTGTGTGTGTGTGTGTGTGTGTGTGTGTGTGTGTGTGTGTGTGTGTGTGTGTGTGTGTGTGTGTGTGTGTGTGTGTGTGTGTGTGTGTGTGTGTGTGTGTGTGTGTGTGTGTGTGTGTGTGTGTGTGTGTGTAATATATGCACTGTTTATGTATATCATCTATTCCCTTAAAACTTACTACGTCCTAAAGTTAATAAGTAGAAGACACACAAAACTACTAAAGAAAACGGAAAGTAGGAAAATAAACAGTTAGGTAAGGTCGGTGAACAAAAAAAAAAAAAAATACAGAAAAAAAAGAAAGGGGTAGACGGGGCACTAAAAAAACAGATAAAAAAAAAGACACCAAAAAAGCCCGGAAAGCAAGTAAAGGTGAATAAACGGAGACAAGTGTGAGAGGATGGGTCTACAGGGAGCCACAGAAGTGAGGCATAGAGGTGAGGCTCCCCCACACACCCACCACCTGACGGCCGCCCTCGCTAGTGACAGCCTGGACGAGGTTTTAATGTCCGGCACACGTTCTCCCTCGCCGCCACGCCCCCAAACGAACCCTTAGGAATGCCATTTTTCACCAACCTAATTTCAGGTAAACACGAGACCTAAGAGGCGCCCAGTAGTTTATTTATACACTGATCGGTTTAGAGTCTTAAGAAAACTGCTAAGGGCTTCCCTGGATATTCTTATGTTTTAGCTGTACCGCGTCGGGGCCAAACCTGTATATTAGAAGCACTAAATTCCCTACAGATCGATATATTATAAGAAATATTTTCCATAGTATATACATGGACCTCATTTTTCACTCGCGCTATTAACTCAAAAGCCGTATTTGACTTGTTCTCTGAGTATCGTGCGCAAGAACAAGAGATATTTGCGTAGATGTTTGAGTAATCACGTGGGAAACATCTAATTTGAAGCACACAATTAAGCGCAGCGATTGATACCCTCGCGCCGCGCAATGGCGGAGCTAAAGGCTGCTCTCGGGGGGGCGCACGTGTAATGCTCGCCGTTATATCATACATAGGAGCTAATAAAGGCCTTGACAAAGTGCATTTAGGCATTGATCGGCCGGCTGTTCTTAATAACGCAGCTCAGGGACAGCCCCCACATTCCACCCTCCTTCCCTCCACTCCCTCCCTTTCTCCCTCCCTAGCATTTTTTTTTTTTTCCTTTTCTTTTCTCTCCACGTCCTCTCCCTCTCCCTTACTCTCTCAATCCTTCCCATTCTCTCTCATTCCGTTTTCTACTACACAGTTTCATCTTGTCCTTCACTCCTCCCTCTTTATCCTTCCCATGCTTTCACTTCATTTTGTTGTACAGCATTCCCGTAAATGGAGACGCGCGTGTGGTATCATAACACCACCCCCTACCCACAACCACCACAGCCGTCTCTCTCTCTCTCTCTCTCTCTCTCTCTCTCTCTCTCTCTCTCTCTCTCTCTCTCTCTCTCTCTCTTCCCCATCTCCATTTGGACATAAGCTTCCGTATAAAATCTAGTACAGCATTTTCGTTCGGAGTGGGCAGTCGCATATATTAAGCCGGAACAACTTATGGGAGAAGTCTACCCGTGATAATACGAGCTTGATTCAAAAGATCTGGAAAGCATTTTATAATTCTTTTGGCCTGCGATTTTATTCCCACCCCCCCTTCACAGAGCAAGAGAAAAGTCCGTCTAAACGCGCGTTCTCTCCTCATAAAGTTAACTGTCCGGCATGCTGCTTCTGTCCATCTGTATGTCTCTTTGTCTGTCTGTCTGTCTGTTCGTCTGTCTGTTCCGCTGACTAGTGTTTCTGTACGTTTGTCTGCCTGGTGAGTCATTCTGTAAGGTCATCCGTTCCTCGGGTTCGCGTGCAGATCATATTCATTCATCGGCGTGGATTTATTATTGGTAGAAATGCATTGGTTTGCTTATTTTGGTGGCCATGTGCCTTACTCTCTTCCCACGACCTCTGGGAAGGGATGAAAAATTTATATACATACAAATAACAAGAAAACAGAACACAGCAAATATTAAACATGGAGAAAACGTGAAAATTAAGACATGGAAAAATTATACAAGACACTTTCTATGTAAAAACTGAATGCATAGAAAGCAGAACACACAAAAGCGTAGATTAATAAAGTAAAGATATTAAGCTGTTACTTTTTGCAGTACATATACGAGAGAGGAGGGAAGGGACGAAGGAAAGACACAGAGGGAAGGGAGATAAGTAGGGAGATGTACGGGAGGACACTTGATGTCTGGTGGAAAAGAAAAGGGGGCAACGGGACTGCAAGGGGTTGGGAAATTAATGACGGTGGGGGAATGGAGTGAAAGATGGAAAATAAATGTAGAGATACGGAATGAATAAGAATAAAAACGATAAAACAAATGAGAGAGAGAGAGAGAGAGAGAGAGAGAGAGAGAGAGAGAGAGAGAGAGAGAGAGAGAGAGAGAGAGAGAGAGAGAGAGAGAGAGAGAGAGAGAACGCAAGGGGAGAGAGGGAGGGAGGGACGAGCAAATTATAGACCCCTAGCGGGCACTTGACTTCTCTGAGGGTGAAAGAGGCACCACTACCTCCCAGACCAGAGGCAGCTTGAGGTTTTGGCTTCCTCGGGGTCAGGGAGGAAGGCGGCGAGGGTAAGGGAGTGAGATATAGGTATTAGAGGTAATGTACGGCCCGTCTAATGGGGTCTAACAATGGTAAATGCAAAAAGGAGGGGCTGATGCCTTCCTGACTGTAGCCAAATCCGAAGAAATCACTATTAATCTCGGCATGTGTAGGTTTATATTGATCATCATCATGTAGTCACGTAGAGGTGGTGTATAATTACGAAGTTAAATATATAGTAACGTTCCTCCCTTATGAGTGGAGTGTATCATTTAAGCCACTATATAGCTGCTAAACATAGTCATACACACGTCCTGCAAATTAACTTATCTTGGCTCTAGAGAAGGTGAATTGCGGCAGGATTGTAGGACTTGTAATAGACAAATAAGCAGCTGTCAAATTGTAATTGGTAAATAACTATTGTGAATGTTAGACCTACCTGATGAAGCGATTGTTCCCGTGTTTAGATGTGAAGGTTCTTATAATTATTTTCGTATCTAGTCCAAGAAGAAAACTTTCTGACAGATGCTTGTCTTGAAAGGATTTCTTAACCATCACGAGAGCGATGATCACCTGGAAGAAAACTGTTTACCCTCAACTTGTTGTAAAGATGTTTCTCAACATTATTAATGCCAACATCTCCGAAGACAAACTCTCTGAAGAGAACCTGACATTTACGAAATTTACAAACACTAAGGGTGTCAGTAAATCTCCTCAGGTAGTTTCTTCCCAAACAAAATGTTTCATAAAGTAGTTTCTCGCCACGCATACTAATATATTTTTTTTTTCCGATGGCTGAAAAAAATGTATATGTTTACGAACGACACACCAACAAGCCAAGTAAGCACGCAGCCAATTCCCACACATTATATTCAATTCATATTTATACACAGTGACCCTAAACATGTACAGCAGTAAATACTAAATATGCACATTAATGCACACGTGTAAATTAAAGCGTACATCGCAAAATTAACAATGTGATATATATACACCATTACACCAATACAATAAATAGGATTTTACGATGATTACACATCAAGTAATAAATACCAATGCACGTTTAACAACATATACACTTATTGTTGTTACCTTTCACTTTTAAAAAATACAATAACTTTCACCGCGCGATGCCAGTTCCCTCGCCATGCATGCCAAAACTCTCCTGACCTACCCTAAGTTAAGCTGTCACAGAAGATTGGAGAGAAGGTGGCGACTCAGAGACAAAAAATGCGGCGAAAACTCGAAATAAAACCTCTCCAGTCTGCCTCTTGCTCCTCATTTCCTTCACCTCCTCCATCAACATTAGGAAAAAAAGAAAAATCCGCCCCACTTGGCGTGAAGAGAAAGAGACTCCGAGAACGAGGCTGAAAGAGAGATGGCGAGAGAAAGAGGGAGGAGAAACACGTTTGAGGCGAAGCTTCCCCCAGAAAACATACACTCAGCACCAATGTTTAAAGTTTTGGGAATCTGCCATGGACACGTACCTTTGGCTCAGGCTAGATATCCTTGCTTTTACATTGTTAGAGAGAGAGAGAGAGAGAGAGAGAGAGAGAGAGAGAGAGAGAGAGAGAGAGGAGGAGAGAGAGAGGAGAGGAGAGGAGAGAGAGAGGAGAGAGAGAGAGAGAGAGAGAGAGAGAGAGAGAGAGAGAGAGAGAGAGAGAGAGAGTTACACGGAGGGGAGCAGGAGAGTGGTTGGTATGGGAGACAGAAACAAGATGAAATTTAGTCTCCTCCCGGAATAACTGCAGGGACACTCGTATTGATTATTGAACACCTCATTTCTCCCACCTTCGCCCTGAACTCCCTGCCCTCTTCTCCCTCTTTTCTCCCTACCTGTCAACCATCTCTCTCTTCCCTTTCTTCCTCCCTCCCACTCTGTCCCTCACCCTCTCCCTCTCTCTCTCTCTTGCTCTGTTCTTTCTATGTTCCCCTTCTTCACCATCTTCCTTCGTTTCGTACCCCAGCTATCAGATGTTCTTTTTCTTCTTATCCTCCTGTTTCTCTCTCCATTCCTCTTCACTATATTTCCTCACTCCCCTCCCATTCGTTCTCCTCACGCCTCGCATCCCTGTCCTCCTCTTTCTCTCCTCCCCTGCTCGCCATCTTCCTCCGCCTTCCCAAATACTTAAATCACTGTCAGCTTCTACGATCATGCTCAGTCTCCCTCCTGAGGTATAGGGGGGACTAGTTTTTTTCAGCTAAGTTCCTCCCGCGACCGATTTTCTTTCAGTATAATTAATGTTAGTACCACAGACCACTCCCCACGACCCTCCCTCAGACCCCCATCCATCGGCTCTCCAGACTCCGTGTTCAGGGTACAACGGGTCTGCGACTGCCACACTACCGCACTTGGTTTTATTTAATTTTCATCCACAAGCTTCTCTCTTCCGGGGTTCTTGTGTGTGTGAATCCCTGAATGTCGGATCCAACACCTTAATTTTCGGTTGTAAGTGTAGAGGACGTACATTCGTGCAACGGTTTGAATGAAACAGTAAGAACGAAAAAAAAATGTATAATTAACCAGAAAATTGTGAAGTGTAGTTTTTTTTTATGTATCCGCTGTATCACCCAAGATATTACGTTAACTAGAGTAACAGCTCCTGATGATTACAATGATCCACGCACTTCATTCCACCTGACAACACTTACCTGACAAAAAAAAAAAAAAAAAACCCACACGGAATATATCACAAAAGAACAAGTGACGTGGCAATGCATGCACCTTTCGCCCAAAACACTAAATATTGAGAGAAGCCGGAAAAGCAGTAAAACATGTCCTTGCATAAACAGTGCTATATAATCATCATAAGAAGGGAAATTGCACTGACAAATGTGGCTGTAATTCAATGTAAAGCCACTATAAACAAGCAGAGAGAGAAGGTAGCGCTAAAACTGGATAGAGTATAATTGCAAAACTAACTGGCAAAAACAGAGAGAAACACGAAAAACAAGAAACGCTAAGCTAAATGTGTAAGTTAAATGTGTAACTCAACTCACATGTCCCGAGGCTGAAGTGTGGGAGAGGTGCAGGTGGGTCAGTCTGCGGGAGAATAAGGGTTGTGTTAGCAGCCATCACGCTACGAAGATTGCATTATGCGTACAACATTAGCGTTTACCTTCCCACAATGCACAGTGGTACAGGGTTTTCCGAGAGAGAGAGAGAGAGAGAGAGAGAGAGAGAGAGAGAGAGAGAGAGAGAGAGAGAGAGAGAGAGAGAGAGAGAGAGAGAGAGAGAGAGAGAGAGAGAGAGAGAGAGAGAGAGAGTGAGTTTCAGTCGCTTTATACAATAGGAAAACCAGGAACTAGTCACATGAGTGGACACACACACACACACACACACACACACACACACACACACACACACACACACACACACACACACAGAGTATCCTTGCATAAGAACGGAAAAAGTAAACTCGTTATATGAATGGAGACTTTTGGCAACACTCACTCCGGTTTTCTGCTTCCCAAAATCTAACCTCGGTATCTATTTATCTTTGGTGGAGTTGGACGCGCGGCCATCTGCATGACCTCGATTCAGCAAGATTGTAGTACGAACGACAAGAACAGCCAGCAGAGCAGAGCAGAGAAAGAGGGCGAGTAGATGAAAGCAAGACAGAGAGCAGAGAGATGAGAAGTGACAGGATATCAGAGAATATAAACGAGATACGAGATGAAATAAGATGAGAGAGAAGAGGAGAGATATGACGGGAGATGAGAGAAGAGGAGAATGAGAAAGCTGCAAAGCATGTCATAGAATAGAAAAAAAATATGAGATCAGATGGAGAGATGAGGAGAGAAGAGAGATGAGATGAGAGAAGAGGAAAGTAAAGAAAGAACACGGAAGGAAAAGGCAAGAAAATACAAAAGAAAAAATGCGATAGAGGAAAAGAGAGGATATAAGGAAAAAATACGAGAAATGGAAGAAGGGGCAAGAAGAAATAAGAAGTAAGAAAGGAAAGAGACAGAGAGAAGAGAGGAGAGAGTGTAAAGAGAGCAGGAAATGAAGGAGAAAACACAGGAAGAACAACAGGCGATAATGCGGCAGCTGCGTGGAGGAGGGAGTGGAGTGTTGTGTATATCGTGTGGCTACTGTTTGATTTACATCTCAGAGGTAACGACAGCAAACCCAAACTTGCGGTGTAAACTGTTTGGCGACTTACTCAGTTGACGTGTCTCATAACCCGTCGAGCAGACCCACACTAACCACACCACGACAGGACTCTTCATCTTTCCTTCCTCCCACGCGCCTCACCCTCCTCCCTCCTCCACCAACATCCCCCGAAATCTCTTCCCTCTTCCTCTTGTGGTGTCTGCTCTCTCAGCGGGAGAAGAATGTTCTGCCTAGGTGAATCTAATAATTATAACCTCAAAAAAGAAACAAAGAAAAAAAAGGATCACGTGTGTCGTATATTCACAGTTTATAAACTAAAGAAATGAACACAAATAAATGAATTTTTATTTGAATACTATATCTTACACTATCTTTATCTTTTCATGAATAGCAGTAATAAAAGTTGCACAAATATAGAATAGAAAATGCTTAACAAAAAAAAAAAAAAAGCAAACATTTCATTCTCTTTAAAACAAAAGCTTCACACGGTCTGGTCACGTATAAAAATATAAGGCCTGATTCTGTCCGTTCCGGTCGTTCGCACCACCCGGCAGCCATGAGAGTTGCTGAACCGTCAGCTCACTCGTCGCCAGGCCAGCTCCGCTTTGTACTTTCGCCACATTTGTTTAAACCGTCTTCGTCTGCTATTATACGTCCTGTTGCAATGGTGGATATGACGGTGGAAGATATGCAAAAAAAATCCCATAAAAGTGTATGAAAAAAAAATCATTGAAATTTCTATAATTAGCAATTTTCCTTTTCATATGAGCAATTGCAGAAAAGAGCAAAGGTGTACTGTTGTGATAGTAATATTACAGCTATCAGAAACGGCCATTTATGCGTGAATCGCTAGCACTATTACCACCGCCATCACTGCCATTACCCGCAGTATTGGCTTCATTTTCGGCCCAGAGCACCGCAATGGTCACTGTAGTGTCAGTCACTACAAAGCAATGTTCTGTTGCTACTGATTGAAAACTTATGAGTGTTGCACTCATAGATGACCGTGTCTGCTCTCCTTCGCTGGGCGCCATGATGACACCTACGAGGAGAGAAGAGCAAATCGTCGCATCTAACGCTTACATAAACGTACCTCTGAACGGCCACAGAGACATGTATGGCAAATAATCATGCATATCTCTCTACACCAAAAAACACATTTTTCTTTATAAGATCTAAGTAAGAGGAATGCTTAACCTCGAAAAGAAATTACTGTGTTACCAAATCTTACATGAGGAAGCCATCACGGATGTATAATCAGGATCCATAAACAAAGTCCCATACTTGTCTACATTTATTACAGAGGCGAATGTTGGCACATGGCTCACCCGTTTTGCATCGCTACTCGCACTCAGAGAGAGTTACACATCTAAATCGACCTTGCACTGCGCAATATTACTGCTGAAGGTACACATTTCTTTCCCTGTATATCCGACAAAGTGGGTGGACTGACCAACACATGTAAACCTTTTGCACATTCCTCTTTTTTTCGTTGTTTTTGCTGGGTGGAGGATAAGTGAAATGAATAAAAAGATAAGTGCGATCACACACAAAATTGAGCACCTTAAGTAAAATGACATGAGTGAAGACAAACCAGAGGTAAATAACAATAAACAACGGCAGTAAACATTGATGGTAATGGCGGTGCGATGCAAGGGGAAGACAGCATCTACAATTAACGAGGCTTGATATAGTCACTAAGTGCGATGCTGCCCCTTCGCTGCCTCCTAAGGGCTCACTATATAACGCAGGGTAGGCGTTGCTTGACCACCCAATAATTAAAGGGAAAAAAAGTAATGGTATTTTTAATGACCTCCACTAGCAACCACGTGACCACTTAATAGACCTGGCTTATAATTAACACATGATAGCGAATTATGTCTCGTATTACATGACTGCGCTTCATTTTTGTAAGCTAAAACAAATACAATTAATTCCTTCGAGAAGTATGTTGACTTAGAACCGGTCGTGAATGTGCCTGGAATAAATTTACAACCAACTGAAGAAAAAAAAAAAAGTATACAGCGTTTTTTCTACCCATTCCAAACGCCCTTTCCACCCTGACCATTAACAGCAGACAAAAGGGCTTGTTTCCAAACACAAATGGTCTTCCCGCTAAGCCTTTTACAGTCCTTCTATAGATAATGCCTCCACGTAATCAAGGAGAGTATGCCATTTTTTTCCCCTGCGACTCTGCAACTCGTAGGTGGGGAGGCTCCGTGCTGTGCTCACTAACTGCTGCCGGTGTGTGTGTGTGTGTGTGTGTGTGTGTGTGTGTGTGTGTGTGTGTGTGTGTGTGTGTGTGTTCGTTTTTTTTTTTTTTTTTTTTATTTGTAGGCGCGCACTTGCCTGCTGAGCGGCTGGGCAGGAGGCGGCGGAACAACATAAAAGACGAATGTAAATCAACAACTGCAGTTAAGCCAAAGTACAAACAAGACAAGGGCACAAGGAGAGGATCAGTAAAATCAAATAAGAAATACTGAAACCGTATCATTACATTCATTATTTTGAGATGAAAAAAAGAGACATCACACGTGGAACTATTGCCAAGCTGCCAAAAATACCTCGTAAAGATATCCGACCGCTTCCTTTGCATTAATAGTAAAGGCACGTGTTTGTAGCATGAATATTATATTATACAGTAGATACTTGGATAAATATTTAGTTGAATATAAATAGACAGATAGATAGATGAATAAGTACACATGGATAGATAATTAGATACAGAGAAGCATATAAAGCTAGATGGATATATATATAAAAATACAGGTATAAAGATCAATAAATAAATAGGATGAATGATAGATAAATATGCGCGAACAACTCTTCAAAACCAAACTACTTCTTTGCTCCCCTCCCTCCTCCTCTTCCTCCTCTTACTTCTCTTGTTTCTCGCCCTTCCCTTCACCCTCCTCCTCTTCCTCCTCTTACTTCTCTTCTTTCTTCCCCTTCCCTTCCCCTCTCCTCCTCTACCCTTTCCACCTCATCCACCTCCTAAAAACGCTCGATTTCTCATTTACTCCCTCACCTCCACCATTGCCCCATTAGTGCCCACTCCCTCACTTCACCTGTCAATGGTCTCCTCCCTTACTTCGATACTCTCCTCCCTTTCCATCCTCCTGCTCCTCCTTCCCCTGACGACATTCCCTGGTTCGCGCTTACTGGCTTGTTCTTCCCCTGCCCCTCTCCCATCTCTCCTTCCTTCCCTCCCAACCTGACCACCAGCCCACGAGCTCGCTTTCTCCTCCCCCTGCTCTTTTTTGTTTTCCGTTTCTCTAATCATCTCTCACCATGCGTCTACAGTTATCTTGCGGCCTCTCTCCACTTCGTATTCAGAAACCTTTTTTTTTTCTCTCTCTTTCTCTACCGCGACTAATTTCAAAGGCCACAGGTATGATTAGCAAGATTTTCAAGTGTGTTTCTCCTGTTTATAATGTAGGAATGTTGCTGATGTGTCACTAGAAATATATAAAACACCCTTAAGAACCCTGGTCTCTAAAATAAGAGCCTATTAAAAAGCAGTAGACATGCGGGTAGAAGTGTTTCAAAATAAGGTTTCCCAGAGGCGAGTAATCATTATTGTTCTGTCACCCAACACACGAGTTAATTTAATGCTCCCGTAATCATAACACGTCATAACCATTCTATTCCTTTCTTCCCAAGCCTTCCCCCATTAGCTCGTCCAGGAGGGAGCGATGCAATTATTGGTAATGAGTCGGTGCAAGTCCTCGTTTTCTTGACAGTGTTGTTTATTGTGACACGCAAAGGGTGTTTCGTGCGTGTTGTTACTTGAGCAATCCTTTTCACAATCAAAATATAGTAGTAAAGTCTCGTCGTAATATATTTATAACATTGTTTAAAAAGAATATAACATGGAAGCGTCTTTTTGCTCTCGGTTCAACAAAGCTTCGCGATCATCCATAAAATGCGTCAGATATCACGAGCATCACAACAATGAAATTCACTGTCACCCAAACACGCCAGCAACAACATATGCATGACCACACTTCCTGCAACCTCAACCTAACTGCCATTAGCACGTTACCCTAATTACCTCACTTCCTGTGATATTACGTGTTTTATGAACTTTTTTATGATCATGTCATAATACATCGATTAACTTCTTACCGTTCGTTGTGACTGAGCGCAGCAAGGCGGCATGGAGGAGGCGGGAAACAAGGCTGTGTGTGGCGGTAGTAGTGGTGCTGGTGATGGTGAGGGTGTAGAGCGGGCCCACACTGCCCGCTGCCCCAGTTCCACCTGCCTGGCACCTATAAAAGCCTCTCCGTCACGTCAAGTCCAAAGCTGAATCACCACAGTAAAGCACTCCACTTAAAGTAACGACGCCATCGGCAAAACATTACTCGTAACTCAACGCAACACTAATAACTAGACATAAATCAATAATAATCCGCGAGCCTCGTGGGCTGTGATGGCCCTGCGGGAGGCGGGCGGCGGCTGGAAGAGTAGGAAGGCGGTGAGCCAGCCTCACTCCCATTGGTCCACGTATGTATCCATTAGCCAATTAAACAGAAGCAATGTGGTGGTTGGGTTTTAGGGATACCAATAATGAGTAAACCGTAATTGTGTGAATGCAAGATTAACTCTCGCTTATTTGTGTTAAAGAACTCCACGCTAATAAGTAACTGTGTGATTTATAGAGTAAGTATACGTAAGAGCAATCCTGGATGTATTTTGTAATATTTCATAGACTTGATGACATAGAAAGGTTGGTGAGCCTGGCCAGCGGTTCGCTCAAGTAATACCGATGTAAGCAAAGCTTCGAAGCCCGAGAGAGGATCGTTCCACATGTTTCATGGACATGCAGGCTAGAACTGAAAGTTTATAGAAAACCCGTAGAAATATTGTATCCGCTCATAATGAACTAAAATGATAAAATATTGCAGTGCAGTGTTCTCTGGTGCACTTTGAAATCGAACGTGGTGGCTTACGTGTTGGCGAATCTGCCTTGCCACTTACGGCACACATCGGGAAGGATCGAGTTCGGAACGTAATTAAGATGAATCACAAAGTAACACAGCATATAAGACTATTATACCTGCATGCTAAGTTTGCACAGATATACTTTCACCTCCATAAATTATATATTGTGAATGTACCACTTCTACTCGATGTGTTGACCTTTCCACGTCATAAGAGTTATTGACGCGTACCAGGTCACAGGTATCTATATGTACCTACATACACACAATTGTATATATATATATATATATATATATATATATATATATATATATATATATATATATATATATATATATATATATATATATATATATATATATATATATATATATATACACACACACACACACACACACACACACACAAACACACACACACACACAGAAGATATATAGATAATGAAGTAGATATATAAAGAAATAGATAAACAATACATAAGATAAACATAAACATATACAAGCGTGCAGGAGTATCATAAACTTCTCGGTCTATATCACTATCGTAGACGAACCATAAGTTCAAGGACTCTGTAGACGAGTATCCTGCAGCCGTCAGTGCATGGGAGAGGAAAACTGAACAGCTTGTCGGAATCTGCCCTTCGCTTCCAACTTTTCTCAGTACCTGCGCATTCCATCACGTTACAAGTTTTCTGGGTTCGGTTAACCAGCTCCCAAGACTGTCTTTCAACCTAAACAGACGATGTGTCTGCACGTCAGGCAAAGCACCTACTGTGTACGTGCAGCGAGTTCATGAAGTACATTATGGTTTGGAGGAATCTCGTATGTGTTCATTTTACGAAGCAATTTCTTGCAACTCTACGCTAACTGACAAAGCAACAGTGTTAAGCACCTGCTTGCAAGACGAAACGGATACGCACTCAAGAGAAAACATTACGATCTAACTTCCTTTTATTAAGTCTCTATGATCCTTCCATACATCAATATGTTATTCTATCAAACAGTTCTACAAATTTACTCATACAAAAACTACAAAACTGAACGACAAGAAACATAACTCAATAAAATACTGTTATATCTAGCAAGAAGTTGAGGTCACAGAATACGGCACAAGAGTGCTACATGTGAGGAGGAAAAAACGCAAGCAATGAATAAATATACTGCAACAGAAGGACTCCAGTGAAAACACTGATACATTCAGCAAGGAGATGAGGTCGCGGAATGTAATGAAAGATCACTAAATTTCAATGTAAAAATAACAGCAGAGTCTGGAAAATCCTTTCTTGTATTTGGCCAGGTCTCAACTCCACGTCATATTAATAATTCAGAACAACTCTATTGTTTTACTTAACCAAGTGACACTTCACCTTTTGGAGGACAAAAATGTTGGTACCACCCTTACCTCACCCACTCCTTTCTTCGTGGACTAGAGATGTTCAAGCGAATTTATTGCCGCAAACCATTAATTACCTCCACCCTCTCCTCGCTGACACTCCCTCCACCAGCCCCGCCCCTCGCCGCCTTCTGTAATGCTCTCCACGCGCCTTCAAGGTAAGCAAGGATCCGCACGACTGCCAGCAGCGACCCTGAACCTTCACAATATGACGAAGTGAATTCAAGGTGATGATGACACTCTGGATATTTCATTTTTTTTCTTGCACTACTGATCGTATTATTGGAGTTATTCATACACGTCTGATAAAATTTGGCGCAATACCAAGAGATAGCTGAAATATTTGGAAATTGAAGCGTCGGTTATCCTGACGTACACTATAAATGGCAGTTATGAAGTATTATACTGAGATGAACAAGTGGGGTTACATGTTCCATGTGACATTCATTTGTTTTTTACACGTGAACTGACCTGCCCCAAGAGCTTCCTGTTACTAATTCTTTTCTTTCTCTTCCCTTGAACTGACCTTACCAGAGGGCCTCCTTCCCCTCCTCCACCTACAGTAATTTCAAGAATAAGTGTAATAAAAGCCGAGGTGCAGAGAGCGCGCAACAAATTTCAGCGAGCTTACTGATGAATTCATCGGCACTTGAAAGTAGGAAAAATTACGTAGACACAAAAAAGTGAAGAAATTATAGCTTAATCATATTCATCAACTTACTTCCTTATCACGGCTGGTATCAATCTATTACCATCATCTTCATTGCAGTGCAAAAAGTGAGTCTCTACTACCACCACCTCCACTTGTGTACTCACTCTCGTCATCGCCATCATAATTATTCGTCATTACAACATTCCCTAAAGGTTAAATTACGCCTCATTACATCTTTGTGCGTCATTTATGCCACTAGTGAACGCTGTTTGTATCACGTTAAGCGCCTCAGAGAACGTCGTTAGCTGGTACTGAATGGACCATATTGAAATCCATTACTTCTAAGAGCCATGTCTTTCCTGAAGGGCCCACCGCGGTTTTCAATGACATAATAAGGTACAGGAATATTCCCATTTATCTGCACGTAAATGTGTTCCGTGACTATGATCGTTACGGCCATTACCTTCTGCCAATTATACATTATGTACTTGTAATAACGGTAATAACTGTAATGGTGTTGATTATAGTGGTAGCGATCACAAGAAGAAGAAGAAGAAGAAGAAGAAGAAGAAGAAGAAGAAGAAGAAGAAGAAGAAGAAGAAGAAGAAGAAGAAGAAGAAGAAGAAGAAGAAGAAGAAGAAGAAGAAGAAGAAGAAGAAGAAGAAGAAGAAGAAGAAGAAGAAGAAGAAGAAGAAGAAGAAGAAGAAGAAGAAGAAGAAGAAGAAAGAAGGAAAAGAAGCAGAAAAAGAAGAGCAACAACAACAACAACAACAACAACAACAAGAAAAGAACAACAAAAAGATAATAATAATGACGCTGGCAATGAAGAAGATGATAATGATGATTACAATACTTAGCAGCAGCAGTATCGAGTAATAACAGTATGAATAGCACAGTAACTACCAGGATGACATTTCCCATTAAAAGACAGTAGGAGTAGAAACACAGAAGAGGAGAGTCCCTACCCTATCGCTTCATCCATTTTAGTCGCCTTTTACGACACGCGGGAATATGAGGCAGTATTCTTTCTACGCGGTACTGGAGTGAGCAGCCGGGCGTGTCCCTCTCTGTAGCAAAGGAGGTAAGAGTAATGGTAATAAGAACAATGCCATCAGTTATAGTAGCAATTATAATACTACACTAGCGAGGGGAGTCTATCAGGAGGTTAGCACTGTGTTGGGTGTTATCTTAATCATATGGTGACAAATGTTATCTATTGAATTTGTAGTTATGTACAGTTTTGCATTTTGAGTGATACAGCAGGGTTCAATACGCCGAAATTTTCAATAGAACCTCCTGTATGCTTTCATATTATAGTTGTGGGATAAGCATTTCGTTCCTTAAGTATAATATATCATTTACCGAAATTACCATCTTTAGTAGCACAACATAATCATGAACAGACTCTATATTAGTGAAAAATGTTTACATATCGCACAGTTTCAGATTCACAACTGTTTCGGATTCAATGGGTGCAGCAACCACAGGCACGTCTGAACCATTGCTCCGGTGGACCATCAATCATATTACTCTGCAAACTTTAACACTTATCTGCACTCATGTTCTATCAGCCGGTTTAGATTACTCATACGCATCCATCGCACAGCCCAGGGAACCAACGCAGGTCCAAAAATTAAAACAAGCGCTCTCTCTCTCTCTCTCTCTCTCTCTCTCTCTCTCTCTCTCTCTCTCTCTCTCTCTCTCTCTCTCTTGTGTGTGTGTGTGTGTGTGTGTGTGTGTAATTCAACTCGGTCGCCTCCTGGTCACCCAGCCAGTCTTTCCCGTTCCAGAGCGAGCTCAGAGCTCATAGACCGATCTTCGGCTAGGACTGAGACAACAACACACACTTCACACACAGAGCCCTCGAGTTACATCCCGTACCTATTTACTGCTAGGTGAGCAGGGGCCACACATTAAGAGGCTTGCCCATTTGCCTCGCCGCTTCCCGGGCCTCGAGCCCGGCCCTCTCGATTGTGAGTCGAGCGGTGTGTGTGTGTGTGTGTGTGTGTGTGTGTGTGTGTGTGTGTGTGTGTGTGGTGCGTAAAACAGGTAACAGCAAGATAATAAGTGCAAATGTGTGTCACTTTAAGATGTTTATAAAAGGTAAAACCCAAATGGCCTCGTACTATAAGGAGGAGGCGTGTTGCGTTGTTGCGTGACGGAGTCCACCATTCAGCCCGCCACCGCCGCCGCCACTACGCCAGTGACACTGCCGCCCTCACAACTTTTGCACCGTTACGACCATAACCTCCACCATCATCACCACACACGAGAAATACAGTGAACATATACTAATAAAAAATATTCGCACAGGACACCAGTTCGACGGTAGATTTGCCTTGACAGATGGAGCATGATTAGAGAGCAGCCAGGGGCCGACCACAGCGACATGACACACGACGGATTGATAACTTTATGTCCCTGTGAAACGGAGGCTTCTCGCTTTGCGACATATTTATCACTAGTTTGCGCCATTCTCTGGTTATTTACTTACTCACCTTGTTTATGCAGACGTGAACCCGTCTGGCTGTGATTTTTCTTTTTGTCTCTTCAATTCGTTGTTTGTGTGAATGTAATTTTGTGCTCGACTCCTTCATTGACAGAAATACTGTGTTCTGAAACCAACAATAGAAACCCACTTTACGCGAGTCATCCCTAACACCACCCGAATACAAGAGTTTTGGTGGGAAAAACGAGATTGTTTCATTATTGTCACCCGCGCACAAAGTACGAGATTCGCTCTCTTAAATCCTTCACCAGAAAAAAAAGAATGGGGAACATCCCATAAAGCCACATAATTTCTGTCCATGGTTTAAAGAAAGACCAGCGAGACAGGAAATAGAGGCAGGATGAGGATTGAGGGCAAAAGTATAATAGAAGGATGAATATCATTACCCAAACAGACAACATTTTATGAACAATTAGTAAAATAACTTGGCCTCGCACAGGATATTTTTCAAATATCGAGGGTAGGCATTTTTTTTTACGAGGCTGTGAGATGAGGGACGCAAGGATGTGACTCATTGTACACAGGGGCTGGCGCGCTTCAGTTTTTGTTCTTGTTTTTGTTTTGCTATATAGTGAGAATATACCTTCAACTGTTTCTTGATATCATTTAAGGTGTTTTCAAACAGTTTGTGGCGTCCCGTCACCATTTTTGTAGTAAGACATCTTCGCGTCCATTATGGGTTCATTTCTTCAACAACAAACAATCTTTTAATTGCCAGTAGTTATAAGACGTATTTTTCAATTCATTTCACCATTCTAGCGAACCTCTATAAAAGTACTTTGTAATCGTGGCACTTGGTGAGTTACCAGACTAGTTTCAGTGTGCCCATGCACCCAATACCGCGGACAAACGCTGCATTAAACTGAAGCATTTGAAAATTTAAGAGCAACCAAGGAAATCTACACAAGATATACCTCAATAACTGAATAATGTTTCTATAACAACTTATACATAATCACATGTTATAAGAATGAAAGAAATCTTGCAAAACAGACCTTTGATGAGGGTTAGTCATGAAGAACGAAATCGTCTTGTAAAGATCAGGTAAATCATTAAATTTCAACTACTTTTTTTGTTAAACTAAACGCAAAGTAGTAAACGTTACACATCTGCTTAACACCTGGACATCACACCTGCGTCGTCCAACAGATGAAATGTTCAGCCGCGCCTACAGTGAAATCAAGTCAACACAAGTGATTCACATGTTAATAAGTAAGCACACACACACACACACACACACACACACACACACACACACACACACACACACACACACACACACACACACACACACACACACCAAAAGAAAACAATACTACTCCTATAATTTTTCACTCACTACCTTACAAGAGAATAGAGATGAAACATTATAAAACTTACCAGAATCCCACAAACTTGAACAATGGATACGAAACCGTTAAGTAAGGACCAAGTAGCGACGGAAATAAAAAAAATAAAAAAACTCTCCAACACATTAATGGCTCTTTAAATAGCCATCTCTGAGACGAATAACATTTACCGTTGTTGAAAGGAGAAAAAAATGTTAGAAGGTAGTCCAAAACGCACGAGCTAAACATACAACTGAGATAAGACTGGCCTTTCGTAAAAGAGATCACGTGTCAATTATCAGTGTCGACCAGATAAGGTAAAAAAAAACGAGGTTACTGGAGAAGAAGAAGGAGGAGGAGGAGGAGGAGGAGGAGGAGGAGGAGGAGGAGGAGGAGGAGGAGGAGGAGGAGGAGGAGGAGGAGGAGGAGGAGGAGGAGGAGGAGGAGGAGGAGGAGGAGGAAGAGGAGGAGGAGGAGGAGCTCTAGCTTTCCCATAATATATTACTATCTTTCCCTTCATCGTTATTTTTAGTCTCTCTCTCTCTCTCTCTCTCTCTCTCTCTCTCTCTCTCTCTCTCTCTCTCTCTCTCTCTCTCGTATTAGTAGGTCCAGAGTGAATACAAATCTACTGTCTCTTTATTAGCATATTTGCCAATGCCGTATGCAGTATTAAGTATTTGACGAGTTTTTTTTTCTTCCCTTGCAGTGAAAAATGAATAAAATATGGAATGAAGCTTCATCTAATATTGAAATTTGCTGCGAAATGAAAAGTGTGTGTGTGTGTGTGTGTGTGTGTGTGTGTGTGTGTGTGTGTGTGTAAACGTATAAAAGTAAACGCTGAGTCACTGAATCCTATAAATCTAAATGAGGAACGGCACGAGAAGATGTAGAGATGTAGCCAGACACTCGTATGAAATAATATTAGACAACTGAGAAATATGATTACTATTTGTGTACTTCCTGAGGCAAACATATAGCAAGAGATCACCACTAGCATCTCTATCATCCTCTTATCGCTAATACCTCTTTATCATTGTCATTAACATCATTAGCAACAGAAGTCATAAGAAGAATGTCTCACAAAGGATAAGCAAGTGGCAAATTTCTCGAGTGAGATGCGAGAGAGGAAGAAAACCATAAACTTTATCACTGAAATTGTGCGTATGTTACTCTAAATTAACAGCAAGAGGAAGGAGTATATCAAGAAGGATATTAAGGACACATTACGACGCTAACCTCTCGTGCAATACAAACCTGTGAGTAGGAACAAACGCAGAACGTGTTAGCATAAAGACCCAATAAATAACGTGTTACCATCCTGCGTCTGACATTAACAGATATAGAAGAAAGATAAAGACGCTGTAAAAAGATGTAAAAGGAAAGAACTTTACACTACATTTGAATAGTGGAAAATATAATACAGCAGAGTGATACAGGATAAAAATACAGAAAAATAGCAATGACACGTGCAGGGAATGAATATATACATCGTCTGACTAAAAAAAAGACACAAATAGACTTTATCTTATTTTCTATAACCAGAGGAGTAAAAATAAATAATGATAACGATAGAAACAAAATCACCAATCCATCTTCTAATCACTTAAAAAAAGGACACAAAAATAAAATAGCTAAAAATGGAAGAAAAAAAATATTTAGCAAGTACAAAGATAGGAGTAAATTTTCAGGGACCAGCGGCACAGAGAGAGAGAGAAAGGAGAGTGGAGGAAGTGTATGGAAGGGGGAAATGCAAAGAAAGAAAGGAGGAGGGGAGAAATAGAGAGAGGATGGAGGGCATGTGGATGGAGGACAAGTGGATGGGTTACGGAGGGGAAAATGTGAATGGCAAGTGGGTGATGGTGATGGTGAGGGGAATGGTAAGGGCGTGCAGGGGAATGGGATATGGTGGAGGAAGTAAAGGGTAACACAGGTGGAATTTGTTTCAGGTGGGAATGTTTGTAGAGGCAACGAAACGAGTGCAAAAAATGGCTACCTGGATGACAAATACGGCGAAAAGAGAGAGAACTGAAGGGACTATCCACAAATACAGAGAACTTTCAAACTGTTAAGCAAAAATACATGAAATAGAAATTGAATAACTTGAGACATGAAAATCTGACTGATGTCCTTGGGAGCGAGAGGGGGGAGATAACGAGGGAGGAGAGAGCATAAAAAAAACTAAATAAATAAAACGCTAAAAAAAAAAAAAAACACAGTGAGGGTTAGGACTAAAAGAGACATGTCATAAATACAAAATAATGAATAAATAAATAAAACATACGCGTGCATTTACTAGTAAGGTAAAATGAACAAGGACATTTGAAAAGAAGGAAGAAAAAAAATATTCATAGCATGATAAGACACGGTGGATGAAAATACTGAATGAACATGTGAACGAAAAATATAACCTAACCAAAGAGGTGAAAGTCGCAGGTGCAAAGGGTGTTCTTGTGGATGAGACAAGCCGTGGAACAGGTGGAGGGGGAGGTGAGAGAGCATTGTGTGTGGAGACATGGTGGGGGTGGAAAGGGGAGGAAGGAGGGGGGAATGTAGGAGGAAAGGGGGGAGGGGAGAAACCGTGTCAGATTTACATGATGAAGAAGCACCTTGGCCGCAACAGAAATCCTGTCCTTTGTCTGGCGATTTTCTGACAATTATCGATTTCACAGCAGTGGCGTTTTGCAGACAGTTCAAGGTGTTCCCTGTGGCGGTGGTGGCTGAGGCAGTGGCGGGAAACAGTGGAAAGAGACCCAGAGAGACCGAAAATAAAAGGCGTGAGGCAAAGACGACGGGAAGAAGGCGTGGAAAGGTAGAGGGGGCAGGATGGAAGGCGAGGGGAAAGAGAAAGCAGGTAAGGAAAAGACAAGGTGGTAGCCAAGGAGGAAACCAAGAGGGGAATGAAAGAAAGACGTGGAGGGTGAGGTCAATAGGTTATGGGCAAGAATGACAACATAATGGGAAGATTAACGTACATAGGAGTGAAAACAAAGAAGTTAATGAAGAGAAGGGTGATAATAGAGAGGGAAATTACGTGGAGGTAGAGGGAGGAAGGTAGAGAGCAGTGACAAGAGAGAAGAGAGCGGGTGACAGGTGGTCAGTGGAGTCATCTTCCATTAGACGTCATTCCTAAAATTACTGTTGAATAAACACTGGATATTGTTGTCATCATAGGAGTAATAATTAAGAAAATTATAGAGAACCAACCTAACAATCTCCATTATTTATATCTCTGCATCAGTTAAAGCGTAGCATTGAGGGACAGTATTATTTTTGTCTCTCTTGTTTATATATTTCGATATTAAAGAGTAGTTAGACATAATTAAGCAATAATGCACGACACGCGAAGAATTTATGTGATATTATAAACGCATATGTTGACCCGTATCCGCGAAAAATTAGTTTTACGAGCAACTTTATTATAGGAATTAACAAAATATCAAAAAAATGCGTAACATCTGATTTGGAAAAGTTCCAGAACCTCGCAACAGGAGGCGCCACGTGTGTCAAGGAGAAGCAAAGGCGTCACGCTTTAGGAAGTGCAATCGGACCTTACTTGACTCCGCAAACTGACCTTGTATTATCTCGCAGAAATTATCTTCCTTCACCCTCCTTCCTATTCCCTCCTTGTCTTTTTGAGGTTGTAAACTCCACAAACACACAGAAACACACACACACACACACACACACACACACACACACACACACACACACACACACACACACACACACACACACACACACACACACACACACACACACACTCTCTCTCTCTCTCTCTCTCTCTCTCTAACATATGCATATATACAATCCATACATTATTTTATTTATTCATATATTATCCTTTAAATACTTTGAGTCTTTTGAGCCATGCAATATAGACATTCTTTATTCTAAAATGTTATCAGGTTGCTTTTACAATTCACTATAGTCTTCTTCTTTATTTCTACATGACTACGACGAAAGACTACGAACACTTGTTGTTGTTTGCTTTCCTTTGTTTCCCCTTGTGTTCTAAACTGCTGTTGGGTACATTCTCCTTCAACACCCACACACACATTGCTAACTCCCTCCCGTTTCCCGACTCTCTCTCTCTCTCTCTCTCTTCCCGCGACTCTTCCTCTGCAGAAACTCAGAGTTGAAGGACTAGGGAGGGAAAGACACAGGAGATACTGGGAAGGCACAGAGATGGAAGTGGTGGCGGAAGCAGAAGGCAGAGGAGTGAAAGGAAGGATGGGGAGGGGAGTTAGGAGGAGAAAGGAGACGCAGGATGAGAGGGAGAAGGCACACGGATGGAAGAGGGGAAAGGCGGCAGATGGGAGAGAAGGGAGAGAAGAGAGAGAGAGAGAGGAGAGGGAGAGGTGCCGGGGACAAGCACACAAGCCGCGCCAACGCACAGACCCGTTTATAACTCGAGCAGTAAGCAACGATCTTGTCCTGCAATCTAACGTGGGGATGCCCCGACGCCGGTTGTCACGGGGAGTGGGAGGTGGCACGCGGGGGAGAGATGGAGGAGGAGGAGGAGGAGAAGGAAGAGGAGGAGGAGGAAGAGGAGGAGGAGGAGGAGGAGGAGGAGGAGGAGGAGGAGGAGGAGGAGGAGGAGGAGGAGGAGGAGGAGGAGGAGGAGGAGGAGGAGGAGGAGGAGGAGGAGGAGGAGGAGAAGAAGAAGAAGAAGAAGAAGAAGAAGAAGAAGAAGAAGAAGAAGAAGAAGAAGAAGAAGAAGAAGAAGAAGAGAGAGAGAGAGAGAGGAGAGAGGAGAGGAGAGAGAGGAGAGAGAGGAGAGAGAGAGAGAGAGAGAGAGAGAGAGAGAGAGAGAGAGAGAGAGAGAGAGAGAGAGAGAGAGAGAGAGAGAGAGAGAGAGAGAGAGAGAGAGAGAGAGAGAGAGAGAGAGAGAGAGAGAGAGAGAGAGATAGAGAAAGAACCATCACAACCCCACTAGACACTCATGTAAAGAACCATCACAACACACACTACACACACACACACACACACACACACACACACACACACACACACACACACACACACACACACACACACACACACACACACACACACACACAGAGAGAGAGAGAGAGAGAGAGAGAGAGAGAGAGAACCCTGATGTGCATGTGTTGATAGATCGCCTTATCTTATCTTGCTAACAAAACTACCCCACACATATCAGAGAGTAGCGCTACTGCACTGCAACCTGACACTCCCCAGGACAGGAGGTGAGCGAGGCAGGCAGTCCAATCATTGCTGCCTCATCTCGCAAATCACTGGCAACTTTCCCCCTGTAATTCGTATCTCAGGTGTAAGATTAGAAGCAGTGATACAGAGCTAATGAAGTAAAGAGCGTGTTTTCTGCTTATTTCTTGTGAGTGTTGTGGGGTCTGCAGGGCGCGGAATGGAGGAACAGCCACCATCTTCGCCAGTATCGCTCACACAAACTGGCGCCTGGACGCGAGGGTGAGAGTAACTGCGTGACTGTGCGGCTCAATGGAGTTTACGAGGCTGCTTACAGGTGTTAATTTCTAGTTGCAGGGTGATTACAGCTCACGCCTTTGCCCTCCTCCTCCTCCTCCTTGTAGTAATACTCCTCGTCTTCCTCCTTCTCCTTCTGCTCGTCCTCCCGTCGCTCTATCTGCCTCGTCTTCATGCCAGGCCAAGTTCAGCCTCTCTCACGTGCTGCTTGGCAAACCCTTGACATTCAGTCTAATTTCATGGCTAAATTGTGGTTCTGGTGGTATTTGGCAAAGGAGCGAGACGAGCAGAGGAAGAGGATGATGAAGAAGAGGAAGAGGAAGTGGGAACATATATCGAATGTGAAGGACGAAAAGGAAGAAGAGCGTAAAAGAAGAAAAGGGAAGAAGGGAAGGAGAAGGAAGATGGTGCAGACGGTTACTTAAGGAAGTGCATTTATTTTTCCTGTATTTTTTAATAATTTGGTTATGCATAGCTTATTTAAGAATGCATGTGGTCATTCACATTACTAAGATGGTTATCATAAAATGACGCATAAAATTATTCAATGATTATATATATTTCCACACTGCAGTGAGGAAGAAACACCTTATTTTGATACTGTAAAAACCGATATCGTGAATTATATAAGAATGTGCCGTAATTACTGTATAAGTCTAGCACGTTATCTAAATTTCGTTAAAACTTGTTAAAAATCCAATGAAAAAAGATAAGTAAAATCTAAAGATAGTGAATAGCTATATATCGAATTCTAATATTAAAGTAAGAACAAATTTTGAAATAATGTAGTCACGAACCTGACCTTATATATCAGATGAAAAGTATACTCGCTTCTTGAAAGACACTAATGTAGAAAAGAAATACATGATTTATAGCCTCGACACATACCTGAGCCTTCATTTCTCATTTCAGTTCTTAATCTCAATTATGACTTATTTGCCATCCAAAGTGATCACTCATACGGCACCTCATACACACCTGCCCTTTGGCCCCGGTGAGCGAGTGTAATTAGCATACATTAATGCCGTCCACCATCACGCAATAATGGAACAGATGAAAGTTATAAATGAAAGATAAACTGATTGTAATTGATAATACTTTATATCACGAGACTAAAGGCGAACGTCCCATCTGGAGGCCACTGAATATGACCCCTGCCATTACTACGTCTCCCTGTTCTACCCCGGTGCCCACGCTACACCTTCCTTTAGTATTCCTTACCACCGTTATACCCTTCATTACCTTGTACTTTGTAGCAATCTCTCAAATATTCTCTTGGACAAGATTAAATATTTCCGTTATTTTGTTGTTGTTTTTTTCATTATTCTATGTGCATTGCCCTTCTAGCATTCAACACACACTTTGAAGTCCTCGCCCACAGAGACAAAGTAGTACATTTGAAGGATAACTTCTGACAAACCACTATAAGAAGGGAGCTCTTAACGTTTTTTTTTTTTTCCATTAAGTTACACTACACTCCAATCATCCTTGCCAAGTAAGACTAAAATAATGGATGCCATTTGTTTGAGGAAAATGTTAACCTTTCTAATTTGTCTTTACAAGGAAACCTAATAGAAGGATGCAGGTTCCAATAACTAAACACCACCATCAAGACACCAGTACTATATCCATCAAAATACGAATAAAGTCCAGACCATGAATTTGAAGCCATGACGATACGAACGCTGGCAAGCATAGAACCAAACCTTAGTTGAGGCAGGTGAGAAGCAACTAGGTATTGGTGGCCATATCTTGAAGGTCAAAGATCAACCTCCCCCAAAGGCTAGCAACATTTTACTTATTCATCGATTTAACACGGCATTATTTTTTTTCTTCCAGAAATATCAGGGGACGTAAGGCAATAGATGCAACACCTTCACTAATAAAAGGGAAGGAGAATATAATCGCTGTTTATTAGGAGGTGTAAGAAAAAAGGTGGGTTATTCTGGCGATTTTTTTGTGTCTATAATGAAGCCATAGAATCATAATTAGTTTACGTATTTCATATTTCATTATACGGACACTTTTGCCTGGGTGAGGAGAAAAGGTCTATAATAAAAGCCCTTCCTTCCCTCTCTCCCTTCTGTTCTCGTTCCGCACTATCTCCATCCTTCCTTTTCCTTTTTTTTTTCTTTTCTTACCCAATAGCAACAAGATCTTCCTTCCCTTTCTGCCTCCTATTATCCTTTAGTACTGTATCCTCCATCCACTCCTGTCTCTCTCTCTCTCTCTCTCTCTCTCTCTCTCTCTCTCTCTCTCTCTCTCTCTCTCTCTCTCTGACCAAGCTACAATTTTCGTTTTATACTATTTTCCTCTAATAAATTCAGATACATTCACTTTGGGAGTTCAGTTACCTATACCCAGGCCCTCCTAGACGCAAGATAGTGTCAGCAAATGTAAGAGTATAAAAAGAATTGACAACAATGATTCTTGATTAAATATTGAAAAAAAAAGACATGTTACTGAATATGCTCCAATGCCACGATCACTCCTCCTTCTCCTCCGCCTCTGCATCCTCCTTTTCCTCCTCCTACTGCTTATCTTCATTCTTCTTAAAAATCAACAGGTCTCCTGGTATCAGTTCTTTTTGTACATTCTTCTTCCTCCTCTCTTTTTTCTTTTCTTATTTTTTTCCTCCTCCTCCTCCTCCTCCTCCTCCTCCTCCTCCTTCTCCTCCTCCTCCTCCTCCTCCTCCTCCTCCTCCTCCTCCTCCTCCTCCTCCTCCTCCTCCTCCTCCTCCTCCTCCTCCTCCTCCTTCCCATCATCATCATCATCATCAACATTATTACCATCATTATCCCTTTTATTTTGTTATTCTTCCTTTCCCTGCTCTCTTCACCTACTACGTTTTCACTTTCCCAGCTTGATAAGCAAAGGATGAGGAGCGCAGAACGATATTCATGGAGTGTCGTTTGGGTGTCGTTCCCGCCAAATATTGCCCGAGCCTCCGCACTAATGGGATTAACATGTCATTAGAGCCTCGTTAATGGGTTATCTAATGGCCGTCTCTCCTTAGAGGGATGGAAAGAGAGAGAGATTTAGAAAAAAAATAATATCATAGCATAAAAGAGATGAAGGATAAATGTGAATTAGAGGAAATGAAAGCAAGGAAGAGAAGACATAACGATGATAAATAAGTACGTAGCAATGAATACGACAAAAAAAATGTGAAGAAACTGAAAAACGAAACGAGAAAATTATGACAATTTTAAAAAAATTACCAAAATAATGACACACACAACACTGTACACATGGAGATGGTGTCCAAGGTGGAGGAGCTTCAAAACAACTCTGACTAACGGGAAAGATAATTCGATTTTCTACATGCAATTGAATATTATGAATAACCTTCGGCAATTAACAACAGGAAGGAAGTACGCCTTGGCGAGACGGACATTATTCATAACCATGCTGGAGGAGTCCCTGAAACACTAATGGGAGCATCACATCCGCTGCTTATGAGGACAACGAACTCCCTTTCCTTGGTTACTTAATCGCCGCATAGCGAACCACGAGTACACTTACCCATGTATTGCATTCCAATGACTCCTGCTGGTTATTGCTGAGTAAACCTGAATGCGTATTAAAGTATGGCATTGTGGTTTATGTTATTTTTTTCTTATTTTCTTTTCTTTGTTGATTTCATTTATTCATCCCTCTTATTCCTTCGTTACATCATACAAAAGAAGTTAGGGTAGCTTTCTCTAAAAATATACATTTTATACAAATGCTGCTTATTCGCTATTCCATGAACAATAACATGTAAAACGCTGCAAGGTCAACACACTCACTTGCATACTTAAGAGTCAGTTACTGGCTGCTAGGAAGGGAAGATGTAACTCCGGTATTCACTTTATGCTCCGACTTTCGAAAACTCGACAGGAAACATAAACTGTAAAGGCTCCCACAAAGCAATCTCACTGATGAAAATATTTCTCTTCAGGTACCCAAAACTACAATTACCAATATTACCGCCCATAACCCCTAAGGAAGTTCATCAGAAATAGGAATACAACAGCGGATGTTGTGGCCCTAAAGAGTGTCCTGTGAGAGTTGTGATTACACCAGACAACTGTGATTATGAATGCTTAAGTCTCGCTCGCATACACAGTTTCATTATCGTTTTCGAGGGAAAGCGAACCATAATTGTTAGCGGGGCAGGTACCGCTCTATGTCCTGCTTCCGTCAGTCATGTCACCTGCTGCCTCTGTTTTGCATAACTCTCATTATGGCCAAGAAGGAGAAATTAATGGGAGTTCATAGGTATGGGAAGGTGGCGAAGGTGATTTCAAGCTGCAAAACGGGTTGTAGGGCGTGAAAGAGAAGGGACTTTTTAGTGGTGTCGTCAGTTTAAGTTGTGTTCAGGGTTGTAGAGTAGAGCGGCACACTGTGGGAGGGCTGTGGGGGAGTTGGGCGGGACTGGGGTGTGTGCCAGATATCGGTCACCGACTAATATCTTTAGAGAATTCTTATTGGCTAAAGCCTTGTGTGTGTGTGTGTGTGTGTGTGTGTGTGTGTGTGTGTGTGTGTGTGTGTGTGTGTGTGTGTGTGTGTGTGTGTGTGTGTGTGTGTGTGTGTGTGTATGCGCTTGGGTTCGCATGCTATTTGTAGCCTGCATGTGTTCGTGGATGGCGTGTGATGGCGGTTTCTGCTACAAATGTGGCGTGCTGCTGAGGTAGAGAGAGGACAAGAGTAAGCCACATACGCCCCATTTTCTAATTCACTCATAATATGCTAAATGATGGAAAAAAAAGGAAAACACAATAAAGCAGGTAACGAAACTTACCGTCTTATCTCTAAGTGTTTGAAACACGCTGGAGGAACACTTGTAGATAGACAGGTGTTGCAAGTCATAATGAAAACGTGCTGTCTTTGTTTACATAGCCTCCTATTCAACATATATATATATATATATATATATATATATATATATATATATATATATATATATATATATATATATATATATATATATATATACTGCATGCATGTATATGATGGGTGAGTTGCTATGTAATATATATATATATATATATATATATATATATATATATATATATATATATATATATATATATATATATATATATATATACATATATTGCATGCATGTATATCATGGTTGGGTTGCTATGTAAACTGAGACAGCACGTTTTCATAAGATTTTTTTGTTGTTATCCTTCCCTCCAACAATGCAGTGTCATTGTCCATGCATTCCTTCAACTCTATTTCTTAAGCTCTGAAGATCTTTTAATTGATCACTGGTTATTACAAGGATACTTTTACTATTGATGCACCTGTCTTCCATTTCGTTCTGCACTTGACTAGCACGAAAACAATTTTTGTCTCTTAGTTGGTAAAGAATACAGAAAATAGTAATTTTCATCAAAACGTAAATTCGAGTCCTTGGAGATCTATTTTTTATGTAGGAAGAGGGCCAGCCAAGGGCAAAAAAAAAAATTAAATAAATAACCACTTGGGTGCTGGTTCTCTGCAGGAAAGAAAAGCATCAGCCAAAATTAGAAAGCAAATGCCTCGATACCTCCCTCTCAAAAGAAGACAAGTCGCAGGAAGTCGGAAATACAAAAGCAGGAAGGAAGTTCCAGTTTACCAGTGTAAGGTATGAATGATTGAGAGTACTGGTTAACTCTTGCATTGGAGGAGAGTTGGGCAGAATAGGGATGCGAGGAAGAAGAAAGCCTTCTGCAGCGAAGCCGCAAGAGGGGAGGCATGCAATTAGCAAGATCAGTAAAACAGTTAGCATGAAAATAGCGATAAACGATAGAAAGAGATGCAACATTTCGGCGGTAAGAAAGAGGCTGAAGACACTTAGTCAGAGGAGGGATGTTGATGAGACGAAAAGCTATTGATTCCAAGTGCATTAATAATACGTAATCATGCTTGTTTTAGTGAATGATAATCTTCAAAAAAGATACTCTATTCTGTCCCGATGTTATCAACTTCTTGCGTCACAGCATCGAAGGTGACGCATGTTAACTATTTCCTGCATGAAGCCAACGTCGGTGCCTTTCTGGCAAGTGTTCAATGCAAGCGTCTAGCAAGGGACACTTGTGTATGTAGAAAGTTATGTCTCCAGCGGCACCTCCTACTCTGGCAATCACGGGATGTCAACGTGTGTGGTACTTCTTCGTCTACACTGCATGTATGAAAGTCATCATGCGAAAGCTTCGTGCACTTCCGTGATGCTACAACACAGACCTGCCATCAATGTCCTGCTACTGATTATATGTTCTATTATATGCACAGTTTAGTTCATAATACTGTTTTAAGTTTCGGTTTCGGTTTTTTTTTTTTTCATGTCTCCTTACTTTTCTCCTCCGTTTTCATCCTCCTCCTCCCCTCTCCATTTTCTCTCCCCTTCCACCTCCCACTCTGCCCCCCGCCAGCTTCCGTGTTATGGTAATGGCTCGTACCTTGATGACTTTGCCCTGCCATTAAGAGCAAGATCCAGAGTTTCAATGTTATTCTGCAGCGGAACGTTTAATAATGTCGACTTCTTTCATTCTAGCCAGTATTTTTTTTTTAATCATAATTAGTTTTGATTTTATATCTGCTCACGCTTTCCTGGCTTCCATTAGATCCGCTATTTTGATAAGAAATTTTTTTACGCGAAAAATCTTCATTATTTAGTAAGATGTTTAAAATCATTATTTGCTATTACCTACAATTACTTTTATTTGTCTCCAATGTATTGTAGACTTCTGCAATGCTGCTCTTTTTCCTTTATCTAAATTGTCAGGAGTGAGCAAAACCACTTCCCGTTATTGCCTCGCTCACACGCTGCGGCCAAACTAACGACCCATTAAATTGTTGGTACTTTCTCCCGCGCCCTCACGTCAGCCTCCCTCCCATTCACACCCTCACACTTTTTCCCATTTTCCCCCTCACTCCCTATCTCCTTCACATTCCACTTTCTTACAACCCTCCCCCATCCCACCCCGAGTAGCCACCTCATCCACCACCCACTTTACCCTGCCGCTACACTTAAAACATTAGCTACTTTACCTTCTATTGCGTTACCTTATTTAATGCAATATCCTCACCTATATATATATATATATATATATATATATATATATATATATATATATATATATATATATATATATATATATATATATATATATATATATATATATATATATATATATATATATATATTTCTTTATACCTTCTTTTTCCTACGACCTCCTTGCACGTTGGAGCCTCTCCATACATGCTTCCTTATCCCTTCATGTCCACGGGAGTGCTGATGCTGCAGGTCCCATTAGGTGATAGACCCATAGGCTCCTGAGCTCCCAGACTAACAAGATGAATTGATTTCACATCTCATGGCAAGATCCGGAAGGTATATGAACAACTAATGATGGGACATATTGGCAGGTTAAAGTAAAAACTATATTCCTGTAAAGTCTCCACGAAAAAGTAAAGGTTGTGGCATTTGAAAGGAAACAAATAGTAATGGTTAGACAGCATCACTCGAAACACTTTCCTTTCTCATCCTAAAATCGCGTCCTCCTCTTTCTCCTTCAGAAATCCCATCCCTCAGGGCCCCACACGTCCCGTTCCCTCATCAAGGAGTCACCTGAGGAGTCTCGTCGCGCCCCGCACCTGACCGGACTTTACAGAAGATGTTGTCTCTCCGGACACTACACGGGACCTTTGAAAAAAAGTAACCGGGGCCATGTAAGGTTCACTTGAAGTAAACTTTTAAACCTCGGGTAATAAAACTCATTTGATGTGACAAGGGATTTCTTCTTTAAGCCTTTATTGTGGACGATGTTCTGTTCCTGAGAGACCTCTAAGGAACGTGTGTGTGTGTGTGTGTGTGTGTGTGTGTGTGTGTGTGTGTGTGTGTGTGTGTGTGTGTGTGTGTGTGTGTGTGTGTGTGTGTGTGTGTGTGTGTGTGTGTGTGTGTGTGTGTGTGTGTGTGTGTGTGTGTGTGTGTGTGTGTGTGTGTGTGTGTGTTTGTGTGTGGGTGGATGGGTAATCTCGCACGCCTTTCATGGGGACGCTCAGTAATCGTCAAAAATTGATAAAATATGCTAAATGGAGTGGTTCCTCCAGTATCAAAAGGCTCATAGTAAATAATGGGATCCAAGACGAGCGAAACGTCATACACAACAAAAGTTTCTCCCCAAAGGCCTCTCTTACATGGGAAAATTCATAAAAAGACGCACAAGGGCGACTATGGCGAGAGAGAGTGAAACGAAACGACATATCATTTACACGAGAGGTTCACCGCCTTCGCCGCATCCGCCGCCACCGTGTGTGTGTGTGTGTGTGTGTGTGTGTGTGTGTGTGTGTGTGTGTGTGTGTGTGTGTGTGTGTGTGTGTAACATGTGTGCAACGTGAATGAGTTAGTTTATCTGTATGACCGTTTGTATTCGTTCGTGTGTGTTTGTATACTCAGTGAATGGTTGTGTGTTTGTCCCCGACCGCAGTTGTTCGCCTTGGCCGTTCCTGTCTCTCTCCCTCTCTCTCTCAATTATTTTCTCTTCCCAGCCTGTATAACGGCCCTAATGGATGACCGTTGCAGTTGATCTATCTTGAGACAATGTTAGTTTTCCAAGATAACGTCACTCTCTTGACGAACAACGGTGAATCTGGTGCGTGCAGGGGCTTCTACGCCATGGCTTTTGGAAACGTAGGGCCAGCGCGGTGAAAGCTGAGTTTACGATGCCAGATCACTGAAGTATGCCTAATTTCTGCCTCTGTATACCTATTGGGGTTCAAAGCGAAAAACTGCAGAATATTAATTACTTTTACATATACGTGTCTTTGATCAAAGCCAAAAATTTCAATTTGTGTCCTCAAAGGCACCCTTTATTTCTTTGTGCAGAGACATGTGCTCCTGATCCTTTTTCGTATAATTCTTCGTTTGGTGGAAGAAATTGTCAAGCAAATAACATTGCGCGCCACAGCACAACACTCAGTTACGTTCACACGAGTAATGGAAACACAATCTGCCCTTGACGTCTGGTTGGCTCAAGAGTGGGAAGGCGCTCGCTCTATTCTCCTTTGTTGGCACCCTTCCCTTCGGCATTCAAGGGGACATTTGTCTACTTTAGAACTCATCTTGAGGATTACGAGGCCAACCGTGGGCAGTCATAACCCGTCCTACTTTATAAGGTCCTTTGTTAATCCATCAGTCCCTTCACCCCATTCTCCTTCCCTTCCTTCAACTGTCACCTACCCATACGCCACCTACATCCCTACCTCTTCCATCGCCACTACCACCGCATATCTCCTCCTTTGCCTCCTTCGCTTTCTTACACTCTCCGTCCTCCTCTTAGCTCCGTCCTCGTCCCAGAAGCGTGGAGTGTTACCTTGAATCTTGATAGCATCGTCGACATTTTTAAAAGGTCCGCCATGATAATTTAGCCTCATTACTCCCGGCGGTAATCATTTAATTAATTCTTCAACCTGAGCCCTCGCGAAGCTCCTCCGGGCTGGCGGGACATCT
>NC_059303.1:11357859-11362859 GCF_017591435.1 Portunus trituberculatus | reverse complement strand
GCGAGTCCCTGCACTACAGATAAATATTACCCTTCCTACATCTACTATACAATAACTTCACCATACCATAAATAACATAATGGCCAGCATCAATCCTCTTTACGTATGGCACCCAATTGAATAAAGACGTGAGCACATAATAAAAAGCGGGAGAGATAACAATAGTAAGGTACTGAATTTAATGGTGATAAGTAAATTCCCCTCAGAGGAGTTCATTGGTTGAAAATAGTCATAGATTACGTAGCAGGGTGTACAAACAAGTGCCAATTAGCTGAGCACTATACGGCCACTCAGAGCATAATTCACTACCACATTGAAAACAACAACAGCGAATATAACTAAAATAAAATCACACCATGAATACAACAACTGGGTTTTGAGTCGCTTGCGTGTCACAGCAGGAAGCGACCACACAGCCAATGCGTGAGGACCTCAATGTGATGCCTTAGCCAATGAGCCTCTTCTATTTTTTTCTTCTGCTTATATTTTTTTCCTCTTCTTTTTCTTCTCCCTTCTTCCCTTCCTTTTCTTACCGCTCGTTCTAAATGGGTCTGTCCTCAGCTCATGTTGGGACACAAGACCCCCAATAGCGTTCTTGAAGGCTTCTTCATACATAACAATCGCCTTCATTTAGAGTCATTCCTATAAACTGTTATGTCAACATTCACTCGTGCCATGTGGGTCATATAAAAACCAAAAGCTATATAATTTTGTGTGGACAAAAATTCTCTCTCTCTCTCTCTCTCTCTCTCTCTCTCTCTCTCTCTCTCTCTCTCTCTCTCTCTCTCTATCTATCTATCTATCTATCTATCTATCTATCTATCTATCTATTTATCTATCTATCTATCTATCTATCTATCTATATATATATATATATATATATATATATATATATATATATATATATATATATATATATATATATATATATATATATATATATATATATATATATATATATATATATATATATATATATATATATATATATACACACACACACACACACACACACACACACACACACACACACACACACACACACACACACACACACACACACACACACACACACACACACACACACATATTTATTTATATATTTTCAACTGATAAACCAAATTCACTGTGCTGTTGCTTCTACTCGTACTTTAGTATATCTAACGCAGTGAAGGCCAAGTGTGTGTGTGTATGTTTGTGTGTGTGTGTGTGTGTGTGTGTGTGTGTGTGTGTGTGTGTGTGTGTGTGTGTGTGTGTGTGTGTGTGTGTGTGTGTGTGTGTGTGTGTGTGTGTGTGTTTCATAAACGACACACAAAAATATGGTACACAACATCAAGAACAACAACAACAACAACAACAACAACAACAACAACAACAACAACAACAACAACAACAACAACAACAACAACAACAACAACAACAACAACAACAACAACCTCTCGCCATAATCAAAGCTTCACCAGGTCGAATTTTATAACGTCGGATTATCATCACCAGCCTCATCATTTCATAGGAATATTTTGTAAAGTCCTTAACTTACCTCCAGCGTCATGAAAATCGCCCCGCCCCCCGCCAACAAATACTTCAGAGTGACCTTCGAGGAGGTGAATTCACCCACAGATTGCAGGGAGGTCAAGACCCACCTCTTAAGCACTTCCATGGAGGCAGTTCACACATTCTTAGTGTTACCAAGGGCATGTGACAGATAATTTGGCTTAAATCTTATTGCCTCACGTGCATGACAAGCGATTATGTTTGACAAATTACATCTGACTAAACTAAAAGAGAGAAAAGCACGCAGATTCAGACAGAACTTTATATGTCTCCTTTTTAGAGTGAATTTCAAATTTCTCTACATGCAAAAAATAGTTTTCAACAAAATTTTAATGCGTCACGTGCATAGTGAAATAATGCAGGATTTGTCAAAATTAAGACTAAAGGAGAAGTGAACCAAATCAAAATAAAAGAATGAAAAATTTTACTACAATGATATAAAGTGAAAATATGGAATGCCTTACAAAAGATGACACGCTACAGTTCAGTCAGTCTTACTAGTTAGCATGTGACTACGTTGAAATAAAGTGAAAAGCTTGTTCCTTTAACATGTATATAAAAAAAAAAAATCCACATGCAGTTTACTTTTACGTTACATATTTCTTTTCTGTTGAACCACTTATACCAAAAGATGGAGTGCAACGCTCTATCATTATCATCCTTTAACCTTCTTTATACCACAGCACATTGTGGTTTTCGACTTCCCTCTGATCAGCAGGTATTGGAAACGTTCCTATGGATACAAACACCCAATGGTATTATATGTAAATGAAATGGAATGACTCCACCCACATACCTCATGATGGCGTGTAGCTGCGATGGATGGTCACATTCCCTCCACCTCCCCCTCCACGACCCGATAGTTACCGCACATCGATCTCACTCGTTCTCGTGCGGGAGGACGCGGGCGGGGCTGCCGGGAAACATGCAACACGCCGTCATCACAAGTTTGTACCTCCCCGTTACACTTTATAGACTCTGATCACACTAATTCCTTTTCGCTGACCACGCTGTCTCTCTCTCTCTCTCTCTCTCTCTCTCTCTCTCTCTCTCTCTCTCTCTCTCTCTCTCACGCAGACACACACATTTCCCAATATACCATGTGCCCCACCATTAATTTCTTCACACACGCCAATGCATTCGTACCTTCATGATCAGTAGCACTCGGTAACCAAATAAAAACACATGGACTGACATTGAATTCTTGTAAAACAAAGCTAGAAACATTCGTATCACACTATTAAAAGAAAAGAGAAAACAGAAAGTTTGCAAGATGAAAATAAAAAGCATGTCAGTTCCCCAAGCAATAAATTCAAAACATAAATTCCAAAACAATAAATAAAGATATAAACTACCTGAAAATATGTACTTATCTCACAATAACCAATCACTTAGGGAGGGAGCGCGATACAATAACATTGGCTGAGGGCGGGAACCGAACCGGCTGCGGCAGAGGACAGTGAGTCAGAAAACAAGTATTTCTTCAGCCATAATAAATACAGGCCAGGGAGAGTGTCAGTGCACGCGAAAGTAAGCTCCACTGAAAGCACGGATGGCAAATTAAAATAAAAACAGGGTGGAATTCATCCCTTGGTTGCAACAGCAGCTGCCACACCCGACCAACGCCCATCGCCAACACCCAGCGACGCGAGGCTGATAAGAGGTTTAAAATAAGATAAAAGAAAAACAGGCGCTTCACGGAAATTACAACTAAACAAATTTCTGTACCAGTCGTCACCTGGAGGCTGTGGCGGTTTATTTCCCCCACCTGTGAAATACCTATGCGATGGCCACGTGATTATTAGTGTGAGGGCGAGTGAAAGTATAAAGAGACATTGATGTTTCCTACTAACACTGACGTTTATGGGGACTTACAGAGAGTGAATAATAATCAGCGGATGAAGCGCCTCGTGTAGCAGATGTTCTGAATAGAGTGAAGCATCATACAAATCAATTCTGCCCCTTGATCTTTTACGTCTCTTTCATTATTCTTCAAGCTTTTTTTCTTGTTAACAGTTGGTTCAATTTCTCGTGCACTAACAGTATGTTCGCACTCCCTCAATATTTCTGTAGACGTGCCGCCAGACCGTAAATCTCAATGAAGAATTTCGCTTATTCACGTCATTTCAGCTTAGTGTGTTACTATGCATTTTCTCGCATGTTTTTCAGAACCAGTTTAACCTTAACAACTTTCCAATCTCACAGTTTTTTTTTTCCTTTTTTTCTTAAATATACTTGATTTCACTTATTTTTCCATTATATTTTTTTGCTACACATATAACCCTATCATATTATCAACCAACTTAAGAATCAAAGAGTCTGTTTATCTTTTCTTTGAAATTTCATAATTTTACAACAGTAATTCACATTGGATCACTGCCACATAATACTGTTCACTTTTAACACCTGCTCCCTATCATTTTCCACTTTTTTTTCCCACTGTTTTATATTGCATCCTTATAATAATTCATTCATTCATCTTCTATTCTATCTTTTACGCACCACCAATTTTTCACATGTTCCTTCATCGCCTTCCCCAAGTCTCATCCCTCAGTCTCGCTGCCACACCCTTTACCCGGCGATTTAATGAACGATTTTGGTAATTATGTTAAAGCCTTGTTAACTACTCTGCCGTAGGCCCGACTCATGACTTATTACCATCGCCCTAATCTAGTTAAGGAGGAAAATATATAGTCACTGAAGGAGTGGTTCAATCTGATGCCTATTTACTGTTTTTCCGAGAGTAATAACCTATACTGGCTCACTCTCAAGACGTCTAGTGGTTTACCTTTAGGGAAGTGTACTTATTTATGCTGGAAAGTTAATGTGACAAGATATACGTACATGTCAATTTGTATTATAGGGTGGAAAGGTAAATGTGTGTGTGTGTGTGTGTGTGTGTGTGTGTGTGTGTGTGTGTGTGTGTGTGTGTGTGTGTGTGTGTGTGTGTGTGTGTGTGTGTGTGTGTGTGTGTGTGTGTGTGTGTGTGGGTGGGTGAGAGAGTGGCTGTGGGTGTGTGATAAATGACTGGTCGATATCTAGGCTGGGGTATACGAAGAAAAGAAGGGTTACAAAATGATGAAACTTTGCGTGGAAATAAAAAAAAAAAAAAAAATCCAACAATTCACAAAAAAAAAAAAAAAACATATATACATGAATTGAAATAATATTAAAAATTGCTGAAAAGGCCAAAGGATAAAATAATCACTTAAACACGGCCGACGAGTGATCTGGGAAGCAGTAAGGGTAGGGAAGCTGAGGAGGAGCCCGAGCAGGGATGGAAATGGAATGAGGAAGGAGTGGGAGGGGGCTATTGCAAGGGTGAAGAGGATGTAATGTTACTAGGGATCTTGAAGTCTATTGGCACGAGGCGAGACGAATTTATGTGTAATCAACAGCGAGTAAAGAGGAAAAACGCGCGAGTTATTTGATGGGGAATGAGGAAG
>NC_059303.1:11307859-11352859 GCF_017591435.1 Portunus trituberculatus | reverse complement strand
AAGAAGGAAGAAAGAAAGAAAGAAAAAGAAAGAGAGAGAGAGAGAGAGAGAGAGAGAGAGAGAGAGAGAGAGATCGGATGTTATTATGAAGAAGCTTGCAGCCATAACAAATAGGGTTATCAAGCCATACAAATTAATCAATATATTCCTTATCGTTATTTCCTTCAGTGTAAAAGACCTAAAACTATGAAATTTCCCTCCCGTGTCCAATTAAATCTACTTTCTTCCTTTACTTTCCTCCTCAGATTAGTATAAATCTATTCCTTCTCTATTTATTTTGTTCTCATCATCACTCATTTACTTTTCATTCTCAACACTCTCAGCTTTCCTCCTTGTCTGTTTTTTTTTTACAACTCTTCACTTCCTCCTTCCTATTAAATTTTCCTTTTTTTTTTTTTTTTTTTGTGTCGTTCTCTTCATCTACTATTTCATTCTCCCACTTCTTCATGCTTTAAAAACTTATTAGATTTCCTCCTACATATTTTCCTTTATTTTTCACTCCTCTGTATTTCTTCACTAACGAATAAGCATAAAACAGAATATTTCTTTTTTTTTTTTCTTAAGCATACCGCTATATTTTTCACAAGTAATTCGTTTCTATTCATTTTCCAACCACTTGGTCGTGATATTCATCCTCAGGCAAGATGCAACCCGTCCCTTCCATCTCTACAATCATAAACTCGTCTACAACTATCGCCTCCTGCGCCATTAACCACTAGCAGTTTCCTTCCACTTTCTGTTGTTGTTGTTGTTTTTTTCCCGCACGGCGATCGCAAACACTATCTCGCCATCAACTTCATCACGCGGTAAAAGATAAGAAAATACATAACAATGAATTTCCAACATAAAACCGTCTTCTTCAGTTTTTTTCTACCGCAGGTAATGGTTTTTCTAAGAAAAGTGGTGGTGGTGGTGGGGGTGATGGTGGTAGCAGCGATGGGGTAGTAGTGGAGAGGGTGTTGTTAAGGGGGTGTTAGCAGTGGTGGGAGTGGTAGCAGTTGTTGGTGTGGTGTAGAGGTGATATTGTGCTAAAGGTGGTGCTGGAGAGAGAAAGGTAAAGGGTGATGGTGACTGTTCTCGTGTCCGTAGTTGTGGCCATGAGCCGTGGAGTGTAGCGCCTGCGTGGATTAAGGGAAGGCGTATGCTCGGAGGACGGGCTATGAAGGCCCTGCGCTGAGCCAGTTTAATGTGTTTCAAGAGTTTACGTGTCGGGTGTTAATAACACTACAGACCCTTAGTGCCACACTCCTGACGCATGCATTCTATAAAGGCTGTGATTGAAAAGTTTATACACTTATGTATGTATGTATGTATATATATATATATATATATATATATATATATATATATATATATATATATATATATATATATATATATATATATATATATATATATATATATATATATATATATATATATATATATATATATATATATGTGTGTGTGTGTGTGTGTGTGTGTGTGTGTGTGTGTGTTTCACTTTCACTGTTTGATCTGCTGCAGTCTCTGACGAGACAGCCAGACGTTACCCTACGGAACGAGCTCAGAGCTCATTATTTCCGATCTTCGGAAGGTGTGTATGTGTGTGTGTGTGTGTGCGTGTTTATCAATTCATAGAATCAGCAGCCATCTATAGCATGCAGTAAACGCTCAGTAACCCAACAGTAGCGGTGCAGGAGTCTGGGAAGTCTTCACAGGGTTCATACAATCACTAGTGACCTTGGTGATGGAACAGTAACTCTGCAAATCCAATCGTAGCAATAGATGCATCTGGGAAGCGCCACTCAAACTTCAAGTCCATTTCGATTAAGCCCAGGTGTGGCTGGATCACCGAAATCCTGATGAGGTGGCGCCTGTAAAGACCACCTGGAGTAGTATTGAGCTCGACCCTGAAAAGTCTCCCCAAGTGCTCTACTCCGTCGGCTGCAGGAGAGAGGCCAGGCTACGTAGGTGTAACCGCTTCCCATTTTCTTTATATATTTCTCTCGTGATAGAGCAAGATAATCCTCCAGGCTTGGGATGGAAGACGCTAAGGGCCGCCTTCGTTATCCCTTGTGGCTATATTCTACGATAACGCCTTTTCTTCATTGGCGCTATAATCATATCTATATTTTTTCCATCCAGATGGTTCAAAGTAATCCCCAGACATCGTTTTAGGTCTGGGCTAAATCATGGCGATCGTTTATATTTATTGTAAGACTTGTTCCAAACTACTTTCTTGTAAGTGGACTTCGCTCGTTTTCCCTCCTTCTCGCCTGCACCTCCTCTCTCCTTTTTCTTTTTTTTTTCCTTTCCTTTCTCCGTTACCACACTCACATTCTCTTTCCCTTTCAGAAATTTACATGCATAAATATTTATGCAAGTCTGAGTACATCTTGTAGGAAATGCAGATATCAGAAGTTTTGTGGAATATTGGCAACACGATATGTGCTGATGACCTTTTCTTGTCACTTCTAAAGGCAAAGGAAAACTTAACAGCCCTAGTTACTCTTTGAAAGAAACGATTAACTTTATTACTCTTCGGGGCAGTGTCATACTCTTTGTTTAGCGAAGGTTGCATATGGGGTGTGAGGGGAAGAGTTCAGGGATGAAGGTAGTGTCCGTGGGCAGGTGAGAGGCAGCTTGGCTGGTGCGTCGCTGGAGGGCCGGTAGTAGTACTTGTAGTTGGCATTGACCCAGCATGACAGTAAATCCGGGTGCCACACCCACTTCCGCTCACTCTGCTTCGCTACAGGAACCAACTAATGGCAGAGGACAGAGTAAGCCCAATGTGTGGTCATTTATGATCGTTATACCTCCTGTAGTGTTTAGAGAAGGAAAATTGCAAACCTCAACGGAACCCATCCACTCGTAGCTTGCCACTAGTACTCTAGTTCGCAAGGTGCTTGAGAGGCGTGCAGAGTGGGATCAAGAACATGGCTGTGGCATTCCTAATGTTATTGTACACGAAGCGAGTCGCATCATCTGCGAAAAGGACACAAAATGTTCTGTTCATTTCAGTAGCCGCCGCAGCGCCTGAAGCACTTCGCATCTGTGCGACTGATGGCTCAGCAAGTCACACTGATACCAGTATTTCAGCACCTCGAGGATCCATAATACCAGGGTGGCTAGTGCAGGGCGGCAAATTAGAAGCCTTGTGCCTCATAAGAAGGCGAATTAATACCTCAAAATGAAGATATTATGTATAAAGCAACAGCGAAGACTACATCTTATCACATTTTCTTACTATATGATAAAGGAGTAGTTTAAAACTTCCCGTATTCATTCCATTTTTTTTTCATATCATCTTTTCCTATAACACTCTTTTATATCCAGAATAGAAAATATTACCATGAAAAATAATCCCTTAGAAATAATCCCCTAAAGAATGTGCCCACTGATAATGATCCTGTAACAACATAACACAGGTGATAAGTGTCCTCAAGACAACTAATAAACATGTTGATTCCTTAACACAACAGAATAAAGATCACATTTTCCTCCATGTATCAAATGAGAATCAAGCCTTACAGAAACCAGAACACAATATCTGCAGGCGCTTTCAGTGCATGCCGTTTTTGTCCATGACCGAGAGAGGAAAACTGACGAAAAGCGTTAGTTGTCTCATTTATGCCACTAATGATAAAGAAATAACCAGTGGTCTTAAGTTCAAGTACCAGTCACGGCTCATTACGAACAAATGCCAGTCACGGTTCATAACGTAGCAATCAACATACCCCGTTAAAATTACTTAGAGTTTCTTTAAGAATCCTTTACCACCATTTATCATAGTTTCTCTTAAAAATATACGCAAATATACAGCTGCTCATCTACCAGTCTGACAGTGAAGCTCGTCAAAGATCGAAAACAGACTTAGCATCATACAGGGAAGGGAAGGTGGAGGTTACAATTATGATATCAGAAAAGTATCCGAGTGTTGACGTTATGTGTGCGCAGATTTTTACAGGCAATGAGAGGAGCACGCGGAATAGGAGGGGACGGTAGCAGAGAGGAAGAGAAGAGAGAGAGAGAGAGAGAGAGAGAGAGGAAGAGATGGGTGGGGCTACGGTAGGTCAGGGAGGGAAGGAAACCGGACTATATCAGCCTAAAGGGGAGGAGAGGACGACAGGGAACGATGCGGAAGAGAGGGTCGAGAGTAAGGGTGGGGAGGAAGAGAAGTAAACACAACACATACAGCAGGGATGAGATCGAGGAAGAATTAAGTGTAAATAGGAAAATAATCGCAAATCTCCACAGAAATTAAAGTGAAATGCACCTCTTGGTCCACACGAGCGGGTCCATCTCTAATCTCGACTCTCATCACGGAAAAAGAAGACACAGGATATAAAAGACAATGAGAAAGAGAGAGAAAAAAGCGTATAATTTGGCGAGTGTGCAAAAAAGAATAGTGAAAAAGTGTGAAAATAAGCACGGTGGAGATTAAAAGAAAGGGAAAAAACTCCCTGACTGAAGGGTAAATGAACTCTGACCGTAAAAGTTGCAAATGTTTCAGGAATTGACTACTTGATGCATATTTCAGCTTAGTACAGTGTTTAAAATAATGGTTGATTCTTTCTAATGCATCGGGACGGAAATAAAAATCTAGTGGATTATATTTAAGCGAGAAATACAACTAAGGAAAAATACTACAGGAAATAAAATAGCAGTTAGGTAAAACATATAAATACAACTAACATCTGATGAACACACACAGACATAACGAGTAATTAAGATGTAAAATGGATATCTCATAACGTACAAGGATAAGTAAAATAATAGAAAGGTTTTAAATGTCAATACAAATATGTGCATTATAATATTTGCTTTTCATAATTATACAATAACTTTCTTTGATAAAATTTCGTTGCGTCTCTTATTTTGCTGCACATGATTGAAAAAAAAAAATTGGGTTCAAGCGTCACGTTATATGAACGAACATGACCTAAACAAACTTGCCAGTCATTTTATCCTTCAAGATTTTCCTCATGAGAAGTCGATAAAAATAGGAAACAAAAACAGAGGAAAAAAATGATACAGAGACGTTGCACAACTCAATGTGTCTGGATTGTGTCTCCCTTGGTTGAAATGAAGGGAAACATTGCGTTGTTCATGATATATCCGTTTTTACTGTTATTCCACAAATGTATTATATAAGACAAAAACTTCTAATAACTGATACTTCATTGACGAAACCAAACAAAGGGAAGTTTTCTTGATTAGTTCCTGGACGGTGAGAATGATTGCATTTTCAAGAAAACAGAGCCAATATCAAATCGAAGATCTGAGATAAAAGCGCCACAATGGTCCATCCAAGGCGAGAATTACACGAATACTGCGATGCATTACACAACCACTAATGTGTCACCAGGTCCGTGGGATAATCTCACGCCCAGGCAACCTTCCTCTGCTCTCTTCTGTGTGTCGCTTTTATGGCCACGTAAAAGTCACATTAAAATTCACTCTTACCAACACTGACATCTTCTCGCCTCCCGTCTTTCAACTCATGGATATTTTCTTTCTTTTTGCCGTTTTTCTTTATGTCAGTAAGGTAAAATCAATTAACCATCAAAATATTAATTCCCAGTATTTAATAAAGTTGATATTTTAATTCCGTATTAATTAATGTCAGAATAAATATTTATAATAAAGAGTTACTGCCACTGTACTCACCGCACTTCGCCAAGATAAATAGAATTCTTGATCAGAATGAGTGTTTGTAGAGATTTCCCGCTTTAAATGAATATTTTCCTCCACCATAAAATGATGCATAAAGATCAGTGAGGTTTCAGTGCTGGGGAAACCCTAAAACTTAACAAAAGAAAAGTTATTGATACTTAGACACTCATCACCTTGTAAAATTCCCCCATGAAAAGTAAACATAATTATCACAGTCTTTGAAGTCGCGTGAATATGTAAGAAGGAAAGACCTCAACCAGAGAAAAGGGTCGAAGATAGACACTGATAAGGCCAAGAAGAGAAATGCCCAGCAGAGGCTTTCACTTCAACAGAAACAATCATAACAACAAAAGAAGCACTGTTGTTACATTATCCTGCCATCACGACCTCATCCTCGGGCACCATCATCACCACCGCCACCACCATCACTATCACTACCACCACCCCTATTTCCTCCTTCCCTTTCCCACCTATTTCCTTCCCTTTTCTATTCCTTATTCTCTTTCCACGTATTTCAGCTTATTTTGCTAATACTTTCCTCTCATTTTTTTTCATTCGGCCTGTCTTCATCATTAGCATTGTCATTATGATCATCACAATCCTTATTACAATTATCATCACAGTTATCTTCATTGCCTCTCTTTTCTAATTAACTTTTCTTCTCCTTTTCTTTTTTCATGCCCTTTTCCTTCTCCTTCGTCCTCCTCTCAATTCCAAAAATCCTCCTCTTCTCCTCATCCTCATATTCGTATTTTTGTTTTTTTTTTCTTCCGCTTTCTTCTACTTCTCATCCTCCTTTTCTTCTTCTTCCTCTTTCTTCTCCTCCTCCTTGCCTTTCTCTTCCCTGACGCTTTAATTCCTCATTTTCTCCACTCTCACACCAATGACCGGTCCAGTCCTTCATCACTTTCCATTTCCTCTTATTTCTCCTTCTCTTCCTCAGGTGCTTCTATCCTTGTTCCTCTTCCTGCTCCTTTTCCTCCTCCCCTTCTTCAACTTACTCTTCCTCCTCCTCCTCCTCCTCCTCCTCCTCCTCCTCCTCCTCCTCCTCCTCTCATTCCTTCCGCTGGTTCATCCACTTTCGAAAGACTTCCCGTTTTCAAATATACATTAAAAACTTGTATTTAATTGTCCATTACAAAAACTTTATATTTATATTTGACACTTATCACAAGAAATAAAAATTATCCGAGCCAGTATACAAAGCCCAAGCAGGAAGTACACGATAGTTATAGTCCTTAATAGTCAAACGTGAAAGGAAATAAATTATAAGGGTTACTATAAAGAAATGTGACAGCATAACCGGAATAAAAGGGAAATGAGAGACTAAGAGGTAAATAGGAGAGTAGAGGATGAGGTACAAGACAGATAAATTACAGAGCAACACACGGCACTAGTGATGCAAATATGGTGAAAAAATGTTGCGATCGGGAGGAAAAAGGAAAAAGAAAGCCGTAAAGGGAGTAAGGAATTCGGAGCGCAGGAAATGAAGTAGAGAAATCAAACATGCAGTAACGCTTCCTTGGTCACGCAGAGAGAGAGAGAGAGAGAGAGAGAGAGAGAGAGAGAGAGAGAGAGAGAGAGAGAGAGAGAGAGAGAGAGAGAGAGAGAGAGAGAGAGAGAGAGAGAGAGAGAGAGAGAGAGAGAGAGAGAGAGAGAGAGGGTTGTAGGAGGAGCTAAGAGGTGCTATTATGTCTTGTCATGTTCTGATGAGCCGAGTCAGTCACACACGAGTACCGCCAGAGTGCCCAAGGCGTGCTAACCCACAATGTTCATGTACCGTGAGATTGCAGGACGGAGTTCGTCACTAGCGAAACATTCAGGGAACAGACAAATAAATGACTCAATAAGTATATTCTAATAAAAGTATGAAGAAAAGAACGAAAAAAATGAAATAAATAAGTACAGAGAATGAGAGAGAGAGAGAGAGAGAGAGAGAGAGAGAGAGAGAGAGAGAGAGAGAGAGAGAGAGAGAGAGAGAAGGGATATTAAGGATTAAAGAAGTATAAAAGAAAGGGACGGAGGGAAAAATCCCATTAGCAAGACAATATAGTGCATAAACGACATTAGTAAGCCAATACGGTGGATAAAATGAGGTAAGGAGGAGGAGGAGGAGGAGGAGGAGGAGGAGGAGGAGGAGGAGGAGGAGGAGGAGGAGGAGGAGGAGGAGGAGTACGTGGTGGTGGTGGTGGTGGTGGTGGTGGTGGTGGTGGTGGTAGAGGAGAATTGCGTAAAATGACTTATGAGAGGCATTAAACAATAAAAGTTGCAAGAGAAAGACGCAAAGGAGGAAAAGACAGTGGCGAAGAAAATAAATATACATTTTATTCTATATCAGAGTGAAAGGTTACCAACTTTTTTATATGTTATTGGTATACAGAGAGAGAGAGAGAGAGAGAGAGAGAGAGAGAGAGAGAGAGAGAGAGAGAGAGAGAGAGAGAGAGAGATGGAATGAATCATAGGAAGCCCTTCATACAGAGTACAAGTAATTCATTTATGATATATGACACCAGTGATATTCTTAAATTAAGGAGAGGGAAGGCATACTAGAAAAAGGTCCAGCCGGGATGGTCAGTGGTCTCTCATTACGTGTGCGTGTGTGTGTGTGTGTGTGTGTGTGTGTGTGTGTGTGTGTGTGTGTGTGTGTGTGTGTGTGTGTGTGTGTGTGTGTGTGTGTGTGTGTTTGTGACTTAAGGCACTATATACATAGATGCCAAACATAAATTCACACACACACACACACACACACGCACAGACACGCACACTCACACTCACACACACACACACACACACACACACACACACACACTGAAAAAATAGGAAGAAAAAGGAAGTGAAACTGCTTAGTATCAAGAGTGAAAAAAATAGCAATAAATCTAAATTGCTTCTTGATCGACCGCTTTTTATGATAATACGAGAGATGAATCTTACATCGGATGGTGCTTTATTATTATAAATTATAGGATCTCGCTAACATTATATCTTACTAAAACACGTTATCTTTCTCTCACATGCAATATATCTTCTCATACAAAGATGCAGGTCTTCTTCAAAAGTTCCGTGGATGGTCATAAATCAGCAGCAATAGCAAACAGTGGACATTTGTCTTAAACTCAAGCACTTGCCGAGATTAATTGCCTACTCATGACTCATATACGCGAGATTTATGAACCCACACTTGGACTAACACCTCGCTGGTTGGTGGCCTTCTCCCTCTCCCTCCTTCCCTCCCTCCCTCCATCCATCCTTCCCTACCTCCCGTCCTCTCACATACACCGGGCCACACACACACACACACACACACACACACACACACACACACACACACACACACACACACACACACACACACACACCAGCAGGCTGACCTCACCGCCTGTCCCATGTCCCGTGAGTTATGAGCCACACCAACCACTTAAGTTAGTGGTGCAGGTTTTCAAGGTTATCCCAACGAGTGGAGCGATGATATACTGAGGAAATATAAATTATGCTCGTATTCATCTCAATAGGAAGAAAGATGAATAACGCTAAGAAGATTATGCAATGCAAGTGATTACATAACTGACCACAGAAGTCATTTACTGATAAGCTTCATAGTGACAGTGACGAAAAATAAGTGTTAGTCGCCTCATCAGCTTTTAGTGAGTCGTGAAGAGCCGAGTTGCAGAGGTAAACATTCAGCAGCTGACACCGGGCATGATAGACTCCCATTAAAAAGAGTAATTCAGCTAGGTGGTAATGGCGCCCCGTTACAACACTGCCTATCAGACTCAGCGTGAAGTCGCGGTGTATAATGGAATAGGATAATGGAATGAGTCATTATCTTGCCAGTTATTGTTTGCGGTCTTTTTTTTATATATAACTCTAAAATTTCATTACTGTGGTACGCATCAGTGAATTCCTTCATCGTATACATTTTGATTGCCTCAAATTATCTCATGTTATTTACTTTTGCGTATGTTTTGTATCAATTCAGCTTTTTTTTTTTAGAAAATCATTCCTGTTTGGTATGTTTAAAATTGCATTAATGGTGCTTTGCGGTAATTTTCAGACACTGTTAAATTTTTTTCATACATTCACTGTCTGTAGATAAGATAACAGTAAATGTGTGTAAGCTTTTCAGAGACAAAAATAAGAAAGAAATAAAAAGCAGTAGATGCAGTGCTAATTTCTATTTGTGGTTTCACTGAATCACCACTTACACGTACCTAGGTGCTTAACCCCGTTCTGTGTCCTTCCTCTTTCCGCATTCCGTTGCTCGTCTAGTATTATGTAAGGAACATAAAAGTGCGACATGAGTGCAGGTGGTGACAGGGGCAAGTCGACAGCGATGCTTTCGGATTTGAATTACCATAAGAATCACCACAAATAGGCCAGACTGTGACGCCTCTAGAGACGACCGCCCCGCCCTTATCCTGACGAAGGCTGACACTTCACACCGACATATCATTCGTATAAGTACAATACAAGAGTAATGATGATAACAATAAAAAGAAGTGAGCTTCCTGCAGGATAGTGAACATTTATGAATTTCTGATTTTCATATGTATCCCTGATAATACTTCAAGATTTTCTTTTTAAGTAAAGCCTCCACTTTACAAAGACCAAAAAATCTAAGCACCCAATTTGGAAAGAATGTTTATAATAGGATTCAAGAGCATTACTACTAAAAGAACAAAAAAAATGCACAATCAGATGCGGCTCATACACTTTTGCATTTTCTTCTTTTTGTATTGGAAAACTAAGCCAAATATAATGCCAAAGACAAACATGGATAGTGTTTCTTTGAAAGAGATTAATGGAATGAATTAAAAAAAATTATGGAAGTATGGAAATTATGAGTAAAAGGAAATCTAAAACTAGTTTAATATCATAAAATAAATAAGCAACGTAAAAACCTACACAGAAATACAAAAGTAATACACTTCGTGGCCCAAAAACACGATCATCAAAGAACGAAGAATATGGAAGAAAATGTTAAATTAAAGTTGAAGAGTCGATAATGACAGCGTATAAAACAAGACAAATGCACGGATATCTGTGACGTGTTATTATATAAACCAGTCTGACGAGTGTTTTGGTTGCCAGAGACGGTATACTGTACACACTGTTAAAATTACCCATGCATCATGTAATTACGAACTTATTACTCAATATTAGCTCGACGAAATAAAATTAAATTCAATTGAACAATAAAACGGAATGTTCAATGAGATTAATATTGGCGCAAGGAACACAATGAGGCTCATTAAATCTTAGAGATTCATTAAGAACTGATGTATAAAGTAGTGATGTCACAAAGTCCAGGCAATTAAGATAAACAAATAAATAAAGAAATATATTAATGTATCAGTTAATCAATAATTCATGAACTGTTTTAAATCATGAGTTCCGAAAAGACCGAAGAGAAATGAAAATAAATAAAAGAATAAAAGAAAGCCACGATAGGATAAGTGGATGGAGTCGCCATATACTATTTTTTTTCTTCATCTTCTTAATATGTAACATATTGGATGCCGTGACATCATTACTTTGGACAATTGTACACTTCGTCAGGTATTTATTGAACAAGCATATCACTTTCAAAGATCCAGAAAAGAGGGAAAAACAAAATGAATCACCAGCTCCACTTGAAACAGTAGGTATGTCTTCTTTACAAACTCCTTCAATAACAAGTACCACAAAACATTTAAAACACAATGAACACTTAAATCCTCGCGATGCAATATGAATCAAACTTTGTGGACAATGCACATAAATCAAAGTATACTTTAATTACCTCGTAACAAATGGCTCCTCCGTGACATACGTGTTGAAATCCTCTTTGCAGGTGACGTTTGTTCAGAATGAATAATCAGAACACCTATCAACTTTTATACATACATTACAACGCCAAAAGGGAGTATACAACAACCTTGAGTGTACAATGGCGCTTAATTTTCCTTTATTTTTTACAGTATCGTAATAACAATCCAAAAACCAGAATTCAATTTCATTTTCCCAATCTTGTCCAGAAAAGATTTGAATGTTAAGCTATTATTAAATCTATATTCATGCATTTAGAGTTATAGTCAATAAAATGGAACATCCTACTGGTTTTTCTCTCCGCCTTGATGCGCTGCCTGGAGAAGCTGATCTAAATATAAGGTACAGATGTGGCAAGCAGACATGTGACACCTCGCCCTGAGCCCAGATTCAATTGGCATATATCTTGACTGAATTGATTACTCTCTATACATCTTCAAATAACTTCGTACTTGATTCTGTTCAAAGGCATCCCTCAGTTACAGGATCACCGTCCATTTTCTTTTTTTTTTCTTCTTATATCAATATCATCAAGGATTCAACCAGTTTGCATCAGATTTTTTTGTTATATTGAAACCTTAACCTGTTTTGATCAGAAACCACTCAATATCCAATCTTACTACCGTCACTAAACCTTGCGATGAAGCTATTAAGGCCCACAGCAATGCCATTTATACGGAAAATACGAGGCTGCCCCTGAGGAGAAACCCTGAGGCACTGCTTCCTAGTTCAAATCCTGTTCTGAAGCTGTTCCTTGCTTGGCGTATTTACTTCCTACACCTGAAGAACATTTTATTCATCCCCATTCATACTAGAGTTATTCTCACAGTTCGCTTGTACTTCAGTGCATATGTGGACAGTAAAACTTATCAGATATATGCAAAATAAAGCATATTGAGAGAGAGAGAGAGAGAGAGAGAGAGAGAGAGAGAGAGAGAGAGAGAGAGAGAGAGAGAGAGAGAGATGAGTCACAGCACAATTCAACAAGTTTCGAGGCACATCCACAAGTCTGTTATCTGCCACCGACCCTTCGCTCAGTCCACGACGCAGAATTAGCATCCTAGTGTGGATATCAACCGCCTCCGCCCTCTTTATTCATCTGTCTTCCTCCCTGGCTTTCTGTTGGTTTATTTGTCCATCTGTCTGTCTGTCTGTCAGTCTGCCGGTTTGTGTGTTTGTTTGTCTTCTTGTAAGTCTGTTTGTCTCTCTGTCTCCATGTATCTATATAAGCCCTTGTCTATCTCTATATATGTGTCTGCCTTGGTTTCTCTCTCTCTCTCTCTCTCTCTCTCTCTCTCTCTCTCTCTCTCTCTCTCTCTCTCTCTCTCTCTTTCTCTCTTATCGTTCCTCTCCACTCAACTTTCCGGTTATCACCTTTTTCTCTTTAAACTTTCTAACCGTGTATACTTTATCTGCCCCTTTATATCAGCACTTTACATCCTCCTTCCTTCCACTCTCTTCATATCAATTCTCGTTTTTTTTTTTTCCACAATCTTTCGCGTTCAGTAAAATCATCCTCATATTCCTTATATGTCGATTCCTTCCTTTTGTTTTGAAACATTAAAATTTTTCACTGGATATATTCAAGATGCACTAAGTTTTCACTCTGATTTACAAAATATTCTCTTACTTATGCTCTACCTATTTATAGATATTATGTTAAAGTATTTCTTCTCTTCCTCCTTCCTCCTCCTTGAAACGATCCTCAGCCTTTGCACTCCTCTCCTTGATAAAGTACTTTTCCTCCACTTATCCCACCTCTTACTTCTCTTCTGTTCCGTAGTGTCTCTCCTTATGCCTCTATTCTTCTTACCATTCCACCTCACATTCCTCAACATACTCGTTCTCTCCTTTCAAGAACTCTACTTCAACACACCTCGTGGAGTTTTTCTTTACCCTTTCCTCCTCGCCCCTCCCTTTGCTTCCACAATCTGCTCCCTATCGGAAAATTTTCTCCCCAAGAGTACAAGGAGCCTCAGCTGCCGCCTGATGTACTGGAGAAAATTGCAGGTGAACTGGTCTATCGACGTTCATGTCTCCCGATCTTATGAGGCTTGACGTGGTGATCAGTCCTCCAGCGTCTGGCACTTGGGGCTCCTTTTTGCCGGGGGGATCGAACCCAGAAAGCAAGCAAGTTAATGCCGTGATAAGCCAAAGCGAGCCGTATGTATATATATTACAAAAAAAAAAAAAACTTCAAGGAAAAAGAGAGATAGAGACAGACGCGAGTACAAAAAATGCGTAAACTGGCTGTTTGTAAATCACTAAACGACTCGTCCGGTTTCATGTTGCGTGGAGGATAAGAGGTGAGAGAAGCCATGAGGAAGGATGGGGATGAGCACAGAGAAGCTGATGAGTAATGGTCTGTAGGAAGATTATTAGCTTTATCAACAGTGTAAGTAGTGGGAGCGGCATTAAGAGATTATATCTGATGTAGTGGGCGAGGAGGAGGAGGAGGAGGAGGAGGAGGAGGAGGAGGAGGAGGAGGAGGAGGAGGAGGAGGAGGAGGAGGAGGAGGAGGAGGATAAAACAGGAAGAAAAAGAGCAGGTTAAAAAAAAAAGGAGGAAGATGGATAAAAGGCGAGGAGGAAAAGAAGCATGTGAAGCGGAATAAAAAAATATATTATAAGGCAAATAATACATAACTCTCTCTCTCTCTCTCTCTCTCTCTCTCTCTCTCTCTCTCTCTCTCTCTCTCTCTCTCTGGAAAATAATGGTAATAATAATAACAGAATAAAATGATACAAAATAGTGAAATAATGTAGCACCCAAGAAATGTTCACGTCAAAGGCGAGACTAACACGAAAATGAAAGGGAAGCGAATGCAATCAGGAGGGGGACGAAAAAGAAACCAATGAAGACATCAAGAAAGACTAAGAATGCAAAACTGTAAAGAAAATACTGAGAAACTTTGCAACTGTTACTACTACTACTACTACTACTACTACTACTACTACTACTATACTAATACTACTACGTCTATAACCAGCACTATTATTACTACACCATCTTTTATTATCAAAATAGATATTCTAACTATAAATATTTTCGTTACGCGGTGTAAAACATAAAATTCTACAATCCAATGATATGGCAACTGTTTGGATGAGCCCACTTCTTAACGGCGGGAAATAATGGGTACAGAGGTGGCCAGAAGACAAAATAAATAAATAAATAAATAGATAAAAAAATAAATAAATAAACAATTACTAAAGCAATATTAGACACGGAATCATACAACAGATGGAATATAATTAATAGCTAAGAAATGCTCATGTGAGAAGGAGATAAAGCAGACATAAAAAAGAAAACAAGAATGGCAGATCACCTTTGCTGTGGTCTTGCCTTCTAATACCTGCCATTCCACCATATTAACACCAAACAACCCAATTACTCCCCTTCAATCAGACCTCCAGGGACCACCAACAGCTATGTATCCTCACACCCTTCTTGAAGATCCCTATTGTTCCAAAAAGCGTCAAATATCAATAATGAAAATAACATGCATACATACACAATGGTCAGCATAAGAAATACAAACACCCACTAAGGCAAAGGACAACACTGCCAGGCTGCCCCATTGAAAGTAGTGAATTATTGAACATTACAAAAAAAAAAAAAGTATCTTACTTATTTACAATTATGAAGAAAACCTTAAACAATAATCATGATAATTTGAAGACAAGCAAAGGAAGGCACAAGACTTCTCAAACAGGGATAGGAAAAGAGTAAGGAGGAGAAAATGATACTTAGATCCAAATCTACGACAAAAAAAAAAAAATGGAGTATCCCTTCCCATTTTGAACATAATACCGATAAATGAGAGAGAGAGAGAGAGAGAGAGAGAGAGAGAGAGAGAGAGAGAGAGAGAGAGAGAGAGAGAGAGAGAGAGAGAGAGAGAGAGAGAGCATTGTGTTCACCATCGCTGCATACGGATGACGATTATGACGACGATAATGATGACTAAGAAAATGAGTGACGATGAAGCAAAGAGCCATCAGAAAGAAGAACAAGACGAATGGGGGAGGAAAACCAAAGGAAAGGAATCAAGTAGGTGGAGTACGAAGAGAGGGCCAGAAAGGAGGGAGAGAGGGAGGGAGGGAGGAGGGAGAAAGGACGGCGACAGGAGGGAGGAAGTGAAGAGCTGGAACCGATCGGGGCAACTGACTTTGGTAATCTTAGCTCAGAGGCAATTGATACATTCCAGAGACGGGGACCAATTACCAGGTGTGGTAGGGACGGAGGAGGAGGAGGAGGAGGAGGAGGAGGAGGAGGAGGAGGAGGAGGAGGAGGAGGAGGAGGAGGAGGATGTGTGTGGATGATGAGGTGTTGCTTTGCCTGTGGGGGAGAGAAGGATAGTGGACCCCAGGTGGTTGGGAGGTGGTGAAGGGGACACTGTGGTAGGTGGTGGCTTTCCGTGTTGTGGTGAGCCGCCTCTTGACCCGTGGCGAGATTGTTGGACGTGTGTGTGTGTGTGTGTGTGTGTGTGTGTGTGTGTGTGTGTGTGTGTGTGTGTGTGTGTGTGTGTGTGTGTGTGTGTGTGTGTGTGTGTGTGTGTGTGTGTGTTGTGGCTGTGTAAATAACTACGATCAAGTTATGTTTACAAATCACATGAGAGCGATACTTAGCAAAAACAAAACAATAAACCAGTAGCCACAATTATGACAGGGAAGTGATTAACCATTATCAATTGTAAATACAGGAAAATAAAATAAAAACATGCTCATAAAACGAATCCCGTTAAAGAAGAACCAAGGCAAGAATGTCAAGAACACATAACATCTCTCAGAATCTAGGCGTGAAGAGGCAAAGTAAAAGGCGGACAGTACCTCCAACATAATCAAGCCTTGCCACTCAACATAACCACTGAAAACAGACGGGGCATTCACAGGACCCCAGGGATGAGCAGACAACCACCTCTAGTGATGACCCAATCCGACTAAGTTATGTGATTGGGTCGTCGACGTCAGGATATGAGAGGCAAGATTATGCATTCAGACAAGGACGCTGATGGCACCCTGCCCTTCAGACGGGCGCTAGCGGTGACTGGTAATGAAGGAGACTGCCTGGTACTCACCCAAAACTTGGCTATTGATAAGTCAACCTCTAAACTCTTATTTTGAGCGTTCGGTGGTAGTTATTAATTTTTTTTTTTTTTTTTTTTTTTTGGCTGGTGCAAGTTACTTACTGCCGAACAGGTTCAGAGGAACATATCTTTCCATTTTTTTTCTATTTTTTTGCTGGTTTCTTTTCGAAATATTCACTTGTGTCCAGTTTACAAAACATGAATTGAGAGAAATGCAGAAATACGATTGCATATGTGACGTTATATTCCACGGTGAATTTGCTTAAGATCAGGATACATAACCAATAGTGTGGCGCGATGACAGACACAACACGAAGCGCAGGAGGAGAAGGAACAGAAGGCGTGAGTGGTCCCTCGAGTACTGGGTGACGGGAGGCTGATTATTCCCCTTCACAAATACTGACTCTTAATAAAGCTGCAACGTGATCTCTCTCTCTCTCTCTCTCTCTCTCTCTCTCTCTCTCTCTCTCTCTCTCTCTCTCTCTCTAAGTGGACGTGGTTGCACCAGAAGCCTTTCTTTACGTATCTGTGAGTCAATATTTGTGCAAAACTAGTTTCAGAGTTATTAGAGTGTTTCCTTCTGCCTAAGAAAGCTGGTTTACCACTGGTATTATTGTTGCCAGGCACTTACTGTTCAGGATAACAAATACTTCAGTCACCAGTACTCATCATTCCAAACACCTTTATGTCATGTTGAAGATTACACAACATCTCTGCCACGAAACCTTATATGAACTGTCAGTGTTATCATTTTCTTACCAAAAAGAAAAAAATCAACTGAGTATTGATTAGTCAAGTGAGTTCAAGTTTAATTATGTGGACTTCCAACGCACTCGCTTGCTTTGGTCTCCCTTGCACGAGTGGGCGAGAAAGGCAGCACCTGTCTCCTTGAAGCCGTAATGTGCGAGGAAGATCGGGAGAGAGGTGCTGAGTGCAATGGAAGACGTCCAATTACATCACCATACTTGAAAAAGCTCGGCGGTGATAGGCCAGAGCTGAGGAAAACGTCCAATCACGTCCATCAGTGACGCGCGTAAGGAGTTCATAAACGTCGTCATAAACAGTGTCCTTTCACATATATCACACCAAGAGATCAAAACAAAAAGAGTACGAAAGACGACCCCTTACCGACGGTCTAAGGAAGAATTCGAGAAGGGGGCGAGCACGACCACTCCCAACAGCGTGGCGAGTAACAAACGCTTTATTACTCCTTAAATTCTGTTTGTTTGTCTCAACTGCAAGACATCAAGCTGTCAGTCGGGGTCGTATCTCGGGGTGGGAGGGCAGAGGGGACGTAAGGTGAGGGAGGAAAGGCCCCTCACTCACGAAGTATTCTCAGAGTCCGTCTTGTTTACGAGGTGGGAGAGGCAGGTGTGACGCCGCGTGGAGAGGTGGAGAGGAGGAGAGACTCGAGGGTCATGCGTTACCGTGAAAGGGAGCGGATCATATAGATGAATCTGAACCACCTGGTAGTTCTCGACGCTAAATAGAGCGACACCTTTTATATTGTCAGTGTTATTGTTATTTTATGTCAAATGATGATGTCTGAATTACAATTACCTTTAGCATCTCATCTAGCCTCGTCCAAACATGGGGAGTGGCAGTGGCATAGATCACAACTAATGGCACAGTGTGTTATAAAAAAAAAACAATGACGACTAGTGTTCACTTGAAATATAATTTTCTTTAAAAATACTTATAGGATTACACATTAAACCAGGTGACCGTTGCACGAGAGCAGCATTTATTTGAGGAGGAGGAGGAGGAGGAGGAGGAGGAGGAGGAGGAGGAGGAGGAGGAGGAGGAGGAGGAGGAGGAGGAGGAGGAAGAGGAAGAAGAAAAGGAAGAAGAAGAAGAAGAAGAAGAAGAAGAAGAAGAAGAAGAAGAAGAAGAAGAAGAAGAAGAAGAAGAAGAAGAAGAAGAAGAAGAAGAAGAAGAAGAAGAAGAAGAAGAAGAAGAAGAAGAAGATGATGATGATGATGATGATTATGATGATGATGATGATGATGATGATGATGATGATAATAAAGAAGAAGAAGAAGAAGAAGATGATGATGATGATAATGATGATAATGAAGAAGAAGAAGAAGAAGAAGAAGAAGAAGAAGAAGAAAAGAAAACAAGAACAAAAACAAGAACAAGAAGAACAAGAAGAAGGAAAACAAAGCAAAAACGGAGAAGAAGAAGTTCAAGTGTCAGGTCAGTACACAAACCCAACCAGCGAAGATTTATGAAGACACCATAATTATAAACAACAGCTGCTGCCTCATGATTAAACAAACAAGCATGAGTACGATGTTAATTCCAGCACCACCATGTCATATGAGCTTCCCTCTCGCACTACAAATGTCTACCATCGACACTTGGTGAGTCAGCATCAAACATTCTTATCCTGAGGGTGCTGTCTCTAACAAAAAAAAAAAAAAAGGCCTAAATGGTGGCTAGCAATGGTCCATGTGTAAAAGAAATCCACATTTATTTTGAACGAAGACTATTGAGTCATTCAGTCCAACATGTGTTATTTCAAAGTAGATTTTTGGAGAACTGATCTATCTCTCTATATGCATACAATAGTTTTATTTTTGCATTGACCTCTCAGACTTTTTTTTGCATTATTAGTTTACTATTTCATATCTATCTATGTTTTATTTTTTTCCTGCAGAGAGGTTGGTGAATATCTGCGGCTGGTGGGAATCAGTGAATACTGGGAATCAAATCACACTACGTCAGGGTGTTCTCTCTGTAATCTGCAGGGTCCAATATTGCCACAAGGGATAATGTACACATAAAAATAATACACTGAAATTATTTGTGTTATTACTGTAGTTATTCTTATAGTTGTTGTTCTTGTTGGTGCTACTGTTGATGCTTTTGTTTTTTTGTTGTTGCTGTTGTTACTATTGTCATTATTATTATAATCATCATCATCATCATCATAATCATCATCACCACAAAGGCAACATGTGTGCAATAATGAACTAAATACCAAACCCACAACAAGACTGGCAGTGTTTATTCCGTAATACAGACTGAAGGATTAACTAACTGAATACTCCCCACAAGTATGGCACCACACTACTAGTGCAGCCATGTTCAGTCAAAGGTGACAGACAAGCACCTGTTCCCCTGACAGTAGTTGGTCTGCAAGGACTCGTCTAAAGAAAGAAGTGAAATTATATCCATGCCTCCTAACTGCTGGTGAAGAGACAAGCCCTCACCATGACTGTTGTGGAGCTACTTGGATTCGCCTCAGAGAAGAAGTAAAATTATTTCTAGCTCTCTTTTCCTGTTTGTGACGAGACAGTCATCTGCCCTAACTATAGTGAGCCTGCTTGGACTCGCCTCCCAACAGCAACAAAATTATTTCTATCTCACTTTTCCTGGTGGTGAACGCGGCACTATAGATCTCCAGCAGACAGGTCTTCCTAAATCAGAAGGCCAGAGCCGACTTGTTGGTCTCCAGCAGAAATATTAGTGTCAGCACGGCAGAAATGAAGATTTGTGACTCCCTAGCGATTGTCCCGACGATCCCAAACAAACCGTCCTTCCTCGCAGCTCCCCTGGGTTCGTGTTTCCCACCTCCGGACAATCCACTGTTAAACCGTCTACCGCGACACCCTCCTCCCCCAGTAAAGCAAAACAAACGACTCTCATTTACATCCCGTGGTGGTCAGATCGGAGTAAACATCTCTCTCCATTCTCCTCTTCTGCGCCGCTCACTAGGATAAAAGGAGGAAAAATAGCCAGCAATTACTGATCCAAATGACACTGGCAGGGGGAGCCCATTACTACTCGGCCTCATCTCCCTCATGCAATATAAGTCAATCCCAGTACGGAGGATCAGTGACGTGTGTCTCCCTGCTCCTCTACTCCTCCACCACCTCCCCTGGACACCCCGCTCTTCCCTGTCTGGCTGAGAACGGGTCTACTGTTCGCGACGTGAGATCTACGCTAGGGAGGCACGGTCGCTGCAGGTGACGGCAGACATTAACCTCAAGTGTATTTTTACCCATTAGCGAACGCCGCGAACGTTGCCGGAGATCCACAAATCCCTCATCGGCAACCCACCTCCGACGGCTGCCCAATTTGGCCCCTAGCGAAGTTTTGTTTTGGCACGGAGAGAGATGAGGGAGAGGAGGAGGAGGAGTAGGAGAAGGGAGGGAGATAAGAGAAGAAGCGAGTGGGGAGGAAAATGAAAGAATGGAGAGAGATGCTGGTGGATAGGGAGGATGAAATGGGTAAAGCAGTGTAAGAAGATGAAAAGATATATTTGATAGAGATAGATGGAGACGGAGATATATTCAGAAAGATAGGAGCAAATGGATGGATAACAAGAGAGAGAGAGAGAGAGAGAGAGAGAGAGAGAGAGAGAGAGAGAGAGAGAGAGAGAGAGAGATGGTGAGGGCAAGGGGGAGAATATTGATTGGAGAGTCCTTGAAGGCATGAGACAGAAAGTCAATAACGTTAGAAAGAAGAGACTATAAATATCGGGTGCGGGAAAAAATGATGATAAAGTTCTGTATTGACAAAAATCATAACACTTGTTGAAATGCAATATGTACGTATATATATAGACATATATGAACGTAAATAGAAAACAAGATACTCACCCAATTACGATCTGAAATCTGGGGAGCGGAATGTCACGATTTGGCCTCTAAAGGAGCTCCTGTAGGAAGAGAAAGAAAAAAATGTTTGAAATACGGTGCTCTGAAGATTAATTCAATTTGTGTGTCTCACAAGTATGCTTCTCGATGCTGAGATACCTGAAATAAAGAGGTAAATGCAAGTGTTTATCGCAGTAAGTATTAAGAGCAATGCTTACTGCTGCTTACTGGATGATAAATGAGGGTATCCCACACCTACACACGCATTCTTGCACACCAACACCCCACACACACACACACACACACACACACACACACACACACACACACACACGGGAATATTTAGGACGGTGCCAGAGACTCTCCAAACGCTCGAGTGACAACAGAAAGCACCATCAAAACAACATTAAAGAGAGCGAGCCACCTCACACCATCAAAACTTTAACCTTGACAATATTCATCAGGGACTATCTCCCTCGCAGCCACGTCATTCCTGGGTTTTTCTCCCACTGTGATGACAGAATAAACTTGACTCGAGTACTAATTAAATAAACTTCCTGTGCCCATAACTCTTAACCGCCATGCTGCATAACATCTTCTCTGCGCCCGTAAATGAAGAAAATCTGTGTGCACCTTCTTAAATCCCCTAACTTGAAGTGGATTAAGTGGACGTTACTCTTATTAATTTTCTTTCGTGATGGACCGAGAAAAAGGGAGTCAAATTTATTTCAGAGGAATCATCCACATGCGCCGTTTTTTACGTGTGATAAAAGTTTGCTTGAATATGTCTTTCGACGGAGAAACTTTCAGGAAATACTGCATCTTGTACATTTAAACTTTTGATGGTAAAGTAAAATGCGAGGTCGCTTTTCTGCATTTGGCCGAGGACTTGGGCTTGACTAAAATAAATCCTAATGTGAAAAAAAATGAAGGGAAAAGTCTTCCTCACTTATTTCCCTCCGTAATAAGTCCATCTCGACTACTTCTGTTACTGTCACGTGATTCCTCCTCTCCTTTACATTTATGAGGGAAAATTTCCAAGCAAGCAAACTTTTTTCCTATTTCACTGCACCTTTTCTGGGAGAGGAAATTGTGTAGCATAAGTAACGGTAATGGACCCAGTTAAACCCTTTAAAGGTAAATAGCCTCTGAAAAAATTTAAATAATATAAAAGGCGAATTTCCCAGCGCCCGAGCACGCGAGGCCTCCACTCTCTCGTTTCACTAAGTCCTGGTGGGTAGTTAAGCGTCTGTGTGTACGGTTATGGCACGTTCAAGTTGGGACACTCTTATAAGTACTCGAGCCCGGCCAAAAACTATCACAGGCACAGCGTTCTTTTGCTTTACGATCACTGTTGGGATGAGAATGTAATGGTTTCCACATGTATATCAGACGGAGGTGTTGGAGATGGCGAACACACAAAGACACACACACACACACACACACACACACACACACACACACACACACACACACACACACACACACACACACACACACACACACACACACGAGACACATTAAGCAACACTTACACACAGGTGAGTCTCAGGCCTTGGCGGTACACCTGCTCATTTACTTTCAACACAGGTAACGACTAAGCAGTAGCAGTTTTACGTTTATGTTAGTGTCTTGCATATATATAAGTGTACTATAAATTAAACTGGGATTGTTCTTCCTCCTCCTCCCATGTTCTATTATTCCTTTATTTTCATAGCAGCCTCTTCATTTGTTGTCCCTTTTTTGCGCCATTACAAGCCTGCGTTTGATATATTTTTAGTTTTAGTTTATGAGCAATTCGTTGCGTAGTAAGCATCCATTATGTTATCAATTTAATCTTGTTTTCGCACATACCCTCCGTTTTCATCTCTCGCACTTGTTTTATCATACATTTCATTTACCTTGTTTTCCACTTTTTTTGCGTATCCCATTATTCCACCAAACTAATCATTTATCTATTCTCTTCCGTTCTCTCTTGTTGTTGCCTTTTTTTTCTATTCATTTCGTCCATATGTTTATGTTTTCCCCTCAATTATCGTTCGCGCCGCTAGGGGAAGTCTGCGAACAATGAAATATGAACCAATTTCCAGCTGCACTTGCCTCCCCCCACATCAAAACTGTCACGTTACTTAGTCCATAACGCCCAATTTTGAACCATTTCGAAAAAAAATAATGATCCTATGCACGGGCAGTTTTAAAAGATTCACGTAGTCTGTTTTGTCAGCAAAGGTAATTCGTGAGATTTATGGAAATGTTAAGTAATGCTCCATGCCATTCCATCCTCGAAAAAAAAGAAGATAAAAGAAAAAAAAAGGAGGGTGATGTATTTAGCACGAGGCAGAGTAGAGGGAGGGGGTCAGAAAAAAAAAAGGAACTAATGATTATTTTATTTATTAGAGTTGTTATTGTAGTTAAATCACTGGTAGGGATGGACGGGAATGATGTGACAGTGTGTTGAGAGTGACGGATGAGAGGGGGACTAATTCATTTTTTATAGCCAGGTGGAGAATAACAAGGAAGTATCTCTTTACTGATTATTAAGGAATTTACACCCCCAGTTGTCTCTCCCATCAAAACAGGGCGATAAAACAGAGCGACTTATATGATGGCGTTTTTTTCTGTTGTATGTTACGGGAGGAAATATATGCAGGTAATGAACGTAATCCAGGTGTACATGTTTACAGCTCCATTGTGGTCGTCTGTGTCTATGGGCGTGTGTGTGCATTGGAAATCTCCCGTGTACACAACAAGGAGAATGTATGGCACGCTGATGTGTCCATTATTATTTATTTATTTGTTTATTTATTTAGTTTCAGAGGGACAGACAAGAGAGAGAGAGAGAGAGAGAGAGAGAGAGAGAGAGAGAGAGAGAGAGAGAGAGAGAGAGAACGGGAAGAAATAAAAAGACAAGGTAGGATGAATGGATGGATAATTGGATGGATGAAAGAAAAAAGATAAAAAAAGGATAAAGGGAAGGAAGGAAGGAAGGAAGGAAGGAAGGAAGGAAGGAAGAAGAACGAAAGAAAGAAGACAGAAAGAAAGAAAGGAAGGAAGGAAGGAAGGAAGGAAGGAAGGAAGAAAGAAAGAACGAAAGAAAGAAGACAGAAAGAAAGGAAGGAAGGAAGGAAGGAAGGATGGATGGAAAAGAAAAGAGAGAGAGAGAGAGAGAGAGAGAGAGAGAGAGAGAGAGAGAGAGAGAGAGAAATATCACACCCGAGATAAACTAAAAGTTAGCTCTTATTGAGTGAAAAATTGCGAGTGGCTGGTGAGAGGGCCTCCTAACTTCCCTTTACGCGGCAGATTTTCTCTCCTCGGTATAACGAGACAATGAAAGTTATAAGCGACCCTCTCCATCCCGTTTTTCCCCGCATTACTACTTCAGCCCGTAATATAATTGAATTTCACGCTAAGCCTACTTTCTGCCCTCCGGAAAACACAGGTGAGTGAGGCAGGCTTGTGAGGCAGGCAGTGTGAGGAAAAATGAGGCTGTAGATGAGTAAGGCAACTGAGGAAAGTGCGTGAAAAAAAGAAGAAAACGCAAGGATAGTGAGCAACGAAGGCTGTGAGTGAGAAAGGAAGCGAGGAAATGCAAAAGGAAGGTAAGAAAATAATGTAGGCATGAAGGAAAGTGAGAGAGGAAGGAAGAGGGGAAGCAGAGTGAGGAAAGCAGTGCGGAAGATGAGTGTGGAAAGTGAGTAAGGAAGGGAGGTGGAATAGCGCAACGATAAAGAAAAGTGAGAGGGAGCAGAAAGGAAGGATGTGGTGGGAAAGTGAGAAAGACAGTGGGGAAGGAAGGAAAATATATAATAATGAAGTGACGCGATGGAAAATGATGGAAGGAAGGATAAAAGAGAAGGTGTCAGAGAAGAATTAAATGCCATTGTGGTGAGGAAAAGATACATGATTTTAATGCTACGTTATGGTGTCAATTGAGGGAACTGATGGTGATACCGTGATTCCTCCCTCAGCAAGAATCATGTGGAAAAATAGTAAATGATGCGAGGGACGACGTGTAAGTAATGATGTGCTGATATATTACATCAACATTTAGATAAGCAAGAAAATTATGATGATTTGTAGGAGAAATATAAATGCAAATTAGACTCATTATGATACGGTTTTATCTCCCACTCACACTCTCACACACAAACACGCGAACGCACACACACACACACACACACACACACACACACACACACACACACACACACACACACACGAAAAAAGAGAGAAAATGCAGGTAGAAAAGACAGACAGATGGATAAACGAATAATAGTGATTACTCTTGATGTACAGCAGTTTCTTTTGGGTTGATCACATTCATTCTAACACGACAGGCTAGAATTTTAGAATGAAGCCAATTGGGTACAAGTGTGTCAAGTGGAGTGAAGGCTACGTCCACCTGCTGGGACTCGTGGTGAAGCAATGCAGCCACAGAGGGAGAGAGGGACTGCTTAAAGGGCAACAGGCAAAGAGGATCCAACACACGCACACACGTACACACAAAAAAAAGATGTAAGACATTCAAACTCCGATCAAAACGATATAAGTCTCTGTTTAAGAAGTCCAAATGTTTAGCACGCTTCCTAAATTAACGTTTTATTGACAAGAAGGCAAATTGTGCGTCCACCAGAGTAATTTCAGGAGAAAGGTATGATGCATCCTGTCACTCGTTAATGTGTTCGCCCACAGCCTCACACGTGTGCCTCCACTTTCTAAACCCAACCCGCAACAAGCGACTTTTACAGACTTCCCTGGTATGCGGGTCCCTGGCATGATACAGTTACTCCTTGTGATTTATGGCGTGGCTCGAATATAACGTATGTTCGCTTCGAATTTGTTAATGTGTCGAAAGCGCCTCGAGGTTCACTTTCGCCCTGACCCACCAACATTTGACGACCTCCTTTGCGACGCCCCTTTAACATTTTACGCCGCCAAGAGTTGTCCGGCACCGCCTTTTTTGCACTGGGATCAACTACTACCTTTCTCCTCAGCTTCCCTCGCCGCGCCCATCATTCATCTCGGTGCCCAATCACAGAGGCCGAGCTTTCTCTCTCCATTCATTGTCTCAGGACCGGTTTATTATACATTATTCAATGACAATTTTATCACCATTCACTTCATTTACATATTGACTTACGCATTCCCTTTCCTTCCTCCAATGACAGGATACTATTACCGAAGGGCAAGGTGAATGAGAGTACCTAGCGTAAGTAACCTTTCAGTTAGTAAGAACACTTCCCATCACCCAATTTTCACTATTACGATATTACTTTGTCTTCCCTTAAGCCCTCTCACCTCGGCACAACCTCCTGACCTTTTAAGCCTGCAGTAACATAACTCTGCTTTCCCTGTAATCCTCTTCTTTGTCCTACTATCTCTCTCTCTCTCTCTCTCTCTCTCTCTCTCTCTCTCTCTCTCTCTGTTGTCAATTACAATCACCCAATCGTTGAAATTTTGGCGCTTTTCTTTGTTTCTTTTCCCGTTTTCTCTGTTCTTGCCGCTTTTCACTTTTATTCTGTCTGTGTTCCGCTTTGAGGCAGCAGGAAACGTGCTAGGAATTAGGGCTTATTTAGAGAGAATTGTCAATTGAACGCTCGCTGGATGGGGAGGTTGCCATGGAAACGAACACTCGCACGAACAGACACACACACACACACACACACACACACACACACACACACACACACACACACACACACACACACACACACACACAAAAGCAATAGAAATAAAAAGAAATGGAAGTTCAACAGAGAGAAGCAAGAGTGAAAAGATATTACTATACCTCTCTCTCTCTCTCTCTCTCTCTCTCTCTCTCTCTCTCTCTCTCTCTCTCTCTCTCTCTCTCTCTCTCTCTCTCTCTCTCTCATTCGGCCCACCACTATAGTATAGAGCTAAGTGGTGTGACTCCATTTGCCTGACAACTTCAACAAAGACCAAACACCAGCTTGCCCACATTACCACCAGCATATTTCAGCACTTTGGCCTTTATTTCCTCCCGATAGCTGCCACCCTGCGTCGTCCCAAGGAGTCAAAATTTAGTCCTTTCCCCCTTTATATCGAATTACTCAAGCCACTCCATTTTCTTTCTCCTTTCGTGTTACTTTTTTCTCGTTTTTGTTTCATCGTTTTTTTTTCTCTCTCACTGCTTTCGTTTTCTTTCCTTTTGTATTTCTGTTTCTTTCTTTTGTTCGTAAGGCTTTTAGTTTTGTTTCAGTTTCCCAGTTTCTATGTCTCTCTTTTTCTCTTTCTCTTTTCTCTCTCTCTCTCTCTCTCTCTCTCTCTCTCTCTCTCTCTCTCTCTCTCTCTCTCTCTCTCTCTCTCTCTTCTTTAACTTTCTACGTGTTGCGTCATTTTGTTTTTCCCCTAAAATTGCTCCATTCGTTCCTCGTTCCACTAATCACCCCTTCTCATAATTTCCCTCTTTATCAACGTTTTTTCCCTCTTTCTCTCTAAACTCCTATCACACCTTTTTAGCTCTTCTCCCCACCTATCTCCTGTTACCCTTTATCTCCCTCCTTTCCTCCCCTCTCCATTCTCTCCCTCTCGCTCTCTTACCTAAAGCTCCCTCTCCCAAAAACTTTCTCCACACTTACTCCACTTTAACTACCCATCTCCCTCCCGTCCTCTCCCCTCCATTCCCCTGACCCTCTACTTTCCTACCTCCCACCCATTCCCCTTAAACTCTTGCTCTTTATCTTCCCCTCTTTTCCATTGCTCCCCCATCTCTCTCTCTCTCTCTCTCTCTCTCTCTCTCTCTCTCTCTCTCTCTCTCTCTCTCTCTCTCTCTCTCTGTCGTTTCCCCTCATGTCCCCTCGCAGTATTGCACGTGTACAATATTGCATGCATCGACATCTGGCCAGTTAAAAAAATTTCCCCTCTGCTGATTTTCTAATTCCCTTATGTTTAGCAGGGGTGGCAGAGCGTGGCTGACTCTGTTGGTGAGTGGCTGGAGGGCTGAGTTGTTTGTTTTGTTTGCTTACCTCATTAAGTAAAGTGGGGTGTGCCTTGCTCAATTACAGTGACTTAAGTGGACAAACTAACTTAACTAACCAGGGTGTTGGGATGTTGAAGGACGGGTTCAGGATACATAACTAGTTGGTGTTTTCCTATGATAGTCAGCAAGTGTTGAGTGAGTGCATTGAGCTGTCCGTCAATAGTGGAGTGTGAAGTTGATGTTGATGGGCTCACTCACTCACACAGACGAGGCTTTGAGTGGCGTCAGCTTAGCGTCGCTGTGCTTGCGTGTCTAAGTCTATTATGTCAGTTATGTCTGTCTGTCTTCATGCATGTGTATTCCTCTGTCTGTCACTCACTCACTCAAGCTCTCTGCTTTCACTGGTTTGTATCTCTCACCGCCTGTTTGTTTGTCTACTTGTACTTGCTGACCTTTCTGTTTGTCTTCATTGTCTATATTTTTTTCTGTCTGTATGTGTGTTTATCTACATCTCTAAAGGTTTGTCTAGTTTCTTAGTTTTATTAACTTCCTTTTCTTATCTCTCCGCCTTTTTTCTACAAAAGTTTTCTTTCCTATATGTTTACATTTTTCTGTATATCACACTGTCTACATGTATGTATGTTTATATATGTTTGTTTGCTTTTTTGGGTTGTATTTTGTCAGTCTGTATGTTTACGTCTCCAACATTTGGCAAGTCTGCTTATCATTCTGGATATCTATTAGCCTCTACTCTATATTTTTATCTCTATTTGACTATGTTTCTGTTTGTTTGTTTGTCTGCACTCGTCTTAGTATGTGTGTGTGTGTGTGTGTGTGTGTGTGTGTGTGTGTGTGTGTGTGTGTGTGTGTGTGTGTGTGTGTGTGTGTGTGTGTGTGTGTGTGTGTGTGCACGCACAACCTCCTCTCTCTCTCTCTCTCTCTCTCTCTCTCTCTCTCTCTCTCTCTCTCTCTCTCTCTCATACCACTACGGCTTGGAGTTTGGTTCGCCCCGTGACGCCGATCCTTCGGCCGGGAGGACCCCGCGGGCATTATCTGTTGTCCTCTGTGGTTTAGGAAAGCTACCAAATGTCTTCATCTCGCTCGCTCAGTTTCGGAGAACGTGTCAGTCGTTCTCGTCCCTTCGCTCTTTGGTTATCGTTCAACGGCGCCCGCGGATACGGCGTCTAAATTGACTTGAGGAATGCATGATGTTCTTGGATTCCTTTACAAATGGACTCAATAACATATGGGCCAGGCAAACGGGAAAAGTGAATATATATATATATATATATATATATATATATATATATATATATATATATATATATATATATATATATATATTCAGTGAATATATATATATATATATATATATATATATATATATATATATATATATATATATATATATATATATATATATATATATATATATATATATATATATATATATATATATATATATATATATATATATATATATATATGTGTGTGTGTGTGTGTGTGTGTGTGTGTGTGTGTGTGTGTGTGTGTGTGTGTGTGTGTGTGTGTGTGTGTGTGTGTGTGTGTGTGTGTGTGTGTGTATCTGCCTTGCTGGCTGTGTGGGAGGATGGCTGTTGCTGGTGGCCACACAATAACTTGCTCGGTTCAAGCGAGGAGACAATCGTTGTCCTCCATCACGGTGACATTAGTGGCAAAAAATGTCACCACTTCCTGGAGTTAATTAACCTTTTCATAACACTACTTGTGATGTGTTGATAGAACTGAAGATACCACCACGGAAAGGGAATGGTCCTCTTAGTAGAAAGAACAAACATACGGTATCACACAATGCGCCAAAATAATTTAATGTAATATACCAGAAGATTCTAGAACATGCATCAAATATATATATATATATATATATATATATATATATATATATATATATATATATATATATATATATATATATATATTCAGTCTTTTTCTCTCCTTTGATATATTTACGTCTAGTTTAAAGCATCATAATCAGTAACAGCAGGATCAGCAGTAATCAGTAACAGCACTAGCAGCACCAGCACCAGCAGCACCAGCACCAACACCAGCAATATAAGAACGGCCACGCTCCTGCTCCTCTTTCCGAACTGATTATTACTGTTTCTTTTCCCGATTCTTCCTAAAAGTATCAAACACATGCATTCTTGCCTTGACTGATCTCCGGTATTTGGGGCTTTTTGTTATGCAGAAGATGCATTTCATTAGCCTAATTCTCAGTTGCACCGCCCGGCTCCCTCCCCTCTCCCGCCATACCGACCTTGATTTACTCTTTTAAACAATTCTTGTGTCATGAGGCTAATTGAGAGGTAAATCAAGGGTCGTTCGTAACCTCGATCATTATCATTACTGCTCACCCTTGGCCATAATCAGAGCCTGACTCAGCCTTGCTCCCCGGGGCTAGAATACTGCAGCTGGCACCCCCTCCCATACTCACCCCCAGCCTTAATCATACCCTTGGGTCAGACCGCCTCCCGGCCACAATATTAGTAGTAACTAGCTTTACCTCACCCCCCCTTATATTTACTACTCTTATCATGCCCTTCAGCAAGTCGCCAACAACTGGTACCAGCCGTCCTAGTCCTAAATGTTCTCTCCTCCCTTCCTTGACACCCTTCTGCGACTCTTCTTCTCAATATGCTTTCCTTCCTTCCTCCTCCTCCTCCTCCTCCTCCTCCTCCTCCTCCTCCTCCTCTGCCACTTCCTCCTACTGCTCTTGCTCTTCCCTTCCAGTATTCCATTCTCTCCCCCCTCCATAGCCTCTCCACAAGCTATCTTCTCCTTTCTCTAAAACCCACTTCCTACCCTCACTCCACAACATCACTCCATAGCCTCGTTCTCTCTCCCCGACGTATCCATTCTCCCTCCATCCCCTCAACGTTTCTCCCTCCCTTCCTTCATCCTCCATCCCCCACCATTCCTCGCGGCGGTGGGGGCCAATGAGAAGTGATCGGGGTGTGTGCAGCATGGCCAAGCACAACTTAATGTTTGTGTGGTGACCGGCTGCGGGAGATGGGGATGAAGACTCGTTACCCTCCTCCTACTCCTCCACCACCACCGCCACTCTCTTCCTCCTCTCCTTCTCTTCGTTTTCTTCCTCCTTTCTTTGCTTCCTCTTCTCCACTTCAACGTGCTCCTTTTTCAACTCCATTTCTTTTATTTATTTTTGTTTTCTATCTATTCCTTGATAGTGTATTTTAAAAGCCACATATTTTTATCGCCTTCCATATATTTTATCACTATTTATCATTGTTATCTGCTATTAATTCATTATTTTAGAGTAAACAGCTGATATGGAAAAACGTCTCCAAACAAGCTGAACCTGAAAATACGAATACGGACATGGAAGACTTAAGACTAAAGAGGCCAAAGACAACAAATAGAAACAGACTCAGCAGCGCGAGGGTTGTAGGGGCGGCGGAGACACGACCTGGTGCTCCCATACACACCACTATAGGGATCACTGGATTAGGTGAATGATGGGTTTGCGAGAGGCTAATATCAACACAGATTCCACCACGTCTATAGCTTGACACACTGCCTGCCTCGCGTCTCTTAAAGCGCGGTCCCTCACTCTTCCCTTGCCAGCCGCGTTCAGTTTCCTTTCTAATGGTCCGCAAAATCGGCTTCTCACCTGCTACATTTTTACTCCATTTAACTGGTATTTCTTTCATGTTTATATTTTTTTAGTTTCCCTTTACTGTTTTCCGTTTTCTCTTATTCCCCCTTTCTGGCGACCCTCCCCAGCCCAGCCTCGTTCCGCCCATTTGCTATCGATCTGTTCCTAATTCCAGTTTCTCTCTCTCTCTCTCTCTCTCTCTCTCTCTCTCTCTCTCTCTCTCTCTCTCTCTCTCTCAGTCTTCCAGCCCATTTAATTAAAACTCGATGTAAATTCTCGTAATTGCCACTTGTCCAATTCTTCCTCCTTACTTCTCACCCAATTATCCGGAATTTCTTTTTGGATGTGGACTGGCCTTCTCTCTCTCTCTCTCTCTCTCTCTCTCTCTCTCTCTCTCTCTCTCTCTCTCTCTCTCTCTATCTATCTATCTATCTATCTATCTATCTATCTATCTATCTCTCTCTCTCTCTCTCTCTCTCTCATCTACATTCGCACATCGAATGTAGATGAGAGTATTCTGCATTCACAACTTATCTATGTATACTATCTGTTTATCTGGCTCCATCTGTATACTCTAATGGCACGTGTCGGTACGTACGTGTGTGTGTGTGTGTGTGTGTGTGTGTGTGTGTGTGTGTGTGTGTGTGTGTGTGTGTGTGTGTGTGTGTGTGTGTGTGTGTGTGTGTGTGTGTGTGAAAGACTCTCTCTCTCTCTCTCTCTCTCTCTCTCTCTCTCTCTCTCTCTCTCTCTCTCTCTCTCTCTCTCTCTCTCTCTCTCAGCCTCGCGTTCCCTCCTCTCCCCCTTTGATTGCTTCTCACTCGTCCACTTCCTGCTGTGGGCAAGTCCAATTTCGAGACAGTTTGCATATTAATCACAATTCTATTCTTATGGCACCCTTCTGCATCCACATTCGCCTCCATCTGCTTCCTCTTCCATCTGGGGACTTTTTTTTTCACTCCTTCAATGGCCGGCTTTACGTCCTCTTCCTTTACTTGTGGATGGGGTGGTTATGGATTCATTTCTCGTTCATGAAGGTAAAGGAATGGCTTCCCGTGACGATCTGAAACACCTGAAGTCATTTTGTGATGTAATGGCTATGGCAAACTACATCTCCCTCCCTTCAGGTTCATTTACTCCCTCTTCCTTCCTTATTATTAGACTTTCTCCATTTCCCTATCTGATATTTTACCTTCCCTGCAGGTTTATGTCAATGGTATTGTTCTTTGTTCCGTGTTACGCGTCATGCGCCTTGTCCGAGGTGCTTTTCAGTGAGGGAGTGGTGATAGTGCTATGAGATTCTGGATATAACAAATGTATCCTATAATTATCTAAAGAGTGTCAGTTCATGTATATCATAAGATTTTTGAACACATGCCAAGTTTCTGTCTAACTATAATTTACCTGTTTAGTTGTGTAAATGTGATACTTGAAGAAGAAAAACAGTGAAAACGAAGCAACAAGTTTAGCAACAACTTCCATTTCCCATTAATTTCATCCACACTTTCTTAATTCAACCCTTTACTGAAATTTTAAACTTTTCTTTCCTTCCTTAGTCCTTATCACACAATCCTGCACCTTATGCTTCTTTCAGAGTCTCTGTTCCTCATAATCCTCCTCCTTTTGCTCCGTTCTCTCTTATACTGTTGCCTTGCCTTCTCCCTCGCGGTCATTTTCTCTTTAGTCAAGTAAAATTTCCTTACCGTGAACCCTCTCTCTCTCCTCCCCTCCCGTCACCCTATCACAAACCCTCTGTTCCCCATCATTCTGTGCTCAATTCTCCGTTCTCCCTCTCTCTACCATGCTGTTTCCGCATCTCTGTCTTTATCTCTTTCTCTTTATCGGTACATCACTCGTTCTCACTTACCGACTGTGTTTTATTTGCGATTCTTTCTCTTCCTTTATTCGCGTCTAGTGACATGGCTTCCTCCCAATAAGGCACCAATTTTCCACATTCTCTATATGTAAAAATCTCCTCTCTCATCTCACATTTTCTTTTACCTTCCTTCCTCAGACGACCCTTATCCTCCCTCCCTCCCTCTGTCCTTTCCTCCATCCCTCCCTGCCTTTCCTTCTCCTTGCTCCTCTTTTCTCTCTCTCTCCCGCTCTCCACCTTTTATTTCTCCTCCCCTTACCTTACTCTCCCACCCCAAGAGAGGAGTATGTCATCGGCGCTGTGAAAATTATGAGAGGAGGATCTTTTCTTGTCTGAGAGGACCGAGGAGGTCTCATTGTCTGTCCGATATTATATGATCAATACTAAATTCCCTCTCCACTCCGCATTATCTGAGCAGAGAGAATCTTACCAGCCTACCTTTAAAGGAGGAAGATGGGGGAATAAAATCTCAAATATTTCTTAACACTCTCTAGAAATAGTTTACACGTATTCTGGAGCATGTAGAGGTACCATAAGGATTTTTAATGACCGAACTCTTCCAATAGCGTGTAAAACCGTGTTCTCTCTCTCTCTCTCTCTCTCTCTCTCTCTCTCTCTCTCTCTCTCTCTCTCTCTCTCTCTCTCTCTCTCCCTCTCATTGCTTCTCCCCTTCCTCTAACATTCCGTGTTTTTTATACTCTCTTCCTTACGGTGGACCGCCTCCAGAGGGTTCCGCTCACCTCTATAGGGCGATAATCTTTAGTTTCCCCTTGTCAACATCGTCCAGTGCCTCTCCCCCTAAGCCTACAAGTGACGTGATAGGCAAGCAAGAGATCGCTAAGACAATAAACAAAGGGAGACTTTTTCTTTTACAACCTCTATGAGAGAACAAAAAATTGAGAGAAAAAAACTCAGTCTATGGAAGATCGTCCACTCTTATGGCCAAGCGTCGTTCAAATCACAAGGGAAATTACACCTTGAGTCATCATGTTCTAAGTTCCATACTCTTGGGATAAGACATATTTTACTCTTATTGTTCCTCTCTTTTTTTTTCTACCGTTACCCTCACACGCGTCGGACGAAGTAGGCGTCCGGGATGAGGCGAACCATCAGACTCCATCCAAAATTACCGTCGATGTCCTCATTGGAAAACGCTTCACACAATGCATTAGCGACCCTCATCAGGGACTTAATGTTGACGTAAACGTATGAGTGCTCAACTCGTCACCGGACCTCCTCCAGGGCAGAGAAATTAAAACGTTATTAATGATCTAGTCATTAGCATGGCGACTAGCTCGGCCACGGTGCATGGGATGGGGTTGGCGGGCCTTCCACAAGGTAATGAGAAGCCATGTCAATTGTGATGAAATTCTGAGCCTGTCGTACTTTGGCGTAGCTCTTACTCCCGTCTACGGGCTGAGGCTCCTGTGTCGGAGAGCAATCCTTGGCTACTGGACGAAGAGCACCTCTTCGAAAGGCTGGCCACCAACGATCAATATTTATTTAGTGTTATAAAACTTTCCGAGCACCAAGAGGGCGACGCCCCACACAGCACACGGAGGCGCTCACTATTTCCTGGCAAGCATCACGGCCACCACAATCATCATCCAATATATCGAAAAACTATAAATACAAAATGGAAACATCAAAGTCAAAATCAGCCAAAAACGAACACAGTTGAGACAAGCGCCGTTATTCTCCAACTTAATCATGGCTCCCTTGAGCGTCATGGCGAAGAATTAATACTTGAGTGAGGAAATTTTCCTGTACCTCTCAGAGACCCAGAAGGCCCGTTCAAGCTGGGGGGAGGAGAGGGAGGCCGGAGGGGGAAATTGGGGGAAATTGGGGTCCAGGAAGGTGGTTAGGGAAGGGAGAAATGAGAATGGTCTGCATAAATGAAGAAAGATGGCATTGGCTTGAGATGGTGGAGTTCCCGAGATAGTTATTCGGGGGGCCTTCTTCCCCCCGCAGCGAGGGCCTGGGGCTCCATTATTTGAATTATACTCTTTCTTGCAGATGCATTCCTGTGCGAGCGGCGCCCCGCGTGTCGGAGAGACGGCCATAGATAGATATATATCTGTTGCCTGTGGCTGCTCACAACCCTCCTCGCTTCGCGTAAACTCATTGATACACAACAAAGGTACTTTTTTCCTTCAGCGCTCGCAGTTCACGTTGATAGAAAACAAGGTACTGATGAAGGACGAGTGGCTCCTTCAGAAACAAATTGATAAACTGGCAAAGGAACGAGTAAAAAGGCCATTCTATTCCCCAAGACTGTTACGAGGGGCACGCTGGGGACCTGCCAGGCCGAGAAGGGTTCGAGCCCCAGCGAGCGACGGCCAACACGTGGCGGGTGCGGAGGCAGCGTCCCATCTCCATGGTGGCGAGTTACGGTGACGGTAGCGGCGTTTGAGGTAACGAGAAAATTTATGAATCTTGGTAAAAGCAAAATATGAATATAATATGAAATGCTTCATTCCTCACATGAATGCTAACTCATTCCTGAGACAGAACTATCTATACGTATTCAAAACAGGGAGCTCTTCCATGTCAGGCACTGCGCTCCGTGATTGTATTCTTGATGACACAATGACGCCTATTCTATATGAGTTTCGTGACTGTGATAGTTATAACGATTTTAATAGAAGTAGTAGTAGTAGTAGTAGTAGTAGTAGTAGTAGTAGTAGTAGTAGTAGTAGTAGTAGTAGTAGTAGTAGTAGTAGTAGTAGCAGCAGCAGCAGCAGCAGCAGCAGCAGCAGCAGCAGCAGCAGCAGCAGCAGCAGCAGCAGCAGTAGTAGTAGTAGTAGTAGTAGTAGTAGTAGTAGTAGTAACAACAGCAGCAGCAGCAGCAGCAACAGCAGCACCATCACCACCACCACCAGCAGCAAGAGCAGTAGCAATAACAAAAACAAAAATGTTGTTGTTGTTGTTGTTGTTGTTGTTGTTGTTGTTGTTGTTGTTGTTGTTGTTGTTGTTGTTGTTGTTGTTGTTGTTGTTGTTGTTGTTGTTGTTGTTGTTGTTGTTGTTGTTGTTGTTGTTGTTGTTGTTGTTGTTGTTGCTGCTGCTGCTGCTGCTGCTGCTGCTGCTGCTGCTGCTGTTATTGGTGTTGGTATGTTCTCATAGTTGTGTTTCTTTAGTACTGCGCCTGATGGTGATGGTGATGGTGATCAGGGTTATGGTGGTGGTGGTGATGCAAGTAATGATAGTAATAATGACTACGCTACAGGGTTGTTGATGGTGTTGATAATGGAGGTGTTGATGTTGCTGTGCTGTTGCTGTTGAGGAGGAGGAGGAGGAGGAGGAGGAGGAGGAGGAGGAGGAGGAGGAGGAGGAGGAAGAAGAAGAAGAAGAAGAAGAAGAAGAAGAAGAAGAAGAAGAAGAAGAAGAAGAAGAAGAAGAAGAAGAAGAAGAAGAAGAAGAAGAAGAAGAAGAAGAAGAAGAAGAAGAAGAAGAAGAAGAAGAAGAAGAAGAAGAAGAAGAAGAAGAAGAAGAGGAGGAGGAGGAGGAGGAGGAGGAGGAGGAGGAGAAGCCGTTGGGGCCAGAGGGGCGGGCATCACTTATTCATGATGCAGCAGGGGGCGGGGGGAGTGGGGGGTTAACGACAGGTGTGGAGGGCTTCTACGGGCCTTAGTCAAAGTCCTCACTTGCATCTTAAAACGGACGCTTCTTCTTCATCTAATTTAATTTTTAGTGCAAAGCAGCAATTTAAGAACGTGGGTTGGAAGGCGCCTGCACACTCGGGGTTTAGAGCTTGATTTTAATGGCGTACGTTTAATATATTTTACTCCAACGTTTTGCTGCTGAGAGAATATTTGTGATATCTTACAGGGGTTAAAAGGCTGTTAACGAGGTTCTAACGACTTCTTAAAGGTGCTTTCCCCCAAGGGCATAATTGTTAAAGTGGATCCGCTTCCCCCTCGCCCCTCTCCCCCTCACCAGGCGTTACGTTTTACGCATAATTTCGCCCACAGCGCCTCCAAGGAACGCAGCCTAAACTATTCACGGGTTAATCAATACAGCGATTCAAAAAATGGCTCGTGCACTTCCCCACCTTGCTTATCGTATTGTGCAACCTAAAAATACGGTAATTGTATACGTGTATTCTCATGTGTCATTTTTAATTGGTCCCTTTACACCTCCATTCAGGGCACGCTCTCACCTCTACCCTTTCCACATTCTGTCTTTCTGCCGTCCACCAACTTCTTCCCACCAAGGACCGGGCAAGACTCCTGCAGGTGGAAGGGCGAAGGGAGGGAGGGAGTCTCGCGGTGCATATAGATTCTTCATGTTAATGTAGGAATCGACGAAACTCATTAAACTTTACGCATCCCCGTTAACGACTTTTAAGAACTTTTGCCCGAAATCCACCAGGAAACAGCCGGTTTAGATCTAGTACGGATAAATCAGGCTTATGAGGGGCGTTACTCTCGATGGATCGGCCATTGGCGGGGTTATACGTATTGGCTGGAAAGAGAAAAGAAAAAAAAAAGTCGAATGAAGAGGTCGAGCAGTTTTTTACCTTGAAAATTTTCTTGGGTAATATCCGGTACGAGAGTGTGAGGAAGGAGGAGGCTTAACTAGTGTTATTTAAAGCTCTGGACGCGTGATGAAAGGTTTAATTTTTGGCCCTAAGGATGGAGTCGTTACTATCCTGATTACATGGGCGAGATCCTTCCAAATCGGATGGTTCATGAGCCCTAATGCAGGTATGTATCCAGTAATGACTTCTCGTATTAGGGATCCCCTTACGTCTTTTATATCGGCGCTTTAATTAAATTTCAACAGGATTTGGTAATATACAGTTTAGCTCTCTATAATCCAAATGTTCGGCTGGGCAAGGGATGCAAGTGTGGCCTTTAAGGTGTAGGTGATAAGAGTCAAAGTTCCACAGGTATGGCTTCCCGCGCCGCTCTCCCCGACGCTAACTGTTATAACTGCAATTATACAGACGAAAATATCACTACATCTGCCCAGAATGCCAGAATAGCTCATCCGCACCACAACTAAAATTTCCTCGAGCCCCGCAGTGCCACAACCTGCTTCACTAGGGCGAGAAATTCATCACATTCAGCTTTAATAGAGCCTCAGTGCTCAGCCGTGGCTCACTGGGGCATCGGGAACACGTCGCCCATCACTCACCCGCGGGCACGACTCTCCCCGATGAGGCACGAGGAGGAGGAGGAGGAGGAGGAGGAGGAGGAGGAGGAGGAGGAGGAGGAGGAGGAGGAGGAGGAGGAGGAGGAGGACGGAGTTTTCGCTCCATGAATACATAGCTCCACCGCGGCGGCATTTATAGCGGCGGGCGCGAGCGCTCGCGGGCGCGCACACACACACACACACACACACACACACACACACACACACACACACACACACACACACACACACACACACACATCAATAACGCACCTCTACAATTGGATGAGAATTTTATACTTTTCTATAAACAAGAAAATAGTGGCCTTTTTCACGGTTCATACCGCCACCACCACTACCACCACCACCACTACCACCACTATCATCAACAGCAGGACCAGCACCACCACCACTACGGTTACCAATAACAATATTTACCACTACTCATACAACACTTACTGACAAAAGATAATTATACAGTAGAACACCACGTGACCTCAGCTCTTATTTCCGTCTCTTTGGCCCTTGACCTGTGGTGGATGGCAGCCCTCACCCCGGGACACAGGGCCACGGACATCCGGGTTTCCCCTGTCTAGCTTCCTCATATCTATCCAGGTACCCATTCATCAAAACTATGATAGGTGAGCTCTGCGCCGACTGCCCTGCCCTGGAGAGAGGAGAAAAAAAAACAGGAGGAGGAGGAGGAGGAGGAGGAGGAGGAGGAGGAGGAGGAGGAGGAGGAGGAGGAGGAGGAGGAAGCAGCAGCAGCAGCATCGGAGGCGGCGGCGGCAGCGAAAGCGGCGGACGGCAGCTGATGGTGCGGCAGGAACAACAGCAACAGCAGCAGCAGCAACAGAGAGAGAGAGAGAGAGAGAGAGAGAGAGAGAGAGAGAGAGAGAGAGAGAGAGAGAGAGAGAGAGAGAGAGAGAGAGAGAGAGAGAGACTTATGATATTGCTTCTGTTGCTGCAGCGCAGGTGATACTACTACTACTACTACTACTACTACTACTACTACTACTACTACTACTACTACTTCTACTGCAACTGCTACAACTATTACTAATACTACTACTACTACTACTACTACTACTACTACTACCACCACTACTACCACTACCACTTCTACCACCACTACTACTACTACCACTACCACCAGTACTACTACTACTACTAATAATAATAATAATAATAATAATAATAATAATAATAATAATAATACTGCTGCTGCTGCTACTACTACTACTACTACTACTACTACTACTACTACTACTACTACTACTACTACTGCTGCTGCTGCTGCTGCTGCTGCTGCTGCTGTTGATGATGATGATGATGATGGTGATGATGATGATGATGATGATGGTGGTGGTGGTGGTGGTGGTAACGGTTTAAATAGTGCTTTTGGTGATATGAGTATTGGTGGTGGTAATATCAGTGGTGTTTTTGATGATGATGATGATGATGATAACAACGGTGAGGATGACAACAACAGCGACGATGACGAGGACAACACAACGATGTAATGAGAATTACACAACCGATTAAAATAATTGGCATTAGAAACAACAACCACCCTAGACACTACATGCAAAAAAACACACAACATTAAAACAAAAAGGCAAAGGCAACTAGGAAGCAACAACCACCAGAGGAGTAACAATTATAACTATAACACAGACTGACAAAAAAAAAAGAAACACAATTACTAATAAAAAAGGAGAGGGGAGGAGAGTGGGGAGGAGGGTGCAGAGAGGGAAGGGACAGGGACGACGGGGAGGAGGAGCATGTGAGCACTACATAAAGGATAAAAAAGGAGCAAATTTCCACCGAACATTTCCTATTGTGTTGCAGCATTCACCTCGTTCTCTCTCACTCTTTTGCACTGTCAATGGCCAAACGTCAGGAATTCACGTACCTTTTTAATATTCCCATCTGAGAGAAAGTTTGGAGCCCATCCCAGGGTGTAGAATGATCTTTAAACCCCAGTAGCTCCCACAGGACTCCCACCCCCACTACCTTCACGCCTCACGCTCCCTCCTGCTTCCTCCTCCTCCTCCTCCTCCTCCTCCTCCTCCTGCTTCTCCTTCCCTCCTCTGGGCCGGTGGGGTAAAACATTTTAATGTCTCTTTTACTGAGTGTTCCGGTGGCACCATTAAATGCCTCTCATGTCCCAAGCCTCCACAATCCAGCTGGTTTTCTTTCTTTCTCTTTCCTCTCTCTCTCTCTCTCTCTCTCTCTCTCTCTCTCTCTCTCTCTCTCTCTCTCTCTCTCTCTCTCTCTCTCTGTCCTCTTCCCCCTCATGGTCTTTTTATTTCTTGTTTTCTTTTTTTTTCGCTTGCCTTTTACTACTGATCCTCCTTCTTTTCACTCAGTCAGTCTTTCTGTCATTTTATATATATCTTTCTTATTTTCTCTCTCTCTCTCTCTCTCTCTCTCTCTCTCTCTCTCTCTCTCTCTCTCTCTCTCTCTCTCTGTCTCCATTCATGATCCTTTTCTAACTCTCCTTTTTCCTCTTCTTTTCTTGCTTCTTTTTCTTTTTTTACTACTGGTTCTCCTACTCCTCTTTTCCCTTCTTCCCACCAATTTATTTACTCTCACTTTTCTTCGTCTTCCTCCCTGTACGGTTCTATTTTTAATTCTTATCTTCGTTTTTATTTTCTTCCTCTTTTTTCATCCCTTCCTCCTTCCTCTTCCTGTCACTTTATCTGTTTCTGTGCTATATATTTTTTCTCTCTCTCTCTCTCTTCTTTCCTCATGTGGTGGATTTCTTATTTTCCTTCTCTCTTTTCCTTTATCTCCTATTTTATTCTTTTTTCATATATCCTTATCCCATTCTTTATTCTACAGTTTATTATACTTATCCTTTACTTTCCTATTTCTCTCCAATTTACCGTCATTCTGCCTATCTCCTCTTTATCGTCTTTAGCTAAGACTTCACAGTACCTCTCCTGTTCATATTCATTTTACTTTTAACTTCATCACTACACTCTCTCTATCCACTTTACCTTTTTTCTCTAATCTCATTATTTACACATTCAGACATTAATCATTAGAGGACTTAGTCAGTCACAGTTGAACACTGCTCTATACGACAGTCCTAATGTATGATTTGAAGAGATATTTCCTAAAACGATCAAAGAATACCAAATGAAATCATAAACAACTGCGGTACGATTTATTTTTCCCCCGGACAGGCCGTAAGGAAAATCTGGTGAAAGTGCCGACGCTTTAAGGTGAAAACTCTTGCAAGAATTGTTTTCCTTTTCCTCGTCTTCGGTTTCCCCAGGGCGGAGAGCAGGTAGCCGCCCGCGTCTTGCCGGCGAACGTAAAACGCCAGATTGTGCCATAACTCATTCCCTTAAGGGCCATTAAGATTGCACATTCAAAGTGCCATTCCAGCACCACATAACTTCCCTCCCCACCAGCTGCAGGCGCTAAACTTTCCTCCAGACTCCTCCAGCGGCGGTGGATTAAAACTCTGGATCAAAGCACGTAAATAATTCTTCGAGTGCCGGCTAAGTTGCGCGAGGAGTTTGTTTATCTGTTTGCGCTGAGAAATGTTCTTGATTATATCTAATGGATGAGACACAATGATGTGAGTCGCGTTATGACTTATTACGTCCATTCTTGGATATATATTCCCTTTAACACGGCCACCCAAATCTAATACTTCTTATATAATTTAGGAACAAAACTTAACAGTTGATCTCGACCGAGGGAGAAGTAGGCCACATCCAGACTCTCGAATCGATGTTTGGAACATTAGGGTAATACTATTATGCCTCTGTCAGAAGCAGGACGAGGCGCCTTAAGCACAGCGAGCAGAGTTGAGCCTCCTGCCATCAGAAATCAGGTTTTCCCCTAAAAGGAAAGGGGGAAAAAAAGGAAAAAAAAGCTTGTCAAACGAATCAGAAAACCAGCAATTTAGAAGACAGTGAATCTCTATTGCAGCAGCAGCCGTCAAATAGCGTTATCGTGAGTGTTAGTGTTGGTAGTGACAGTGGCGAGGGACAGGAGGGGAAGGTCGAGGCAGCGCGGGGGAAACAGTGATGGTGCAAAATGAAGGTGGCAGTGGTGCTGGCGATGGTAGGGTGGAGTGGTGATGGAAAGGGAGGGTGCAGGTGTCTGATATTACGATCTATAAGAGATGGCAACAATTTAGGCAAGAGAGCAATCATCCTCACCCCACCGTGTTATCTTCCTGGACAGAGGGAGTAGCGCAGTGGTGGCGGGGAAGAACAAGGCAGTGTGGTGGCATTACATGTCCAAAGCAAGACAAAGCTGAATGTGTCTCAGGGCTGCAAAAATTGAAAACGCAACAGCAGTGTAAGCAGAAATAAAAACAGATCAACAGGGATAATCGACAGGACATTCACCTTCCCACCAGCCTCTCTCGTTCTTTGCCCTGCTGGCCACGTCACTTGCCCCACTGGCTTGGCAGGGACCCGCGGGGGAGGCCCAAGGAGCCGGGGGAAACTGACAGCTTTATGGCGATTTAATGGCTCAACTGCCTCCCTTTGCCCTTGTGTTTGCCTGCCGTGCTGGTGTATCACGGCGCATTACAGAGTTGTTTTTCATTATATCCCCGTAAAACGCCACTCACCTCGGTGCTTCATGAGAAAGAAAGACAATAAAAGGAGACACATCACGCCTTTCTCCTTATTTTCCCCACTTGAGGCTCGTGTTCTTCATAGCAAGCTTCTTAAGAGACGACATCGGTGACTAATTGCGCTACAACAGCATAAATCTGGTGAATGACTAAAAACTTGAACAGCAAGTGGTATTAATAAACACCCACAGCACTCAAACACACACACACACACACACACACACACACACACACACACACACAAAAAAAAAAAAAAAAAAAACAGCTGTGAACATCATCACTGACGTGAACAATCCAACAAAAATAGAAAAAAAAAAAAAAAAAAACCTGTCTTCGCCTAAGAAAAAAATCTGTACTGTTTCTCTCATTGTATGTCTGGGACTTTGCCAAGATTACCTTCATTCTTGCAGATACTGGCGTTTGGGAAGAGAAGCAAGTCGCCGGGCCTCTACTGGGATGAGTTAGTGTGGCTTGTGACCAGTTTACTGTGAGGTGACCACAACGAGCACTGAGAAGACGTCTTTATTGCCCGTTAATGGTCGTCACAAGGGATGTTCATCTTAATTTTACTGGCAAATAAAGTGTAATGGCATTCGCCTTTCTAGCCTGTTGGGACGTTAAAACGCCCTGACGGGTCCTAATAGATACAGGGAAGGACAGGGTGGTTTACATTTCTGCGACGTGTACAATGCGAGGCGAGCTGTGGGAGCCGGCAACCCTTGTGACGGACCGAGTCTCCCGGAGGTCGGCTAGGTGAGCTAGAGGTCCTGAATAACAAGTACGGGAGACCTTCAAGGGGTTATTCATCACTGACTTTAGCTCACCTGCTGCACATGGGCGTAGATCAACAATAGACCAAAATGTGACTGTCTGTTCAAGAAGCATAGATCAGAACTGAGGTCACATGCAAGTGCGTATATTCAACACTGGGAATAGTAAGTTGTGTGTCCTAAACAAGAAAACCAGACCAAGAAGAAACCATTCCCATACAGACCACCGAGGCAGTCAGTCAAGCCCTATTTATCAGTATTCTCCCCTGAGCCGCCGGAAAACGTCAGTCATAGCAAGTTACAATTAGCAAAGCCCTACCCAGCTTCTTCGACGTTCCAGGTGTTCCCCATTAGTTATGCCTTTAATTACAGGTAGAGACAGGTCGGGGGACAAAGACAGCAGGGCATGCAGCATTCGTCCCTCAGGAGTGTGTGTGTGTGTGTGTGTGTGTGTGTGTGTGTGTGTGTGTGTGTGTGTGTGTGTGTGTGTGTGTGTGTGTGTGTGTGTGTGTGTGTGTGTGTGTGTGTGTGTGCATATGTAATCTTGAAAGGTTGTCAAGGGCGTGAGAAGGACCTTATACCAATGTAATGTCGCGGAACAGGAAGAATAAATCTATAATCTTCGTAAAAATTATGTACTCATTAAATTTTGTCGTCTTTATTAATTTATTGTTTTTTTATACTTATTTAGATTCAATAATTGTATGACGGAACTAAATAAATCGTTATATAAAACACATAAAAAATACAAAATTTACCTTTATTTTCAGCGTCGCAGGCAGCAAGAATAATAAATAATACATAATATCAAAGTGGAAATGTCACTAATTGAGGATGGGCAATAAAAAAATATAATTACGA
>NC_059303.1:11297859-11302859 GCF_017591435.1 Portunus trituberculatus | reverse complement strand
ATCCAAGAGGGTCGAGTCTGGTTTCCGAATGACCCCTGAGATGCTAAGACCCCGACGTTTCTGCTCCCTTCATACTTACGACTATGGCACGATTGGGTGGCTCGATTTCCCCATTAAGCCTAAACTTATGATTCGGAGGCTCCATGTCTTCGGTTTTACGCCGGCAAACTAATTATTTCTCGAGTTTTGCAAGAACTCGATGCTCCATTTCATATGTGTAAGAGATATCAGCTCCTCAAATCGAAAAATGTTTGAAACTAATGGCCACACGTATAGCAGGTAAATAAATTTCCTTTTGCACCTCATATCGTAAGCCACAGGGAGCCGATCTTTTTCCGACCCATCGCCAGCACACGCGAGCGCACACTCACGCACACTTTCATTCGTAGGTATTAGGAAAGTCATTCCTTTTAGGGGAAACTATGATAATTTCCCTGACCTTAAATTTCGACTAAAGCGTTCTTGGGCGAAATTGCATCAGGTGCACTCATATGGGGGGGTTAGGAGAGATATGTTCGATCGAGAGGAGGCAAAATGAAAATTGTAAATGAGAACGCGACGTTGTCCCTCTTCCGTTGATGGCTGCTTGAACTCTGAGGTTTGCGTTAACTTGTCTTTTATTCCTGTAGCGGCGTCCCTCGCTCTCGTTTCACCTCTCCCATTCTCCACCTAAATAACGATATTTCCCCTTTACTTCCCCTCTTGCTCCATAGCTCTCGGTCCCCTCGTGCAATTTAAGACAATTCTGTTCAGGAGACGTCAGGCATTGTGCAGTAATGAGAGGCGTCCGGGTTACCAAGGTAGAGTGTGGAAGCCTAGAGGAGACAAGGAACGACTGTTTGACCTTGACGAGAGTGTGACGTGGGTGATGACGGCGCCCGAGGCATTACTGAAGACATGAGTGTCTAATTGCATAACCTGGCATTACAGAGGTACGAAAGAGTTGCATCCAGGCTCAGTGATTCACAATGAGACATGGCTGAGGGTGCTAAACAAATGTTGTGTCCTGCTCGAGGTGACTGACTCAGACAGAACACAAATTATATCAAACCTCGTCATGCACGCTGTCTCCAGGTTGTCTGTGAGAGCGGAATGACAAAACGTGAACCCTCCAATGATATGGCTCTCTCAAGAATTGCTTATAGCAACTGATATTTTTAGTTCAAATGTTTTTTCTGCTACAGTAAACGATAGTCTGACCTTTATTGTAAACAACCGTGTTTAATTTAATTGATAATATTGATGTGGCTATAAAAGACTTACTTTAGATATATATCAAGTTTGATTTTTCAATAAACAAAACCAAAATTTGATATAATTAAGGTACTCTAAAGTCTGAGAAACAAATAAGGACTGAAAGGCATGGCACAGCAGCATCTATACTCCCGCTGCATTTCATCACGAGGCAGAACGTTTATAGAGTGTTTAGGATTCACTACTGACTGCAGAATAATGAATGCATAGTGAGCACAGATAATGAGTCCGTCTAGCGTGTTCAGCGGCCAGGCGGACACAGTAACTCAAGTGGTTCATTTAGCAAAGGAATATTCATCGCCTATCCATCATAGCAGGATAATAACCAGGTGTAAATATACCAGAATTACCAGACATTATTTATTTTCAGGTAGAACGAGGCGATAGAACATTACTCTCACGTGATATATTTATATGGAAAATGACCCCGCCGCTGTTGCCGCCACACGAGCCTCCCCTGACCAGTCAGCGAGGGGCGCGGGAGCCAGCGCGGTGATTTAGGTTGTGATTATTTCCAGTGTCAAACAACGGTACTGGTAACAACGAAAGGAACGCTAACGATGCTGGTGAGCCTGCTGTTGATGGTGATGTTCATTATGCTGACGATAATATATATATATATATATATATATATATATATATATATATATATATATATATATATATATATATATATATATATATATATATATATATATATATATATATATATATATATATATATATATATATATATATATATATATATATATATATATATATATATATATATATCCGTAGAAAAGGTACTACTTCCACATCACTGCCTCCACTACTATATCATTACGACACGCATTGTTGTTATTACCACTGCCTCGCCTAATAATAATATTAATTACTATGAATACCTTTATTATCATTATCATTACTATTATTGTTAACATTATTATTATTGTTATTATTATTATTATTATTATTATTATTATTATTATTATTATTATTATTATCATTACAATTATTATTATTATTATTATTATTATTATTATTATTATTATTATTATCATTATTATTATTATAATTACCACTATTATCATTATTAGCATTACTAGTGGTAACTTGTTGTTGTTGTTGTTGTTGTTGTTGTTGTTGTTGTTGTTGTTGTCGTTGTTTTTGTTTTGTTTTTTGTTGTTGTCGTTGTCATTGTCGTTGCTATCGTTGTTATGATTATTACATTTCTTTATTTCCATAACATACAAATCGCACCATCGCGACGGGTAATCGCTGCAGTGGCACAGGAAGAGCACCACCACGCGTGTCTGGATTGACAGTAGGCATTTAATTCTCTCTGTACTGAACTCTACTGCTTCCTTGGGCCTTGCAATTACAGGTTTGGTGAATATTGCGGCAAAATATATTCATGAGGGCTGATAACCGTACTGATTATATTGATGAACTATACGTTAATTATACAAAATGGCTTCCTTCTCGTCTTCTCAGGTGGTAAAGGACTCCATGATGTCGAGACTTTATGAAAAACACGAAACTGAGTGAAAATTGCACACATCCAAGAAGAGGAAGTTGTGTATAAGTAATGGACAGGTAAGATTGCCCCTTAATGTGACTACAACAGTGGTGAGGCTCACAAAAAGAATGTTAAGAGATGGGTGAAAAAATATAATTGAGTGATCATGAACTAGACTCCTCTCTCTCTCTCTCTCTCTCTCTCTCTCTCTCTCTCTCTCTCTCTCTCTCTCTCTCTCTCTCTCTCTCTCTCTCTCTCTCTCTCTCTTACATCCACTAACTTTCTTTACATGACATAACTTTCCTTAACACACAAAAGGCGCAGACAGATTACCCTCACAATGTAAGGACGAGGCTGATCCAAAAGTTTGAAGAGATCCATTAAAGACTAACAAAAAGAGACCTGGAAGAAGAATACCTTAAAATACAGAAAATGGAATTTACGACTGTATAGCAAAGGAAAGTGAGCAAGAAGACGAGGAGAAAGAGGAGGAGGAGGAGGAGGAGGAGGAGGAGGAGGAGGAGGAGGAGGAGGAGGAGGAGGAGGAGGAGGAGGGGGAGGGTGGAGTCAGGGAGCTGGAATGAGTTCATTGATTAGCTCTCTCTCTCTCTCTCTCTCTCTCTCTCTCTCTCTCTCTCTCTCTCTCTCTCTCTCTCTCAGGCCGTGTGCGAGACTCCCATCCCCGCCATATAATTACTCTGTCTTGCGTGTTCTCGCTCTGCCAATGGGATGACGATTGCCATCTGGCCCGCCGCCGCCGTAACCGGATTGGCCACTGGTATTATTATCTACTCAAGACGAACAACAACAGCCACGTCATAAAGAGAAGAAAAAAATTAAAGTCCTGTCGCCCCTTTGTCTCCACGGAGGCGTTTTAAAAAGGAGCGTTGGACGTGCTGGGAATCTTCATGCCGATCGAGACATAAAGGAAAAAGTAACGCAGAGGAAAAGTATCATTATAGGGTAATTGTGATGGCCGCCCAAGCCTCCAGCGAGCCTTTATGTCGGGGTTCAGAGGCGATTAGCTTGGGATGTATGTCGCGCGGGGCGGCTCCGTTCACACCTGCGGCAGGAGCCCAGGTGAGGCCGGTAAGTAGGGCGTGTGCGTCCAAGGTAGGTGGTGCTATAATTGCCCGTCGAGGATGCCATCAATATTTAAGGGAGGCGTTGTCATGGGGAGGGGCGGCGGGAGGAGCTCGAGGGGTGACGGATAGGCGGCCTTTCTGGGTGTTTGTGGGATGGAAAAGACCGCTGGAGGAGTTGTAGGGGCGTGAATGGTGTGAACGGTGTTGCTACAGTGGGAAAGAAATGGGGGATGGCAGTGGGGGTAGGGGTGTAGGAGGGAGAATGGAGGGAAGGGCAGGACGTGCAGACGCTGAGAGCCTCAGGGGATAGAGAGAGAGATGACGTTCTTAAACCTTCATCGATTCTATTTATTCATTATGCATGCGTCATGTGTGATAATTTGGCTTCAATTGTCATTTATCGGCAATTTTTGTAGCTATTAGCGAATATCCTTTTATTTTGTGTTGTAATTGGAAGATTTATAAATACTCGTAAATAAGCAACCTTAAAAGCATAGTGGGAATTTTCGCACACCGACATGAGCTGCTTTTCTCACAATTGTCCATTAGTTCATTGACATACAAACACGGAATATCAATGTAATATATATCACGTATTTTCTTCCACCTGTTTAGCAGCGAAAGTTAGCATTCCCGCTTCCCATTCCACCTCTCTCTCTCTCCCTCACCAAGCTTTCCCATGCCGCCTCGCCGCAGCAGGTTTCCTCGCCACACCCTCCCTGCCTCCAGTCCCTCCCTCTTCTGCCTTCCTCAGATCCTGCCACTGCCTCCCGCCACTAACGTACTTTAGACGACGGGTTAATGAGAACGAATGAACGTTTATTTAATATTCCTTACGGTCAGTGTTACTTAGCCACTCGCAGCTACCATCGATTGCTTTACAGAAATTACCGAGACAGTTCCAATTGTAGCTTTTATTACTTTTCAGTCGTATCTCCGCTGAGTTCTGGAGGCAACAAAGGAAAGAGGATTAGCGTGTCTGGCCGCGTAATGGAAGGTGTTTCTAGTTATGGAACAAGCTGTATATAATGCCACTTTATTGTAAAATACAGGAGCTTATTAAACAATTTTCTTTTCGTTAATCTCCAGTGAAAGAAGTGTAATTGTTTTTCTAATGCATACTTATTGTATCTTTTACTCGTCGAGAAAAGATTTTCGCT
>NC_059303.1:11270359-11292859 GCF_017591435.1 Portunus trituberculatus | reverse complement strand
AAACATTTTCTTCCTCTTCTTTTCCTTCTATCGCTTCTACCTCATGCTATCCTCCTTATCCCTCACTTTTTTACTCCTATCATTTCTTCTTCCTCCTCCTTCCCTTTTTTTTCCGTTCATACTCATCCCTTTATACTCACTTTTACATTTTTTCCCTTCTTTTCCTTTGTTTTAATTACGTATCATTCATCAAACTATCCTACTTAGGCTTCATTATTTCTATCCTGCTATATCTTTCTCTTTATCTCTTTAAACATTCCTCTACAATTTTTCTTCTTTTCCTTTATTCCTATCTCCTTTCCCTCATATTATCCTACTTATCCTTCATTTTTTTCTCATATAAATTCCTCTTCCTTCTTGTTCTCCTCCTCCTCCTCCTCCTCCTCCTCCTCCTCCTCCTCCTCCTCCTCCTCCTCCTGCCTTCATCCTTCTCCTCCTCTTCCTCACCTTATTCACATTACCTCTTTCATATATACTTTTACGCTATTTTTTTCCCTATTTCTTACACCTTTCTTCCCATTCGATCAAAATTGCCCTACATTATTTTTCCATCTATTTTCCCTTCCTACCTTTGAAACATCTCTCCCTCCCTTTCCTTTATCATTTTTTTTTCTAAGTTCCATCCTTTCCCTATTCACTTTTCATGAGTTTTTGCCCATTCTTATCTGCCATTTGTCTTATTTCTTACTTATAACCTACTTTTACATTTTTCTTCTATACCTTCCTCTACCTATTCATTCTATTCATTCATGTTATACTTACTCTACCTACCTTCCCTGTTCTTTCAGGTTTGTTTTCTTTCCCATCTGGTCTTCCATACGTTTTCCCCACGTTTGTCTGTTCACACGAGCACTCCTTTCATCCTCTAATGCACCTAAGTCACCCGCTTTAACACGCTCGTCCAACATTTTTCTAGTCTATTTGTTTCAGTGAAGTACTCAGCCATTTATATCCTGACTCACTGATTAAACATAGGTGTATACTGCAGTGTGTGTGTGTGTGTGTGTGTGTGTGTGTGTGTGTGTGTGTGTGTGTGTGTGTGTGTGTGTGTGTGTGTGTGTGTGTGTGTGTGTGTGTGTGTGTGTGCGAGCTCACTTTGACGAGGAAATTGACACAGCATTTACTTACGTCAGTCGATTTGATGTGGTGATGGACCTCTCCTCTATGTGACTGTTTATACCAGTTACTTCCATTTTATTAGAGCGAATACCTGATAGTCACTCGTTCTGGATACCATCAAATTTCCACTTGAATTAATTAACGACAGAAAAATTATGTTACTTACTTTTGATGAATTTTCGCCCACTGGAGCACTGCGATTCTGAAACAAGAGAAAAAAGAGTATTTCCCCGATGTATCACGAATATATGCTGTGATAAATATAAAAAAGACACATGCCCACCGGTGTGAAATGGACGGGGGACTGGAAGAATTAGTAAAACGCATTCAATAACATTATTTCATCAACATTCACTTGATATCGTAAACATTAATAACCCAGCATTACGAGCGGTAACAGTAACAATATTCCATTTTAAAACGCACTATGATAACAATTTATCCTCGCAGCACTGTGTAACTCTTACATAAAAGTGGATGAAGTTTCTCATTAACAGTTAGGGAATGAGTGATTGGCTTAACGGTGGTTTCATAGCAGCTTCTGGGACACAGATATGCTTGGCGGAAAAAAGTTAAATATATCATTTCCATTAATATTATTCCTTTCCATACCTGACCAATACAGTTACAAAAAAATATATATATCGTATAAAGACATAGCTCAGAGAGAGAGAGAGAGAGAGAGAGAGAGAGAGAGAGAGAGAGAGAGAGAGAGAGAGAGAGAGAGAGAGAGAGAGAGAGAGAGAGATAGCGCAGTGCAGAAGACATAAGCTCACACGATCTGGGTGTTAATGGACATTGCGCTATTTAAAACAGCTCGTTTAACATCCACGAAGAAGTTTGGTAGCATTAATTTACCTTTCTGGACACATGCAGACCTTCTTGTAATTTCCTTGAACGCAAGCAATATACAGATGGCCTCGAGAACATTATCACACATTCAAACAACTGCAACACATTACCATATCATTACTTATCATGTTTACTAAGTGCATGTTCATGATTTTGGAGTACGTCGCAACCACTCTTAAACATTCACAACATTTAAGGATCCCTTTCCTACAACACTGAATATCCTTTGCATCCTCCACAGGTTTACTAGGATAGCCTGGCCCATCGTGCCGTGCCGCCGCTCCTCGGGATCCAACAGTGCCGTCCGGAGGGGAAAATGATGCCCGGCTTGTCACTCATTGAATTTCGAAAGGGTGATAAATCCTGGCCTGGCGTGGGAGTCATGGGAGCAGGGGAGGGACCGGACACCACCATCTCTCTCTCTCTCTCTCTCTCTCTCTCTCTCTCTCTCTCTCTCTCTCTCTCTCTCTCTCTCTCTCTCTCTCTCACACATACAAACATGCACACACACACACACACACACACACACACACACACACACACACACACACACACACACACACACACACACACACTCGTATTCACACAAACACGCAAACAAACTAATAAACAAAATCAAAATAACAAAGAAGTGCACGCAAACACATAAAACAAACAGGAAACAAATGGACACATCCACGAAAGCTCGCACACACGCACACACGCACGCACGCATGCACCCACACACGCACATGCACACACACACACACACACACACACACACACACACACACACACACACACACACACAACGTTCAGACAAACGCCCGCACAGAAAATCCATTATTTGACACATTTTCCGCGAGCGAACGAGGAGAAAATTGCTTATGGAATGTCCACATGCAATACTCATTGACAGTTTAAGTAGCAATACATTAAATTACTCAGCCGACATCGCATACATGCTAATTACCATAAAGATATGAAATATTGCCCATGTGACGAGTTTAACTTTGGGCATTGCCATGTTGACTGTTAATTACAATCATAATCCCGAACACTGATAGTTCAGCAATGGTTTGTGTATAGATGAGGCAGGGAGTGCAGTCGTGACGGGGTTTGAGCGGCAAAGGAAAGGAATCGTAAAAAGAGAGAGAGGGAACTATATAAAATTACATAAAGCGACAGGGCAAGTATCTCATTGTTAAAAGCAGGTGGTTCCTTCTTCATTATGACTTTATAATGGTTGTTGACTTCATAATTTAGTGAGCACATGCATTCATCGTAAAAGTAATGGGTGATATGCATTTTTAAAGATCCAACTCACACTACGTTGAGAAGATAATATGACAAAAGGACAGTATTTTATTAGACAAGTTTATGATATATATTAAAAACATAAAGACACATTCCCTTGCCTTCACTTGTTTGGCATCAAAAGATATTAAAATATTAGCAAATTTCTTCAGCAACTATCCATAATTGTAAAGTTAAGATTGAGAATGTCACTGCATGAACTTACTGCTCTAGCCTCACTCCTTTCCCACTTAGAAGACATAAATAAATGAGTAACATAAAAGCTGAACGGTTCTAGACAAGTTAAAAAAGTGTGACAATAAGGAGAATCAATAAATTATACCAATATACGAGGCAGTATGTGACAAGACAATGTAAAGAAGCTTCCAAATAACGAGCAATCCAACACACTAACACAAAACAAGTAAACACTAAGAGGCGACACTGCATTCATTTAACGTCCCCTCTTAACAAAGGTCGGTTGTCCCCTATTCATAAAAGAAGCTGATACTCCCAATAAAGCCTGAAATTCCCCTTATTAAGCACTGGCCCTCCCCCTTTTATTTAATACATCCATTGTACTTCATCACGCATTCAAGTATTACTCACAACCGTGCTAACAATAACAATAAATAAATGATAAAATGCACAACTAACTATCTTACTGAATTAGATTGCTTCCTTAATTAACTCAGGTGTGTTCTTGATAAACTGAGGTGGGCCTTCTCTTGTTTGTACGTAAAAATTTGGCCTCCTCTTGGTAAAACTACGCCTCCTTCCCCATTGCGCCGTCCCCACCCATCCCCCATACTTCTTACCCTCCACCCCTGTCGTTGAGCATGGCTGGGGTGGTGAGGTGGAGGGGGTTAGGAGGGGGTCACAAATGGTTACGGTGTGTAGTAAAGGCAAACCGACGCCATTTAAAACCTCATCAACAATTCAAGAAGTGGTTACAGCCTCTTGCAGGAGAGCCGTACCACTTAGAGCCAATAGCATCTCAAACTGTTTTATCCTCTCTCTCTCTCTCTCTCTCTCTCTCTCTCTCTCTCTCTCTCTCTCTCTCTCTCTCTCTCTCTCTCTCTCTCTTCCAGTCTTCGTATATTGGTTGGCACCCATATTTATTGCATTTATTTCTCTCTGTTTCTCTTCATTACATCATTCAACTAATTAACTTCAGTTCATCCTGAGAATTACTCATTTCCCAATTAACATGAAGGAAATAATAGCACTTCCATCGCATCTTGGTCGACGTATTCTTATTTCCATACAAATGCCCTTTTAATTTTGTCTATACAGTGTGCCATTGTGTGCCGAGGATCAAGGCGACATCACACCTAGCTTAACAGTGCATGTATACAAGGAGGCACAAGGATGAACATACACTTATATACAGAAACACGCACAAGCACACATACAAACAAACAAATGCCTAAACAGCTAGCTATACATGGGCGGGAGGGGAAGAGAGAGGGAGAGGGAGGGTGTAAAGGGGGAGAGGACGTCTGATACAACCACGCACACTTACAGACACGGGAACGGTCCACACATGCACACAAATACGGACCCAAACACATTGCAGCACACATGCACACATCGGGGGGAGATAACAGCGTCCCCAGCCACATATATGCAGGGGCGGGAAGAGGGCGAGGGTGGGGGAGCAAGGGACCCCTGACGCCACCTCGGGGCGCCCACCACCGTCATCAACATTCCCAACTTACTCTACGTTCTGCATAAAACTTAATGACTCGATTACATTTTAGAAATTCAATACCAGCGCCGCTCCTTTTTTTCCCCCTCTCTCGCCCAGGAGCGGTCTTGAAAAACGGCAATCGCAGGATGTTTTGAGTTTGTGGGGACGGAGCGCGTTAGGAGGTAAATACTACACCAACGTTCAATATCACCCTTGCTTCTTCCAGCTGTTTTTCCCCCGTTTTTTTCCAGGTGGATATTAAAATTTCCATTTCATTTTCCAGCCCATTAAGCTCTGGCCTACCGCATAGGCCTAAAAGGCATTTAAGTCGCCTCAGGAAGGCCAAGGGGAGAATTCAATTTCTATTTTGGCTTGTCATTTATCTCAGCTGATTATAGGAAGGAAGCTATCATATCGGCGAGCTTATCCGTATTCGCCATCCCACGGCTATATCCCCTCCGTTTACCTCGCCTCGTCCGAACCCCGCGTTGGTGCCGAGCTGGTGAACGCTGCTTCCCGCCCCCGCGCCCCCGCAGCCCCCGGGAGATCAGACCCCCTGGAACGCACATGGTGGCCAGCAATACCATACACAAGAGCTAGATGACAAAGGACTTCTCCCAGCGCCTGTAATGGCCTACTTAACAGGGTGAACTCGCGTTAACCCAAGTCGTTTCCAAATTTGGGGAGCGAGGTTTCGAATGCCCACGTAACAAAGAGGAATTGTAATGACTATTTTCCTCCGTTTTCCACCTGCATTACGACCAAATTACTGCCAATATTATTTCAAAAATGTTGATAGTAACGCGAAGGTGCAGCATCCAAAAAACACTTTACCCTCAATTAGGATATCTTGCTATGGATACGTGGGCCGGAGGCTTAATGAGGCCTGGAGGGGATGGGGATGCCAGAACTCTACTTTACTTCAGCTTAGCCCAGTAACCAATGGGAGTGTTTTACCATTGGATTTAGGCTGGTTAATCGGCCTAATCTGGCGCCTGGAGGACGGGTACGGGGAAGTGGCCGGAAGGCGAGCTGCTGCGAGGACTGAACCTAGCAAGGGCCGAGTTACTTGATGGGTGGCCATAGCAAGGGAAAACAGGCAGTAAGGACCCATTCGCACTCTATTTACATATCCAATCAAAGTGCAGTAGGCGGCCAGGACTACGGTGAGACTTCCTTTTGGAGAGCCACGCCTACCTTCTTGAATTCGAGGCCTTGGGTTGGATTCCATTAAAAGGCTCATTTTGAATTCAATGCTGTGTTTTCTCCCGTTTTCTTTGTCAATGAAAGCGGTGGCTTGTTTAATTTTATCAAGGCTCTTGCGTTCGCTGCATCGATTAAATTCAGTCCCTCTTTAAACCGGCCCCGCCTCCATGCTGTCATAACGGCTTCGGATACAGGAGAGGGGGAAGGGGCGGGATGCGGGAGGTAATGGCAGTTTCGGAGACTGTGGAGGTCGGATGTGGGAGTAATAAGAGAGGTTTAAGGTTATATTTGTGGGAACGGAGGCGAGGTAGTCCTTTGCTAAGTGTCTGTTATACTAAGAATGTTACGATCTTACTTCTACCATATTTCTTACCTGTATGTACTGCAAGGCCGAGACAGTGGTGGGTAATTTCACAGTGCAACACCAGGGAAGCTACCGTTCAACAAGTGTTACCAGAGGGAGGCGGCGCAAGAACGTAACTTCTCCGTTGCAAGGTTAAATTTCAGTGTGCCTCTCACCCTGAATGCCTACCAACGCTCATCACATCAGCACATCCCTCCTTCTTAAGATCTACTGCGACATTACTGCGTGCTTGAACGATTCTCTTCCCGCTCCGCCCGACTTAGCACTGAGGCAGGTTATATAAGCTAATGGTTCAAGTTTTAGTTCTTGCTCCGTCTTATGTGGCTTAGCGAGTCCATTTACATGTATAGTAGCGGCAGGTATAATTCCCACTCTAACATTACAATGAAATCCTTGCACACGTAACAGCACATTTACAACTGGAAAATATTAGCTGGATTAGCAGACAAATAATAAGCCATATTTGTTACGAAAACAATGTCCTATTAAGCGTATGCAAATACAAATACGCATTATACGATGTAAATATCAACTCATTATCATCTATATCTACTATATGATAATGAAAACATTATCATAAGGTGACCTTGAAGACTATATATATATATATATATATATATATATATATATATATATATATATATATATATATATATATATATATATATATATATATATATATATATATATCATGCTAATTTCATTATCTATTTAGATATTTATTTGTTGAGAGAGAGAGAGAGAGAGAGAGAGAGAGAGAGAGAGAGAGAGAGAGAGAGAGAGAGAGAGAGAGAGAGAGAGAGAATCAGCCTACCTGAAGAAAAAAAAATCTTGCCCGAAGAACAGAAGGAAAACTAATCAATCTTGGCGCTAAAGCTCGAGATTAACATAAAAGTGAAAGGCTTATTAGCATAATTCGAGAATGTGGTGTAAGGGCGATGCAGGCGGCAGGTTGGGTATGGGGGCTGGGAGGGTGTCGGCGAAGGGGGCGGCCACGTTATTGCGTCATCCGGCTCAGTGTTGCACGTATGCACCATTATTATTGGATAGTGGCCATAGTGAGGGTGAGGATGGGGGCGAGAGCGGTGTAGGTGATGGTGGGGAAGGGAGAAGGGAGAGGGGGAAGTGCTCCTGGCTCAGGCAAGAGACGGGTAGTTCAGGTAGTAGTGGTTATGGTGGTAGTAATGGTTATGGTAGCGGTGGCGGCTGTGATGGTGGAGGCTCTGGCAGCACACGGGGTGATGGTGGTGATGGGCGTCGGAATCACAGTAGTAACGACGGTGATGGAGATAACGATGGTAGTAGTAATGGCTGAACACAACTGCAGTTCATTTATATTCATGGTGGGTATAATGATCGATGAAGATAATTTATGGGCAACACTTGTACTAATATTTAAGACAAGGCATGCTGTTCTTGTGGCGATAATGGTCGTGGAAATGGACTACTACTGGTCGTTGGAATCGCTTTGGTGACAGAATAATCGTTGCACTGCTAATAACGACAACGATAGTGATTGCAGCTATGATAAAAGTGATTGTAATGGCAGCAGTAGCCCTGGTGAGTGGCACTGATTATATTCTAATAGTTATGATAGTAGTCATGGCGAATAATGATGATTGTGGTGGTGGCGGTCTTCAATAATGTTTATGATTATGGTCATGGTGCTGGTGGGGGTGGCGATGATGGCTGAATATGCGATCATGAGAATGGCATTGCTGAGGACGCTTGGGACGAGGGATATGAAGGCATTACTGGCGGTAGCAAGAAGCAAAGATAGTAAAGCACAACGTTTTCTCCTCACCAAGCACATATAAGGCCGTAAAACACACACCACTTGCACATCACGAGCTCTGCCCTTTATTATTTTTTTCGTTTTTTTTTTTTCGGGAACATGGTTACAATAGCGTTTCTTTACCTCTCTCTCTCTCTCTCTCTCTCTCTCTCTCTCTCTCTCTCTCTCTCTCTCTCTCTCTCTCTCTCATGAACATGCTTCCGAACCCTGAATCAAAGCTCAGAGTTAAAAATAAGCATTAGTCCCCCTTCCTTCGCCACCATGAAATACACAGCGAGGGGCTATGAACATTATTTAACGAAACCAATTATAATAGTCTCGGGTCCACCTCTGTATTTTTATCTGCTTCTGCTATGACCCCATAATTACATATGAGAGATGAAGGCGTCGGTTCAAATCGATATCGCCATCCGCTATAAATAAGAAAAAGAGGGTTGCTAGATTTAGACAGAAAGTAGGAGAGTGATGGGGGAGTGCACGGTAATGGGGAGATGAAGGGGAGGCAAACTGGGTAACAGGTAAGCTTGCTAAAGAGGCAAATAGGTCGGTGTGTAAACAGGTAGATCAAGACAAGCAAACAGGTGCAGGAGACACGTGAGTCGATTGATTCCTGTTTACGAGGGCTGGCTGAGGAAAATTACTCTGCTTGAGGTGAATCGTTAATTAGGTAATGAGAAGGCGAATGCATTATGTAATTTTGCTGAACCCTCGGATGGGAAGGGAAGACAGTAACGCAGAGATTTAGATTAAAAATAAATATTAATACGCTTGAAAAATAAACACGAAAAAGAAATGTGAAAAATAACCTTAGAAATAAAGCTCCACCAAAAGCAAGGAAAAACGGAAACCAAAGATTAATAAATAATGAAAATAATAGAAATCTCACCGAAAGGACAAGACCAAGATTTAGTTAAACACAGAGTCAGAGTGCACAAATAATCCTGCACATCACCTGGAATGAAATAGGCAATTCATACATGATAATACACTAACCCGGAGCACTCACTCTCTATTCTTTCTCCTTGCTGCTCCCCATCCAACGCTCAGGTAATCCCCCTTGACTGCCTTGCCCCGCAGCCCTCAGTCTCCCGGCAGTATTCATTACCATTACCGTCATTGGCGTACATATTCATCGCTACGTTCATTATAACTCATCATTTCTGTTTTACGTTGAATCGAGGCTCTAATTAAAACATTGGGATGTATTACAGGGGGGTCGCAGACGTCGACTGCAGTATAGTCCAGCTGCCTCTCCATCACACCTGAGAAGCAGCTTACTCCTTGGGCAGAGGGAAGGCGAGGGAAAAGGAGAGGTTGCGAAAGGAAACGAAGGGAGAAACATGAACAAGAAAGGGCAAGACCAGCTGAAGGACGAGGGAAGAACGAAAAGCAAGGCAAAGATGGCAGGTTACAGAACAGAGGAAGAGAAGGGGAGGGGGAGAACAGGGAGTAAGAAAGATGAAAGAGGAAAGGAATGCGGAGTAGGCAGAGGGAAAGAAATGGAGCGAGGGAGTGGATAAGATGAAGGAGGCCTCAGGTGAAATGGAAGGTGGAGGGAAGCAGGAGCGTAAAAGATAAGGCGAGGAGGAGGAACTAAACGTATGGAATAACATGAACAACATAATAAAATGATGCGAGAAATATGAACAAGGAAGGGAGACGCGACGTGAGATGAGGCGAGGGAGAGCTAAAACTGAGGTCAAGGAAACGAATGAGAAAAACACAAAAGGAAGAATACGGTAAAAACAGATAAAAAGGACAAACTATCACTTACAACTCATGACATCAAGTAAATAAATACAATAACGAAATTACAAGATCCATACAATAACGTAGTAAATATATAACAGATAAATAAAAAGAACACGTAATAAAAGAAAAAAATAAAACAAAATTTACAAGCGAGCAAAAATTAAAACAATAGTGAAGAAGGAGACGGGAGACAGGAAACATGGAAGCAACAGGAAATTAAAAGAAAGGAAGATAAAGGAAGCTTTAAAGAGGACCGAGGAGGGATACGAACGAGGAAGGGTAAAAGAGAATTAAAAAAAGGATAAAGCAGGGGCGAGCAGGAGGGCAAGGCTGGTCGGAATGTGAGGAGTAACGACAATTAATACAGGAGTGGCTGGAAGAGGGAGAAGAGGGAAGGGAAGGAAAGGAAGAGGGGAAAAAAGACTCAACTGGAGCGTAAGGGGATGAAGAGGGATGAAAGAAGAAAGCGTTTGATGTGGCAAAGAGCGTAACAAAGGAACAAAAGAAACACATATTACTAACTCCCTTACAAGCGTCTCTGTCCTCACCGCTATCCACGGATGAAAAAAAAAAAAAAACGTAAACAGAAGAGAATATGTTTAAAAATGTATTCAAGTAAAGATAACGTGTTCTCAAGGTCACTCAGGCCCACATGAGGGCTTAACGGAGGTAGCAACTGAGCATGAGTTACCTTGGAGAGATCACGGGAGGGGTGGAGAGACGAGAGAGGGAGGGAGAGGGAGGGGAAGCAGTAAGGGATGAGTAGAGCAAGATGTGAAGAGGGGTGGGGAGAAAGGGAGAGAGTGGGAACATGGAAGGACGAAAAAGAGTAAGGGAGATGTGGAGGAAGGAGAGGCGGAGGCAGGGAGAGGCAGTGAGGCAGTGAAGGCAGTGAGGGAGGTGTGGAGAGGTGGAGGCAGGGAGGAACAGGGGCAGCGAGAGAGTGCAGTGGGTGTGGTGAATGAGGATGATGACGTATGAAGAGGCAGTAATGCAACAGGTGAGGAAGATTGGCTTAACGCTTTGTAATAACCGTGTAGCTTCATCGCTAGCACTTCAGTATCGCCCCAACGCCAGGCCTGGTCACGCGGGCACCACTCAGGGATCCACCTTTATTTACTCTCTCTCTCTCTCTCTCTCTCTCTCTCTCTCTCTCTCTCTCTCTCTCTCTCTCATATTATTCTTCCTTTCGTGTATATAATAATTTACCATCATGTTTTACTCTCATATTACACAGGTATCTTTATTTCATCACAAATCTCTCATAGCTTGTGATCATGCCATCCATCCCCTCAGCCACAATGATGCTTCAGCTTCCTCTCAGCGTTTCCCTGCCTCATCTCCAGCCTTGCATCACCCTCTCCCTTAACACTTCATCATTCCCTCATGTGTTAACCTCTCTTGTCACCTTTCCACTTTACTCAACATAGTTTTCTTTTTCTTTTTATAAGTACAAATAAAATGCTTTCACCTACCTCTTTATCCACAGCCTTCAATCTTTTTTTTTTTTTATTATCATGAGTATTCAACTTTCGAAAAAATCTGATATCTCCGTTAATTCATTTTAAAATATCAAGGTTAAACCATTTACTTCTTACATCTCTTACAGCTTCCAGGTGTAAAAGTCTCATCTTCCTAGCAACACTTTTCCTTTCTTCTCGCCACACACAAACAATGCGCCTCGGTGACCCTCAGCCTCTGGTGGCGCGATTACCTTCTCTTACGATCTGTTAATGGGTTGGCTGGCCTTGACTCGGCTTGACGAGGGACCTGTTTTCTCAGCCAACGCGTGCGACACCTGACACAACGACCTTCTCGCCACGCGTGCTGCGCTGTGGTTACCGCTCAGAATGTCGGGGTGTCTTAAAAAAAATCAGAAAGATGTTGAGAAGAATTTAACGCTAGTATGTGTTCTGAGTAGCACAGCAATATCTTTACTTTGTATAGTTATAAGACTTTGTTTCTTACGATATATCCTCTGAGACAAAACTAACACGAATACGATTAATAAACTGACATACAAATAAATAAACTTATCCCCCTCATTTCCCATAACAAAGATACTTCCTTACATAGAATATAACAATCATTAACTGGAAGAATGACTTCAACACTAACCTTTATTGACTTAGTCTAGAGGAGGGTTAAAATATAATGCTGTAATATTTTTGTTTCGATATATTTTGTAAGAAACAAATTCATGCTCTGGCAGAGCACGAACACAACACGTACAACACTACTTGCACCGCACGTAACACAAGGATTCCCTCACATTCTTATGTTTCATGCAAAACAATTATTTGAAGAAGAATTTGAGAAAACCCGTTTTGCAGCAGCGTAATATGCCATTTCCAGGCTTTATTTCGCCGTCCTGGCGGCTTCCAAGCCCACATTTACAGTTCAGCAGACAAAGGTTACACAGCAAATGGTCGTACAAAGGACCGTGGGCAAGGATGGCCCTCTATATACTAAAAACATTATATTCACAACAATTCTGCTCTTAATGTGTCATACAGGTTAAGCTACACAAATAAAAATAGTTACGTTATGTAATTATTATGAATACATAATAAAAATATCAAGATACAATAAATATCTTTCACATTAATCATGGGTACAGTCATATATAAAACCTTATTTTATTATCAATCGTCAGATAAGTTACTAAATTGAATTATAATAAACATATATACAAATAAATAAATTAATCAACCAATTGATATATATATATATATATATATATATATATATATATATATATATATATATATATATATATATATATATATATATATATATATATATATATATATATATATATATATATATGGACTACGTAACCATGTAACGTCTACTTCACCAACAGACTTGGAAGTGCTACTAACTCCCTACACATCCCGTGACAAGCGCGCGCATACACACACACACACACACACACACACACACACACACACACACACACACACACACACACACACACACACACACACAAACAGATACACAGGCACACCCATATACAACGGTACACGCAGCCCGCCGCTCTGGACTCCACCTGGCCTCCACAACACATTCCCGGTTATATCTGGCCACGACATCACAACCCGGGTTATGGCGCTCCGCAAGGCCTACACACGGACACACGGACACACTTCACGGCCAACACTGCTCCTGATGGTTATTCTCCTCTCGGGCGCGGGTTGCAGTCCTATAAACTTATTTTAACTATAATCGACTGTTGGGGCGGCACTGTCCGGCACTCCACCAGCTGTTGCCAACTGACATTAACCCACACGTGTTGGTATATATTTAGGAAAACGCATATATAAATACACAAATATACACACACGCGCGTGCAGTAGTGTGCAGTTATGGTACTCTCTTGTGTGCGCCTGATTGTGTGACTGTTTACATTAAAAACGTGTAGGTGCTTGTATGTGTTGGTTCAAGTCCGTGTATGTTTTGTTTGCCTCACTGTTTGTATACGTGTACGTGCCCGTGTGTGTATGTATGCACGAGTGATTTCCTTCTCTTTTATCCTACTTTTTTGTCCCGGTCTGTGAATCCCGAAAAAAAGGAAAAGAAGCAAAAAAAGAAGCGAGGGAATCCGGTGCTAATGTATATTATCGTGCATCCTGGTGTGCTTGTGCCATTTCGCGAACACATGCATGCAGGATTGCGCACATATGCACCTTCCCCCCTTCTCGTTGCCAGCCTGATGGTCTGCCGGGTATGTTTTTACACCAGCGCCGAGTACATCACTTGCAACATGAAGGCGCGCAACTTTATTTTACGCGTATAACTGTTTCTGCTCCTTTACTATCATGGCACTCGTGACGGCTGGACACTTCCTTTTTTTAGGTTACCTGTCTATTTGTATACGTTTTCTTTCTTTTCTTTCTTTGCTTTATTTTATTTCAGCCGACAGCGTACAGGGGGAAGGGAGCGATGTCGTGAAAAATAGACGCACACACACCAGGCTACCCCCTATACAAAAGCATATTCATGACCTCCCTCACTGAACCTAATTGGATACAGCAAAAATTTGGAAGTAAGACACAAATTGGAACTTACTTTACGATCTGGACTCCCACACTGATTAAATACACCGCCAATTATAATAAACTTACAAGGAAGAAGAGGAAGAGGAGGAAGAGGAGAAGCAAGATACTGGAGATGGAGAATTAAAACCTGCTCTTTCAACACATCGACATAAACTAGTTTACTCAAAGAAGAGAACTGGTTGCCAATCAATGCAGACAATGAGGCGAGTCATGCTTGTACGTAAAAACAACCTCAAAATTACTTGTTCAAAGCCGACTCACAGGTCCTTCGAAGCTGTGAGGAGTTGAAGGGGAAGGCAGAGGTTAGAAAGACGAAGGAGGAATTGCACTGGAAGGGAAAGGAGAGTGAAGGGTGGAGAAAGGAAAGGCGAATGTGGAGGTGGAAGCAGAGTGAGAGAGAGAAAGAGAGAGAAAGAAGTACTAGTAGAGGTAATAGAAGGAAGGTAGGGCTCCATGAAGCTGGCAAAGATGAAAATGGATCGATAAACAAGAGAGAGAGAGAGAGAGAGAGAGAGAGAGAGAGAGAGAGAGAGAGAGAGAGAGAGAGAGAGAGAGAATGCAAAGGGAGAGGAAGCAGCAAGGAGGTGGATGGGAGACTTAAGGGAAAGAAAAGGCGCGAGAGGGAACGCGAGAAGGGGAGACGAGAAAGGGGAATGTACGAGGGGATGGGGAGGACATTAAGAGGAAGGAAGGATGAGGAAAGGGACTCAAGGGAAGGGGAGAGAAGATGAGGGAGGGGAGAACGAAAGTCAAAGGAGGAACTAAGAACTAAAAAGGTAACAGAAGTGTGGAGACCGGAGAACATTTCCTCGCCATATTCCTGCTTCTGTCGGCAATGAAATATTCATTTAACTTTTACTGCTAAAGCCTTTGTGGAAGGGGCAGGGAGCGCCATTAGCCTTTTCAACAAGGAATTTCCATCCAATATTACGATGGCGATTAAGGTCGAGGCTACAGCCAGTAATTAGCATCAATAAGTCATCATAAAAGCACAATTAGCATACATAATCACCCTAACACCTTCTAATCACCACCTAACCATCACTACCTATTTTCGCCTTGCACAGCAGCGCTAGGTACCGTTCCTTTCCTCCACCCCTTCCACTCCCTCCACCTCTCAGAAAGCGTCCACCTTTTTACATATATCACCGTCCACAAGCACTGCACTGCCATCACCACTACCACCACCACGCAGTTGCACAATCACCACCACACCACCACCTGTCATAACCACCAAACAGCCACCAACGTTACCATACCATTACAACAGTTCCGGCCGCCTCCCGCCCCCACCCAAGCCTCCACCCGCTAACCCATGGGAGCATTTGGGTTTAATGTTTCCCTCTATGTCCATTAAAATACCTCCCAATGCTATTTTTCCGGGATATGAATGTAAGCTTTTGAATACTAATGTCCGATTTTTGCTGCCACTTTCCCATGCGAATATGGATACTAGAGATAATAATGCTCATCTCGATTTTTTATCCACTTAAAGAGTTAGGCGGAGGTGGAGGGGCAGTGGAGGTGGAAGGCGAGATGTGGAGCCACGTCAAGGGAGAAATAAAGATGGGAGGAATGCAGGGAGGAATAGAGGAAGTAAGATATGAAGGAAGGAGAAAGGAAAGGTAGTGAGGTGGAGAGGAGAATGATGGAGGTTGATGGATAAGGTAGTGGATGTTGAGGAAGGTGCGGGTGTTGGGTGAATAATAACGAATGATGTAAAGGTGAATAGAGGATCGGGGAAGTGGGAGGTGCCGCTGGGGTGCAGGGGTGGGGTGAAGGGTGTTGTGGGCTGGGGTGTGATGGCCTGCCCGACATAATTAAGTTCGTATATAGGAGGCATTCCACACGCAAGCCTCGTATCGATTTCTGTACAAAGTTATCTCATTTTAATACACGTAAATTGCAGGACAACGACGCCCAAAAATGATTAGGTCAGGCAACAGGGCGTTACCACTGCATTAAATACGAGCCAATTAATACGGCAGCTATAAACACAACGTACGACGATTATTTCGCGTACAAAACGTCTTGTGTACGGAGGAAAATCGGGAAAAATCAAGCACAAAACGAGACCCTCAGGGCAGCAGGCGTTCTTATCCAATACATAAATGCGCGCCACGTAGAGGAAAACTGTAATCATGTATCTCTTTTGTAATAAAAATATAAGGGCGTTCGTTCCACAGTCAATATGAATGTCCCGAGCACATGCGCTTCTTAAAACCGGATGCACTTAGGGTTCAGAATCTCAGTGGGGCCGATACGAGAGTAAGCTTTAACAAATAAGGGATATAACACCCTTCTGAGCCGGCCGTGTCATATCATAAGCATAGAAATGAGTGAATGTGGCGTATCCGGACCCTTCGGCTTCCCGAGAACGACAGCCGGTTATGTGCTCCCGGATACAGCAGCCTTGCGGTAATCTGGCCACCCTTTTTTTAGTTCTTCTTCATCTTATCGATACGAAAATTATTGATAGATGGCGCCATTTTGAGATTTGATAGGAGGCCACGTGCATAAGGGAGGTGGTGGAGGTGGTGGAGGCGAAGGAGGTGATGGTGATGGTAGTGGTGGTGGTGGTGTTGGTGGTGCAAGAGGTGGTGGTGGTGGTGGTGTTGGTGTGAATGTTGCGCCCTTCGAGTAATACTGTGATTCATGGTATTTGTCACACGTTACTGTTATGGTTATTGTCATAGTTACGGTTATGGCGTTCCTTGTTCTGGCACTGCCTACTTCAGGGCGGTCTTGATATTCTTCATCTAAAAAAATACTACCTATTCCCGTTATTCCTCAGGGGATTACTCAGGGATACTGTCATCTGGCGGGCATTATTTAGGCGTTGGCTCATGTGAAGCGGTAGGTGATGGGAAATATACTTGATACTAATGCTTATGTAATGGCGATCTAGCAATGATTGTACTTGAGATATGATTAAAGTCTCTCTCTCTCTCTCTCTCTCTCTCTCTCTCTCTCTCTCTCTCTCTCTCTCTCTCTCTCTCTCTCTGTGTGTGTGTGTGTGTGTGTGTGTGTGTGTGTGTGTGTGTGTGTGTACAAACACACACACACACACACACACACACACACACACACACACACACACACACACTTTTTTTCACAACGCCCGGGTTTAATATAAAAAGAGAAAACTGTGGGAGTCATTTTATGTGCATGTGAGTACGGCAATGACCGGGGCGTGAACAGAACACATGAGCACAATAAGCCTTCATAGTGGTAATTAAACGCGTGGCGGCCTGACTCCTCGCCTCGGCGGTGCTCCCTGACCCAGTGCTTGAGGGAGAGGACCAACAAAATTACTCGGGATCAGAGTCTCTACCTGAGCACCGCGTCCACTAGGGCTGCAGGGGACACAGGGGGCGAGGGAATCCCTTTAGTGTGTCGAGAAGCCCCGCTCTAACACACCCTTATCAAAACGACGGAAAGAGAACCCTGTTAAAAGCATTCCCACAACACGAAACACACCTCCACAGCATTCAAAGTTTGATTTTCTCTCCATTCTCTCCATGTCTTCGTTTTCCTCTTTTTCTCTCATTTTCCTGTCCTGCTCTCGTGGAAAAGGGAAAAAAAATCCTCTCTAACCTTTTCCCCGCTTACGTCTCTAGCAAATGTTAAAGATGCATCGTATATATCTCGGGTATGAACCCAGAAGGCCTCGTAGAAAGGTCTCCCGGCGTACCATTAGACGGCAAGAAGCAAATAAGAGCCACGGTGTAATGGCACGACGGGGAGACATAACCACGCGACGATTTAATGAAACTTCCATCTTTCTGTCGGCTTAAATATCCTCCCATTTTGATCGCCACCTCTTACTATTTTTTTTATTTTTTAGGCAGGCGGTTCAACGTTGCTATACTTTCGATTTTTTTATGACATTTGGGTGATACTTGCGTGTATCATGCCCCGGTATGGGCTGATATGCCTCCCCCCGAGCCTTTATGGTAATGATTATGGCGGGAGGGGTGAAATTTTCGTGTAGCGGAGGAACTCTGCGAGATATTGGATGCAACCGCCCGGTGCCGCGATACAGGCGAGGCACTACGGCCTTACAAACAGGTATTCGGTGATCTCGTAGTTGTCAGCCTTGGGGCGGGATATAACAACTGCATATCAAACAAATAGCGTAATGATGGGGCTGCGCATAAATATAAAATGCATTCTTCTCGCAGGTGCTCGCGAGAATGTCCAATACTGAGAGCAATAATTGTGCTAAAAGCTTTACTCTCGGGGATTATTGTCGTCATACATTGGGGAATTTTTCCAGGCGGATGTAAAGGTCGTGCGAGAGGCTATTGAGCGAGAACGGGGACTATCTTATCGGAATGACTCAAAAACCAGCGATACACAGCATTAGAAAGTCGACAGCAGCTGAAACTCTAGCCTGGAAAAATAAAGTCTGCCTCATATTCAACTGGCAAAAGGCCGGTAATGGATGCAGTCGACACCTTCTCTGACGTCTGGGTCCACACTTCGAAAATTCGCGAGTGCAGTTATGAGAGCACCGAGGTGGCGGAGCGAGTCTGTGTACTGCCCGTTGAATATGCAGTGTTTTGTGTGCCTGTGACGGTGTGCTTCCACGGCGCCTTTTGTGCGTGTATGTTGTACCTCTGTGACTCCTCCTTGCATGCGTCTGCTTTCCTGGCGGTGCAGTTTGGGGAAATGTTCAGCATTCTTTCAGTGCACGTTTAATGCGTATGGAATATTTTACTTTACATTATTTTTACATACGTATACACTAAATCAGACACCCACACGCACCCAGAATATGCAATACCCAGCATCCTCCACAACAATCCTAAATAAAAAAAAAAAAGAAAAAAAAGCAAGACTATCACCACAAGCAAACACAACAGATTTACCTCAAAAACACACGCACAAAAAACATATATAAAAGTGGCAACATAAAATATCTCGAACCATTCCGACTTTTGCGTCGCGGGAAACGTAAACACGAGCTACAATCCAAACAGATATCACAGTCCATCAAATCCATCTGCCTCCCGTGCTCTGTCACGGCGAAAACCAACGAGAATATGATAGAAAAAATAAAATAAGAGTTAAGCGTGTCCAATTCCTTTCTGCGTTTTCCACTGGGGTGTTTCTGAGGTATTTTTACTCCCACCGCTACGGGAAGGATAAAGGAGTTTTGGTTAATCACCACACAGCAATATATTACCAAATGTGAGTCTCCAACAAGTTATTAACCTGAAATATTTGGGCAAGAGATTGGCTGAATTGGAAGACTTGTGGCATAATTACTAAGGCCTCGAAACAGGATAAGATTCATGGCTCTTTATCAGGCAAACATAAGTCACAGTTTTGTTGGCATGTGTCACATTTTATGGAAAGGACATCCCCCTCTGCAGATGCCCCTTACCAATGTCACACACGTCACTAGTACGATTACATATATATGATCTTTCTCACTAGTTAAAGGTAAAATTCTCCCCAGACCTACTTCATCATGGCTTCGTGCAGCATCAAAGGGAGGAGTTAATCACCTTCCCTGACCACCCCGCCCCTTTGACCGAATCTCACCTCGCCATCCTTGACTAACCTTGCACCTTGGCTCAGTTCATCTGGAGAAAAATTGAATAAAAACAAAATGAAACAAAACTTGGAGTAATATGAAAGGAATTGGCTTCGACTTCGATCTCGCTGGAGGTTTATCGAGTCGAGAGTCAACCTGGAGACGGGGCTCCACCTGGCAAGACGTTATTAAAGGCGTGCTGCCATAAGGTCTGCACACAAATTGCTCCTTAAATACCTAAAGGGAGAATTTTTACTTTTAAATATATGGCAGTAAAATATATCAAACTTTTCATTTTACATCTCCCTGAATAAAACACCGACCGCAAGGAATAAATTGTAAGTCATACGTGAGAGGATTGGATATCAGCGGGGCTCATTAAGTATACAAGGGTGGTAATGAAACCGCTAACAACCCGTTTGTGTTACATGGCGCGCTACCACGAGGCGCCACGGACGCGGCTCCCCAAGTAAGCCTTGGTGGCCTGGAGGCTGAGGCTGGCAACACCTGAAGCGCATAATATCTGATGGTATAAAGACAATTTATTCTACCTTTAATTCATACCCTAATGTGCTCCTTTTTCCTACATAATCGGTCCATTACTGCGTAAATGGTTCTTCTTTTAGGAACTGTGGAGGTATTTCAGTGAGGCTCGGCCGCGAGCGGTCACCTTCCTGGGGGTGAAGTGCTTCCAATAGATTCCATTCTCTGCATCTGACTCTGAAAATTCCGGCACCATTTGCAGTCGCTCTAACAATCTTTTCTCCCCTTGCTTGTGCCTGCCGTGAATTAAGAATTATTTATTTTACACCTGTTCTGGAAGCGTACTGGAACAATGGGCAAAGCCGTAACCCTCCAGCAGGCGAGAAAGCCACCATTCCAGAGGGCGGAGGGAGCCTACTGACAGCATGTAGATTTCCATTACCGTGACACCCCAATGTTACCCCGAGCGGGCGACACTACAATAATCTGAAAATACACTCACTACTGCTCCCTGCCCTGGCCATTGCTACGGGCTTCTAATCGACACGGGCCTCGTTCCTGAGCCCTTACATATCATTTACGAAGGCTTTATATTTGCCTAAGTCTGATGGAACGAGGATCTGGGGAGCTGTAGGTGAAGGCGGAACGGAGGGAGCCGCAAAGAAGGAAATGGCTGCCCCTGTCTTCCCCGGCCAAACAACAATTTATCTGTTATTGCTTCACCTCTTTGCAACAAATCCTGGCAGTGCAACAGCCGCCATGACCTCCATCTCCTCGTAAACGCATCGAACTCAATTCCCAGGACTTGAATCTCTGCATTTTGCCTGACGGTGGGTGAAGAGCATACGGCGGGGGCGTCGAGAGGACCGGAGAACGAGAGAGAACCAGCCTGCATGGGAAGGTGAGACGAGGAGGAGGAGGAGGAGGAGGAGGAGGAGGAGGAGGAGGAGGAGGAGGAGGAGGAAGAAGAAGAAGAAGAAGAAGAAGAAGAAGAAGAAGAAGAAGAAGAAGAAGAAGAAGAAGAAGAAGAAGAAGAAGGAAGGAAGGAAGGAAGGAAGGAAGGAAGGAAGGAAGGAAGGAAGGAAGGAAGGAAGGAAGGAAGGAAGGAAGGAAGGAAGGAAGAAAGAAAGAAAGAAAGAAAGAAAGAAAGAAAGAAAGAAAGAAAGGAAGGAAGGAAGGAAGGAAGGAAGGAAGGAAGGAAGGAAGGAAGGAAGGAAGGAAGAAAGAAAGAAAGAAAGAAAGAAAGAAAGAAAGAAAGAAAGAAAGAAAGAAAGAAAGAAAGAAAGAAAGAAGGCTAGAAAAAATGTGTGGGAGTAAAAAATAAAATAAGAGTAGCAAGAGGAGGATAAGAAAGAGGAGGACGAGGAAAAGGAAGAAGGGAGAAAAGTGCTGGTGGAGGGTGACGTGCGGGGTGGCCGGGCTGAAGGAAGGAGTGGAAGGGAGCAGTAGCGGTGGTCGGCTATACCCCACGAACAAGTCATCAAATATTCAAGTTGTGAGAAGTCTCAGAACGCATCCAGGAGCATCCAGCGACGGCACGCCTCTCTTCTCTCTGCTGCGGAGCATGATAACTGGCAAAGGAACAGCGCTGTGGGGGCCAATGTGAAAGAGGAAATGCCGTCCCACGATGTGAAAACTCCCCACTGGGATAAGGGCCTGGAAGAGAGGGCCAAGGACAGAGTCAACCATACACACATTAGTAACATCTCCGGCGGGCACCTGCAGGTTGCGGACAAGGCTCGCGTGACGGCAGGTGATCTTTTCCCGTGATTTGCTAGATAGCGCGGCCAACCTCACTGGCTCACAGCAGGGAAGGGCCAAGAACAGCCTTCCAGTCCACCAACAAGCAAGAAAAAAAGAAAAGTATTTAAAATTTTCTCAACGATCAGTAGCAATAATTCTTAATGTGATCAATGAGGCTAATTGGTCCTCAGTGCGGGCAGATGATAACCCTCACGTCTAATTATGTCTGCTAAAAGGAGATGATCGCTTGGTAACCTCCGGGACGAGTTTGTGATCCTTGTGCCACTGATTGCCACCGCCCTCCATGCACGCATCCTGCAGCAATACCCGTCATTACTTTTCCCGTCTTGCGCTCCCTACCATTTGTGCACTCGCGCTTACACAAAAAAAAGTACGCCAGACTTTATTACTTAATACTACTTGTCTTTTTCGATCGTCAGGATGTATAAGCGAAAAAATTCTGCGCAGATTTTGGCAATATCATAAAAGTATATATTAACCAATGAAACTAGGAATTCACAAAGAATTTATAAAATCAACTCACAAATGTGAAATAAATAGACAAAAAATAATTAATCACCCCATATATTTCACGGAAATTAAAGAAATTTT
>NC_059303.1:11257859-11265359 GCF_017591435.1 Portunus trituberculatus | reverse complement strand
AAATACACAGCCCACCCGAAAAACGTACAAGACCGTAACTATCATGTAAATGGGTATGGGACGCGGTTACCATGGAAACGATAAAGAGCTACAGTTGCCGGAGTAACAGGGAAAAGGTTTTTTGGCTGGGGATTTATCTAAGTGCCTGTTTCCCCTTAGCATCTATTGACTACACCACAAACTCCCAAACGCAAAGCTTTCCCAGAGTACGTACGTTTCCTCGATACGTTTAACATCAGCAACCATCACCTTAATATCAAGTCGATGTTGTGGAATGATATTTCAATACGCTCAGCTTCAAAAGAGTTTCGCCTCAAATAAAAACAGCAAGTGCAAGACCACATGTGGGAGGAGACTTTTTCGGAGTGTAAAGGGTGAGTAGACGCAATGGATTAGTGTCTTGTGCGAGAAATAGGGAGGTGGAAAGGACTGAAGACGTGAGAGAACAGAGGCATGTAAAGGGACGAGGTCAGTGACAGGAACAGACTTTTAGCAACAAGAGATGAACCGAAACGCCGAACACATGGAAGACACGGAAAATGGTCTTTATAGCCGCCCCTTGCTTACGTGTAATTAAAACCATTTATTTTCCTTTACAGTGCGAACCGGAGAATATTAGGTGTCTGCACACACACACACACACACACACACACACACACACACACACACACACACACACACACACACACACACACATCTCCCCTTAATTGCCATGGCAAATGTAGCCATGTGCGTTGAGCCATGATCTAGCCCCATGTGGGTGGCCGAACAGGGGAGAGGGAGGAAGGAGGGAAGCAAGGCGTGAGGGAAGGAGGGGCGTATGAGGGAGTTTGAAAAGAAAAGCGTGAGTCGGGTACTGGGTGATGGGGAGGAGAGAAGGGAACGTGGTGTGGAGAGCATGGGTGAGGGAACGCAAGGGAGAGTTGGGTGCAGAAAGAAAGGGTGAGGGAGGAGGAGAGAGAAGGTAGAGGGCTTAAAGCAGGAGGAAGGGAGATAGGTAGGGAGGGAGGAACTGCTGGGCGGGGTCGCGTGAAGGGGTGGCACGTGGGGCTGGGAAGTATCGATTTGGCACAATAAATTCAGTGAAGCCATAACGAGTGAACTCCCAACTACACGGTTATGCGGCCCGGCGGGGGTAACTATTGCAGCGGCACTCCCAGGCACTCTATAGTTTATCGAGATAACATTCTATTTCTGCAGCCGGTGAAGTTAAGTAGCCGGTGCGCTGAAGCCGACAACGAAGTAGAGACTGATCTAATGAGAATTGCTGTCCATTTCCTCCTCGGATTAGCGTAATTGTTGTACATCTGACACCACGCGGAGGGCCAGGCTTAACTCGGCTGTCTTAAAGTAGTGTACAGTTAAAGCAAGTTATTGGATATAGCGCACTGCACTCCTAAATATAAATAAAAGAATGTATAAAAGCTCGCATCCCAGTGTTTGTTGTATTAATGTGCTTTGATGTGACAGTGTGTGTGTGTGTGTGTGTGTGTGTGTGTGTGTGTGTGTGTGTGTGTGTGTGTGTGTGTGTGTGTGTGTGTGTGTGTGTGTGTGTGTGTGTGTGTGTGTGTGTGTGGTAAAGGAGGGGGATGAATGGCAAAAAAAATAGTAAAATGAATGAAAAGGTGAGAAAGAATAGGACGTTTGAGGAGGGTGAGAAGACGATGGAAAGAGAGAGAAACAGAGAAGGGCAGATGAAGATAATAGGAGGCAGTGCATGAAGGGTGGAAACTAAGAGAAAAAAGAGGAATAAAAAAACAGAGAAAGGGAGAAAAAAAAGGAGTAAGTACACAAGGGAGGAGAGAAAGAACAAGACTATAGGAGGAGGAGGAGGAGGAGGAGGAGGAGGAGGAGGAGGAGGAGGAGGAGGAAGAGGAGGAGGAGGAGGAGGAGGAGGAGGAGGAGGAGGAGGAGGAGGAGGAGGAGGAGGAGGAGGAGGAGGAGGAGGAGGAGGAGGAGGAGGAGGAGGAGGAGGAGGAGGAAGAAGAGGAGGAGAGAAGGAGGATTAGGACGAGGAGAGGTGATGGTAGGGAGAAAGAGCAAGAGGATGAGGGGGAGGAGAAGGAAGATATGGTAGGAGGAGGACGGGGAGGAGAAGGAAGACATGGTAGCAGGAGGAGGAGGAGGAGGAGGAGGAGGAGGAGGAGGAGGCGTGGGAGGATGAGGAGGAGCAATAGGGGGAATGGAGAGGAAGAGGAGGTAACCGAGAAATTGGAAAAAAGAAGTTAAGAGAGAGATAGAAAGAGAACATATGAAGCAGATACACGAAACAAGGATATAACGTTGAATTAACACGACGTTATCACCAGCAGCACATAGAGCCGGCCTAGCTGCACCTGCCTTCCGGTAAGAAGTACAGTAAAGCCTCTCTTATCCGAAATACGCGTAATAGAACCGATGCTTTTTACGGCCGAGTGAAATTTGCGTTACACTGAACTCCCGAATGGTCGAGAATAACAGCACCGGTTTTTCACATTTCCACAAGCTTCGCTAAACCGGGCGGGTGTTATCGCCTGCGCTCCGGTTAGCAGAGGTTATGGAGTTCTGGTAAAGTGGAAGGAGCATCACTCTCCGCTTAACGCCCCACGCTCCTGCTTACTTTCTCTCCACGCTCTTAACCGTACTTCGCTGTACCTCGTTCCCTCCCTCCCTCCCTCCCTCCCTCTCTCCTTCCCTTCCTTCCTCCTGCCTACCTGTAATTCTCTCAACGACTAATTCCCCCCTTTTATTTCTCTCTCTCTCTCTCTCTCTCTCTCTCTCTCTCTCTCTCTCTCTCTCTCTCTCTCTCTCTTCCCAGCTGGACAAAGATTTTTTTCTTTAAGGAAGTGCATGTACAAGATATTAACTCCACGTGTGTTGATTATTTTTCCAGGTATCCATACTGCACCTGCGCCTTCCAGGACCATACGTAGCGCCTAATGATGAGAAACTGCGTTCTTAAAACCTACATTCATTTCGTAAACGGATATTGAAAAAAAAGTAAGGGCCGGGGGAATATAAACAGCTCCGGTATATATATCCAGGTGCGGCAGCGAGCGGAAACTACCGAAGTATAGGAAAACAACTCCAGTTAATGTGTGGAAAGAAAAGAAGTCCACGTTTGCCTGCCCTCCTCCTCGTCCTCAGCCTCCACCGCCTCCGCCTTCTTCTCCTCTTCCTCCTCCTCCTCCTCCTCCTCCTCCTCCTCCTCCTCCTCCTCCTCCTCCTCCTCTTCCTACTTCTCCTCCTTCTCAGCTTCCTCCTCCTCCTCCTCCTCCTCCTCCTCCTCCTCCTCCTCCTCTTCTTCTTCTTCCTCCTCCTCTTCTTCCCTCCAGCCCCTCCAGCCAACCATTTCCATAGCCGGCAATATTGCTCGCGGACGAGAGAAAATTAAAGCACCAATACAGAGTCCTCCGAGGGTGTGTGTTGTCTCTCATAGGTTCCTATTTATAGCGGGACACACGGCTTCCTGGGACGCAGATAATAGCAGAGGCCTTAATATGCAGCCTCAAGTGTCGCGGCTATTACTGCCGGCGACTATCTTCAACTGTTGTGAATAGCGGGTGCGCGGAGTAGCGGGGCTGAGGGTTACTTGTTAGGCAAAAGCCGTTACTGTCCTGACCCCTGGATTTATACAAGGATGGGACGTGTCTGGGAACACTGCTAGTCGGCCAGTATTGCCACCCAGGACGACCGTTCCTCCACCCCTGAGGGAGTTTTGAACGCGTTTAGAAAGGCAGGGTTATTCTTTTCCTGCTTCTCCAGGGTTTTCAGTTTACCCTTCTCTGGCCTCTTGCATTTTTTCCAGGTACGGTTTCTTCCTAATACCAGGCTACATTGTGGGGAAATCTTAAGGAATTTAATGGCTTCCTTGGGCCAAGATTCCTGTCTCCAGGACTCACTGCACAGTGCAGTTAAAGCGCATCAAGAAGAGGCAATACACTGTTCGAAGTTCCTTCAGAATGTTCATTGGAAAGAAGCAATTTAGGCAGGCCGAGTGTGTGCTCCCAAGTGGGAATTAAACCCATGGAGAAGATCGGGTCGGGGCGGGAATTGGAATAATTTCAGCACAACGACGTGAGGAAAGTGGAGAGAGGAAATAGATACCTAGTGTCCATTTCTAATTACATGCATATATCGACACACTATTGGATACCTTTGACAATACTGCTCACTTAATTTTTTATTGTATATAAATAATAAGCAAATTAATTATTTTTTTTCTCAGCGTGTGCTTCCATCAAACAATATACCAATGTACGTATTTATTCTTACTTGTTCAGCTCCTCAAACCCTATCCTTCTTGACTTCTCGATCACTCTTTTTTTCTGACTTTGATAGCCTTATATTGTCAAGTACAGCCATTTCGTCGTATTGTAGTAAACATTATTTTCTTGGAATTTTATCCAAATAAATTACAACTAAATTCTCTATTATCATTCAGCACTAATATATATATATATATATATATATATATATATATATATATATATATATATATATATATATATATATATATATACATATATAGAAATTGTAAAGAAAGTTGAGGGGAGATAGATGCAATGAAGGAATAGAGGAGAGGGAAATAGGGAGGGAGGAAAATGTTTGTGAGAGGCAGGGTTATGTGAACAAGAGGGGGACGGACGGACGGGAAAAAATAGAATACGCTCATCTGAAATCCTATTTAGCGTATATCATCCATTATTTTCAAACTAAATGTGTTGTTAAAACGCTCTTTCACCATTAAGTCAACAGAGCCTTATAAGAATACGTGTATGGCTAACATTACTAAGGAAAATATTGTGACGTGGCAACGTTGCATTGTAATACAAGCATATGTCAATTCACCAGCAGGATATAGTAGTCATGAATGGCACCAAAACAATCAGTTACATACCTTGAAGCCTACGTATGATATGGCTGGATTATTGTTTACTCATCACTTACAGCTTCAAAGACCAAATCTGTGAGCAACACTGATGTAGCGCGCGGGTTTTAAGATAAAAGTGATCGAGCTGCTGATCATGACACGATTATGCAAAAAATTACTGACGTCTTACAAAGCAGTAGGATCGCCAGTGAAGGACTCGCTCAGGCACCACAATTTATGTAATCAACACAACAATGTATCAAACCTAACTACGGTCTCTTCTGCCTCTAATCTATCGTTATTGCCATTAAGGAAAGTTAGTTTTGGTCATGTAGATTGATTGTCACACAGCTCATCACAGATCATTAAATTCGTCTCAATATTTTAATCTACTTATTGAAAAACGCAGGGTTTTCATCAAAACAAACCTTAATTGTGCAGTATAGTGTTATATGAACAGCATTATTAGTTGTAAAGACAATGGGTCATGGCAACATCTTATGCACCATCACCTTTCCTGTGCTACCATCTCGCTCCTCCCGTCCTTCTCCTCCCTCCCCGTATCAGGTTTGCCTTCCACCTTCCCTCCTTTCATTTTCACCGTCTTGTCCTTCCCATCAAAGATTGTTTCTAGCATTTTTTTTCTAGGGCTTAGTTTAGTATTATTTTGTAAGTCAGGTAATATGTGACACGACTTATGTTACGCTGTGTGTGTGTGTGTGTGTGTGTGTGTGTGTGTGTGTGTGTGTGTGTGTGTGTGTGTGTGTGTGTGTGTGTGTGTGTGTGTGTGTGTCAATATTTATATTTATTTATCTATCTATCTATCTATCTATCTACACACACACACACACACACACACACACACACACACAATTGTATAACCACCAAGTAATTACCATTAACGTTATTTGGTGGCAGAAAAACCGTCCCCATAGGTCACGGAGGCAGTACGTGCACCGCCCCGGCACGTACTGGACGAGCCTTCCCTTCTTTCCCCAAGGTCAGCCCGTCCAGCCACCTTTCGCCAAGCCACCATCCGCCATTAACCATCCAATTCCCTCACTTCTATCATAAACAGGAAAAAAACACTTAATACCAACGTAATAAGAGAATAATGAAGGATTCAGTATTCAAGAAAACTCTTCATAAATATGACACGAAAATAAGGACGCACATTATAGGAATACTTTAAGCTGCAAACGAGTCCTGATCCTTAATTAAGGTTTGTTAAGTGGAGTTCAAGGTGAAAGCGCGCCTGGCTAAGGTCCTCCACGGTTACGAGCACAATAGAGGCGGCGGGGAACGACGGGGCGCAATGTTGCGAAAACAATGACCGGTTGCTGCTTAGAGTATAAATATATTGACTTGGAAATCCAAAATTGGAGTAACGCTGCCCTAAATTTTCAAGGACTGTTGTTCTTGGTTGGAAGTTTGGTCTTTGTCTGTTACTGTAATTGTGTGCAGTGTTGCCAAGGCTCCTTTGGGAAAATGTAAACGTGTTACGTCTACACGCTAGGAAACATGTATGTATTGCATATGTACGTGTGCGATTGTATCTTTATGTGTGTGACAGCCATTTAGTGTTTCTTCCTTTATCTGCCTTTCCAATTCCTTTCTTTCTTTCTTTCATTCTTTCCCTGTGTGTGTGTGTGTGTGTGTGTGTGTGTGTGTGTGTGTGTGTGTGCGTGTGCGTGTGCGTGTGCATGTACGTGTGTGTCATTATCTATATGCTGTGTGTGCAAAGAGTGTTCGCTTATGTGACCATGTATGTGCGTGTGTAAATATGCGTGTATGTGTGCCTAGCTTGCCCTCAGAACAAAGGTATTCATATGCAAAATCTTCTAGAACTTTTACCATCCTGGCGAAGCTGTGGAGGCCTCAAAGAATACTAAAAACACAATGTTGATCCCCTGAAAGTGACGCTGGGCTGGGCCGCCTTATCACTCACACACAGCCGCCACTCTTATGACTAATTCACCAAGCCTTTAATGGAGTGGAAGGTGGGTCTGAGGTGTACCTGAGCCCCATTAACACGAGTGCCCCTCCACCCTCTCTCCTGCCCTTTCTCCTTCCTCCCCACCCTTTACTGCACCCCGAGCCAGCCACAAAGATGATGATCTACTCTTCGTGTTGTATCTGTCTGCCGTTAAGTACTACGCCAATTAAGTTGATTTATCAAAACATAATTCCCTCTCGACCCAGTCATCTCTCTACTCACTCGCCAGTTTCCCACCTTCAGCACGCCACCACCGCTAAGCAGCTACTCCTGTAATCTAAAATTATCTTTAGGACACTCTCGACGAACCTGTTAATGGCCAATTTGTATTTTTTTCCTCCTCGAGCAAATTCTCCAGAATAGTAACCAAGAGTAGCTTTATTCTAAATTTTTACATATGAACTTCCAACTAATGGTTTAATGATCACTAGAAGCCTTGTGTGACCTTTCCCTGAATCCCGAAATGGACACTATCTCCTGTGATACTAAGATCCACACGACATAAAAAGCCTCTCACCCCACAGTGTCATAAGGTCCATGAGCTAACGGCAACAAGAAATGCAAATAAGCTCAGCTGAAAGAGATGTGGAAGGCCTTATCAAGGCTGGGTGGACGCCGGAAGACCAGACAGCCAGACGCAGCAGACAGATAA
>NC_059303.1:11225359-11252859 GCF_017591435.1 Portunus trituberculatus | reverse complement strand
TATATATATATATATATATATATATATATATATATATATATATATATATATATATATATATATATATATATATATATATATATATATATACACACACACACACACACACACACACACACACACGTATACTGGAAAATATTTTTTCATGTGATACTAAAAAAAGTTCCGCACTGTCAGAAACATTTGTCAAATTATATAATTAATGGCCAACTTACACTTTGAAGAAACATAAACTTTATGGTCCGGGAAGTGTCCGCCAGTGATTATTGACAGCGAGAGTTACGGGTCCTGCCCCCACTGGCGGCGCTGCTGGAAAGTATTTATCATCGGTAGTGAAAAGATGTCACTCGCCTTTATTCGCCCGCAAGGACAAGTTCAACAGGCATCATGTCTTTTTTTCTTCTTCTTTCTTTCTTTCCTTCCCTCCTTTTTTTTGTGTAAATGACAATCAAGACATTTTTTATCAAGAACGTGAATGGCGCGGCGCTCCCTGAGCCTAACCAATTGTGCGAATGATTGCTGAATTAAGTGAATGGATCCTCCGTCGGCTTGACAGAAAATAAATAGAAAGGACCTACGAAAATTTAGGACAATTGTGGAATAACTTGAATATAAAAAAAAAATACAATTTAAGCGCCACAGGTAAACTTCCTTCCAACAGCAGCTTAACATAAGGGTACAAATGCAATCAAAGTTCCTCCGTTCTTGGTATGAAATGGGGAAAATGTATATTAGACCCAATGCCGGAGGTTGTTGGGCTGGAATTCAGTCTTTCCACGGCAGCGAGAAGGAGCAACATTTCTCGACATTACCGTGCTGCATATGGGTAAAATATCCGCAGCCAATAACCGAGGACAGAGAATTAAGTAACCAATAAAACCAGCGGTAAATTTTTCATACAGAAGTTACGTTCCGCGGCGCGCAAGAAGAGAAGCGTCATTAAAACAATTAAAATATTGTCAAGAAAACCAATCAAGTGAATCTAAGTCTAGTATTCCTTCAGTGTCTCCCTCTCCTCCTCCCCCCGCAACTCACACACCACTAACCATTCATCCCCCCGCTACCTCATCCCCGTCCCCCTCCTCCTACCCGATTTACAACATGAAAGAAGGGCCCCTTGACCGGCCTTAGCCCATGCGTGCCATAAGACTAAAAATCCAATCTGCTGGCCGTGAATCGTGGAGGTGGGACTGAGCGACTGGTAAAATCACCCCCACGACCAGCCTCCTCAGTGGCGAAGATTTCTTAGCGGCGGGGGCGCGGGGAGGCGTGGAAGGTAGTGTGCGGTGAGGGAGTGAGAGAGGCGAACGCTCTGTGCCCTGGCGTCTGGGTCGGAGCTGGAGGTAGGGAGGATAGGGGTGGGAGGAGGAGGGGGAGGAGGGGAAGGAGCGGGAGAGGCCGGGTAAAGGGGAGACGCAAAGGGGGACGGGTGGTGGTGGTGGTGGTGGTGGTGGTGGTGGTGGAGGAAGTGGTGGTGGCGGTGGTGGAGACGCGAGCGCCAGCAGCTGGTGTCTCAACACTGGCTCCCTACGAGTGTCTTGTTGTTGGTGTCGGTGGTGCCGGCGGCCAGGCTGTGTGAGGCCTCGTCTTCTCGCGCAGATATTTTACCGTGTGGGTTTAATTCTTCCGCCCGCTCTCCACCACCTGCGCAGTTTCCAGCGTGGCTGGGAGGGAGAATTTAAGTGCATTGCTGTTGTATGTTCCGCGTGCCACCTGAGGTAATGCGATTTCTATTTTTCTTGAATTATTCTTGATTACTAGTCTTCCCATCGCTTAGGTCTGGTGCAGCGACGCGGCTCACAGTGCGCGTTGTTGAGGAATTTCCGTCTGTGTGCTGCGTATCGGCCACGCTCCTCGCTGCTCGTAAATCACTGGTGAATAATTCGTCCTGGATGAATTATCAGCACGGATCTGGGCATATGTACAGCAGGCTGCCGCACAGGCGACCATCCTTCAAACCTGCGGCCAGCATGAACTCCGATCAAACTGAGGATTTTTTTCCCAGCAACTTCTGACACTAACCCGCAGCGCTGGCTGCCGTGCCGCTGGTATTGCAGCATCGACTATGCCCCTTTTACTATGAGAATCTGACAGGCACAGACACTTTTCGTTTGTTTACATTCGTCCAGTGATTGTCTGTGACTATTTTGAAAAAGGAAAAAAATATCAAGATCCAGCACACATTCTGAGAGCGCCGATCTAGTGACCGTCATTCAGAACGGACCAAAACAGTCCTCAAGTGCACAACAGCAACGGGATAGAAGGAATCAGACAGGTATTTCCAGCATCTTGTACTTCCCCACTGTCCAGCCAATGTCGACTGCAGCTGTTCTCCCATTACGACAGGTGCCTGACTATCCAACATGCCACAAGCATATGAAAATAAAGGAAAACAGGGATAAAGTCAAAGTCTCACCGACTCTTAGAAGGAGCAAGGCAATGGTCGTCGTCCCACCCTCTTGCACCGCGACCTTCTTGGCAGTGCGCCACGCTCCCGCTCACCCACGGGGATATCACAGCGATACCCTTAATTTTTAAAGGATTAAATCCCTTTGCTTTAGAGATTTAGGCCCTAGAGCGTAAAGGAAGACTTAAAGTTGCGTTTACGCAGACGAGAGATCACCTTTAAACCTAAAAAGGAAGAGAAAGAAAGAAAATAAACCACAAAACGCTCACATGGGCAACCTGTCCCCTCTCTCTCTCTCTCTCTCTCTCTCTCTCTCTCTCTCTCTCTCTCTCTCTCTCTCTCTCTCTCTCTCTCTCTCTCTCTGCTTTACATCAATTTTCTAACTTTCTCTCGCAACTCTTTTTATTTCATAAACTCACTCTTACAATATATGTTTTTTTTTCTTTTCTGGCACTTCACTTTTTCCTCATTTCCTCCCACGTGACATAGATACGTTTGTCTTTCTGACACGCCCTCACCCTCGTCACCTTATTTCATTTTGTCTTTCCATTCATACTACATGCATTGATTTTCACTCTGGTATCACTCTTTCGGGAAACATTATGACCAAGGAAACTTATAGCACACCTAACTCTTGCTTTCCTGATTGTCAAGGTCTTTGTTTTATCGATTACACGTGTGCGTTGCTACTACGGCGCTACGCAAGAGATTTTTTTACTTCCATGTATTTTTTTCTCTTCTCGCCAGGAAGACAAACAGCATTATCCAACAGTGTGTCCATCCCAATGCACTTTGTCATGCACATCCGCGCAGTAACAAGGCGGAGGGTCGTTCCCGCCATCCTATACTCGTCAGTATCTCATCCACCCTATCATACGCGTCCATTACATAATTCATCAATCTCTATTACCGTCTTCTTCCTACATTCCTCCCACCCACCCAGCCGTCTAACACCTCGGTTAACCCTTCCATTTAAACCTCTTTAAGTTTTTGGCTGAGAACTGCCGACAGACAGAGTTGTCCTACACCTCCAAGCGTTGTCGTGTCACATGCGTGGAGCCACCGGAGCCTAAAGTGGTGTTTATATATACTTGAGAGGAGGTAAAATGGCTCCTCAAGTGTCATTGACAGCTGGCACGGGGAAGATAGGTGTCTTTATCTTTGACGTCACTAACTCATATATTTTGTTATTCACGCTTATATATTCGTGTGTGTGTGTGTGTGTGTGTGTGTGTGTGTGTGTGTGTGTGTGTGTGTGTGTGTGTGTGTGTGTGTGTGTGTGTGTGTGTGTGTGTGTATGTATATATATATATATATATATATATATATATATATATATATATATATATATATATATATATATATATATATATATACATACCAATAACTATATGAAAATTATAATGAACATAATATGCGTCAAGCATAATTTTTCTTCCGTGCTACAACTAGATATACAAGCTAAATGCAAACACCAACAAGTTATCATGAACGTAGAGTTGTTAGTGAGCTACATAAAATACATTCACTAAATTGACGACCAATAAAGTAGTGGAGAATAATCAAGAAACCTAACACTCCCGCAGCACAAAGTGCACAATAATATTGATTAACAGAAGTCATTCCACTACTGAAGTCTGCTCCCTGACACTCACTAAAGAGACCTTGGCATTTAAGCGAGCATTCTCTTTTTAATGGCACCTTTTTCTGTCACGGCGATGACGCGCGCGGAGGCCACACAGTGGAGGCCGCGGGAAGGCAAGACAGCAGGTCTCTCAGGACACCAAAAGAAACAGCTCGCCACTGTCTCATTATGCCTTATGCGGCGCCGCCTCCCTCACCAGCAATCAACCTGCAGCGGCACGGGAACAGCTGAAGGGTTCTTAAAATTCAGCTTATTGGAGAGACACGCGTTCTTGTGGCAGCGACACGTAGGGTGAAGGTGGTGGTTTTGGAAAGAGCAGAGGCGAGGCGTGGAGACGGAGAGGCCAAAACGAAAGAGGTGGAGGCGGGGTGTAAGATGTGGTGCTATGTTGTTTGTGTTGAGCTTGTTGCTTCTTGTTGTGATGATGATGATGATATATAACAATAATAATAATAACTATAACAATAATAATAACCATAATAATAATAATACTAATACTAATACTAATAATAATAATGATGGCATAATCAATAATAATAATAATAATAATAATAATAATAATAATAATAATAATAATAATAATAATAATATATTATTATTATTATTATTATTATTATTATTATTATTAATATTAATAACAAAAATGAAAATAACATTAATAATAATAATAATAATAATAATAATAATAATAATAATAATAATAATAATAATAATAATAATAATAATAATAATAATAATAAATATACTAAACACAGTAATGATAATAATAATAATGATAATAATATCAAAAATATTAATAATAATAATAATAATTATTATAATAATAATAATAATAATAATAATAATAATAATAATAATAATAATAATAATGATAACAACAATAATGATAGTAATAGTAATAATAATAATAATAATAATAATAATAATAATAATAATAATAATAAGAAGAAGAAGAAGAAGAAGAAGAAGAAGAAGAAGAAGAAGAAGAAGAAGAAGAAGAAGAAGAAGAAGAAGAAGAAGAAGAAGAAGAAGAAGAAGAAGAAGAAGAAGAAGAAGAAGAAGAAGAAGAAGAAGAAGAAGAAGAAGAAGAAGAAGAAGAAGAAGAAGAAGAAGAAGAAGAAGAAGAAGAAGAAGAAGAAGAAGAAGAAGAAGAAGAAGAAGAACAAGAACAAGAACAAGAACAAGAAAAAGAAAAAGAACATGAACAAGAAAGGAAAATGAAGAAAAGAAGAGGAAAAGGAAAAGAAGTGAAATTGATGATGATTAATGGCTAATGGTGATGATGGTTAATGTTTTATTTGCTACGTTTATCGAAAATATAACTAACGCTTTTACTTATTACTTCTACAGTTTATACTACTACTACTACTACTACTACTACTACTACCAATAATAATAATAACAATACAATTTTTCTCATCACCACTATTTAAATAATCACATATAAGCATTTAACATGAAGCCAAGCACAAATGAGAAATCTTCGACTTATGACACCTAGTCGTTAATTAATATCACACACCTAGAATATTTTTTTTCTTTATCTGAGAGCACAAAAGAAAAATAAATAAAAAGGACGGATTTCACCATGATGACAATCGCCTTCAAACTTTTGCTGGCTAAGAGAGAGAGAGAGAGAGAGAGAGAGAGAGAGAGAGAGAGAGAGAGAGAGAGAGAGAGAGAGAGAGAGAGAGGCTAAAGTAGATACAGGGAACATTCCAGTCACGTATGAGTGGGCTCACAACCTTACGTTAGGGCGTAATACTTGTGTCCACAGCGATCTCCCTTTACTCCGTCCCTTTACCCTAAACCCTCTCTCCCCTCTCCTCATGCCATCTTCACCCTTTGCTTGGCTCTCATGCCCATCACCTTCCCCACCTCTCTCTCTCTCTCTCTCTCTCTCTCTCTCTCTCTCTCTCTCTCTCTCTCTCTTTCCTCTTCCCTGCTACACTCTCCCTCACCCTTCTCCATTTCTTGTTCGCAAATTAAATCATACTCCACCTTATCTTTTTTATCTTTTTTTCTTTGCTTAATTATTTGTGGTTTTCCTTGTGTCCCCAGTCATTCCCTCTCTTTATCTATCTTTTCCTTTTTTTTTCCTCCCTCTCTCGTCGTCCGGTCTTTATTCTTCATTAGCCATCTCTTCCTTTCACCTTATCGCAATAAAAGTCTCCTTATCAAGTAACTTCCTCTTTCCTCTTCTGTATACTACGCTCTATTTCTTTCCTACATTCCCATTTTCTCCTCCATCTCTTCCTTCTGTTTATCTCTTTCTCTTTTCCCCTTTCTTTCACTGGCCAATTTTCAGCCTTCCTTCTGTTAATCTTGAGAGCCTAAAAAAAAATATTGATTCTTGTTTTCTTTTCTTTTTTTTTTTACATTCAAAAATGATACAATACAATTTTGATATGAGCAGTTATATTTGGAGGAATTGCTGTGAAATCCCATAAAAGCCAGACTGTGACAATTAACCAACTCTTTCTCCTCTGTTAAATTGAAATTCCAGTGAAATCTATAACCGAAAAATGTTAATCAAAACAGCATTTTATTAGTTTATATAGGAATTGCGTACTTTTTGCGGCCTCGTAGAACGCTGGCAAACTGTTCCGTGGAAATAAAATAATTTTGCGTTATTATTATTATGTTAAGTAAGTCAGTAATACATAACAGATAGCGTATGCCTGAATGCAATTAACTTTTATTCTTCTATTATAATTATTGATATCCAGTGATAGTTCATTTTAACTTAATTGATATCGGCACCTATTTTTCAAAATACCTTTAAGAACTCACGTATTACTTGCACTGAAAATCACAATACATCTAAAATTATTTCATTTCGTTTTCCTTTATTATCAAAATTATAGGAGGGAGCGTGGCATTCCATATTAATAAACAAAAAGCTTCTATTTTAATCCGACCCACAATTAATTTTAGGTTATGGAGATTTTAGTAATTTTCCTACAATACAAATGAGGCCAATTATTTTCCCCATTATGGCAATCAAGGTGTCTGCTGTGGTCGTGTCAGCGGTCGCCATTAACTTCCGCAAATGTGTAGCCTTAATACCTGGCCTGGCCGTCGCTTGATAAGTATCCAAGTGTCACGCTCAAGTGGCCCTGATAATGCCGCCATGGCACGCTAGGGGCGGGCGGGGCCACTTTGGAGGCGGGAGGAAGGATACCCCGCCGCCACCTTCACTCTGGTCCGACGTGTGATCGGTGCGTTGCGAGGGGCAGTTTGGGGATCTCAGTGTGGTGAGTCCCCGTCCGTCCAGCGGGCACGACCACCCTCTCGGCGTGGTGGTGGGAACATTCAAGCCTCGACTGATACTCGCCGGAAAGCACATCAGTCCAGGATTGTTTTTGAACGCTGCAGGGTTGTTACATACTTTTGTGATGATACATACATATGAGTGGGTCGAAGAAGCACGCGCGCATACTTGGTTTGCATGAACAGCGACGCTATACAACTTCAGACGCCTGTAATGTGACTGACTCTTGAAAATTCCTGTCTGATTATTGAGACATTAAGCATGTGTCGTATGGGTGACGCAAACTCGACGGTGAGAAGCGACAGAAGGCATAACTCAGTGGATTACTCGAGGCATGTGTGTCGGCAGCTGCCAAGGGTTCTAGTGTCGTAATGTATATGATAGACGTCTTGCCAACCCCCACTTACAATACCAGTCTCCTTGGTAATGCCATCAACACTGAAAACACATTTCCATCTGTTCGCAGCTTCAGGCAGCCTTGTCATGGTGGTAGTGGTAGAGGCAGTGGTAGATGCGGCAGTAGTGGGAAGAATGGTGGAATATTGAGGGCACTGCGTAGTGGCGGTAGTAATGCCGACATTTAACAACGAAAGACAAAATATAAAATGTTGGTGTTGCATTTACTAAAGAAAGCACTTTTTTACTGAATATTGTGCACACTGCTTGTGTATCTTTCTTTTTTTTTTCCTTGCCGTGGTGCCGGGTGAACAATATTTAAGTTTTTTTTTCCGATTTATTGTTAGTGACTTTAACAGTGGTAAATTTATATATATAAACCTAACTCTTCTGACAGGCTACGTGTTAGCATAAACACGCGGAACAACTTTTTACATGTCCCTTGAAAGAATAAAAAGAAAATTTAGCGTTGTAGTTATGATAACTCTTGAGTTACCAGAATCCACAAACAAACCTTATTGCCAGGCGTGTCTTGAGGCGGTGTTGACGAACAGGTCAAACAATGCGGGGATATAATTGCGCAGCAACTAACGTAACGCTCCTAACGCACACTTATCTCACACTAATTCATTGCATAACATGACTGAGATTTGCCATTCATCGGCCATAAAATGTAAGGATGTATTGCGCTAACGTTTACAAGTTGCTGTTCTTTTGAAATTAGTATACATAATGTACTCATTCCACGTCAATTTTTCACAATATATTTGATGCTTGAGGAGCACCTACGCGCCACCGTGCAGCGTGCGAAGGAGATACAGAGGTAAGGAAACAGCCGAACAAGCAAACTCACGCAGACATGCATCTCTAACCTTCAACGCACACACCCACATCACTAAGCCACCCAACCATTCTCCAACCCTTACTAAACGCACGCACGCACGCACGCACACACACACACACACACACACACACACACACACACACACACACACACACACACACACACACACACACACACGACATTCATGGCGCAGCAAAACTATTAAGAGAGCAAGATAGCGCGCGGGTGAGTGAAGGATTCTTTTGGAAGAGTTACAATCCTGTCGAGCTCATCCTTCTTTCTTATCCTTATCACACTGCCTGCCCGCTGATGTTACTCTTATCGGTAAAATTCATGCATTACTGTCACTGTTATTGTTCGACAACGTTTAGTTAGCGATGCTCCAGTTGTATCCTGCCTTACCAAGTTAATCACCAAGATAAGCAACGCGTAATCAAGATGTGGAGCAAAAGTCACAAGCAAGCAAGCAAAATAAAGAGATTCTGAATACATAATTTGGAGCTACACTCGTCAAGGATGGGACCAAAAAAAAGACCTGAAAGCGATCAGTACAAAACGGCATTAAGGTAACGTATACAAACGGCAGAAAATCTCCATTCCTCTACGTTCATCAACCAAATACGGACATTGACGCATATACCTTCAAGTCGATATATACCGGCGAGGAGGCATCACTGGCCACCCTGGGCTCTATGGCAGCCAAGACTAAGGACGGATTCCCCAGCCACCCACACGTGCTCACTTTCTGTTACGTGGCGTCTGACCGTGTAGGTGAAGTGTAATATGCTAATTAGGAGTGCAGGTGCGGGCACACACACGCACGCACGCACGCACGCACGCACACACACACACACACACACACACACACACACACACACACACACACACACACACACACGCAAGCTTTCAAATACTCTAGAAAGCCAGGCGCATAAATGCACACTTGAAGGCCTACATGGAAGTAAACACAGACAAACAGACACGGAAATTCGTCCAACACCCATTCAGAGCATCCGTGTCTTTGCATAACAGACATATGGGGTCCCTTACCGTACTTTCGCTTCACTGCACAAACACCCACACAACACAAACACTGCAGGGACTCACGCCACCAGCTCACAAACAATCAAGTACACTCTGGGGGCGACGCAAACACAGGGACACATAAGCGGCGCCTCACAAACACAGCCACCCCAGACTACCCGAACACACTACCACTGGATATAAAATGTGGCTCCGGTATCTCTGGCTGGGAAATAATCAAGTCATATGCTTACTTCGGTAGAATTTATAAGGCAATTTTTTCGGACAGTTTACGCCGTGAATAATACGTTAGATCCCTGGAAGGTGGCGGGCAGCATCGAGACGCCGTAGTCACAACTTTTGCAAATGAAGAAAAAAATCGCGATTAAGCTTTGAGAGAAAAATATATCTCTTTATATATACCTATAAACAAACAAACACAAACACAAACACACACACACACACACACACACACACACACACACACACACACACACACACACACACACATAATACTTTGTTGGAAGTCGAAACATGTAATTTCACCTGCACTTTTACAAGCACATTTTCTTCTTCGCTTTAAATATTTATATATATGACTTTTTTTTTCAAACTGAATGGTTAAGCAAACACGCAGTTAAGAAAAATACACAAGATAAATTAAAAGAAAACATAAATGTAAGTAAAACTACTAGGAGAAGCGTCGAATATTTTCTACCTTGAGCGCTAAGTAAGAAGTAAAATTCCAAGATAATTGTCCTCCTAAAACGGTGCAGCAGATGCCTTGTGTTCGATGCGAAATTTTACTTCGACCGTCAAACAATAAGAACACTTCGATGATTCGGGAGTAGCATGTGACTGCCAGAGACAGATTCTAAACACTTCATGCTACACACACACACACACACACACACACACACACACACACACACAGAGAGAGAGAGAGAGAGAGAGAGAGAGAGAGAGAGAGAGAGAGAGAGAGAGAGAGAGAGAGAGAGAGAGAGAGAGAGAGAGAGAGAGAGAGAGATGGGCGGTGTCTGTGGTTAGAGAGAGAGAGAGAGAGAGAGAGAGAGAGAGAGAGAGAGAGAGAGAGAGAGAGAGAGAGAGAGAGAGAGAGAGAGAGAGAGAGAGAGAGAGAGAGAGAGAGTGGGGTAAGGACAGGGAGAGAGAGTAGGGGGAGAAGGGTAAGGAAAAGTTGCCACACACCGCCATTAACCTGCGTACAATTTTTCCCAATTAAAAATGACCGAATCACTCATGCCCGAAGGGAGAGCTAAGTCTGAGGATCCTTGATGAATAATAAAAGGGAGGAGGAGGCGGATGGTGACTAAAACATTACACCGATACACCTCTCAGTTAGCGTGATCTGGTACCTCATTACCATTCCTAGGCCCCCACCGCCTCAACCTTTCCTCCCTCCTCCTCCTGGCCAAACCTTACTCCTCCTCCATTGTCCCTCCCCTCTTTACCTCCACAACAATCCCCCTCTCCCAGCCTAACAGGACCACGGTAGGCCTACGAGGAGGCTGGTAGGTCGTAAAAGCAACTCCTCACTCCCCGTGGTCCCCTCCAGCTGTGTATGCAGAAGGTCAGGCTTACACATGCATTTTTCATCCTCGTAGAGCTATTTGGTCCTCGCGTGATCGTCACGTGGATGTATGCTATACTATACAGCTCCAGCTTCATCGGGAATCAGAAGCCGTATATTACTGTGTTGTCTGAACCGATCAGAGCGAGTGATTGGGAGATCGTATTTCAGGTAACACTTCCCTGGCTCGCTGCGGCGTGTTACAATGGCTCTGACTCTCCCTCTAACTCAGCATCAAATGCCTGAACTTTCGCCGCCGCTGCAGAGACCAATGCTGCATTGAGCACCATAAATCAGAGTTGGATACTAGCTCCTTAAAACTGTATTACACACTCACTGGTTTCCACCTCCAGCACCCGCTCTCTCGCATGTTGCTGTGACATCTGGAGTCCAAACAGCAAGTATTGTTTAGCATGGAATGTGCTCGTACGCCTTTAGCACAAAATTATGTATCAAGAATGAGATCTATAGCACTTCTCGCGATACTACATTACGAGTGTCTCCATATTCGATTCAGAAAACGTTTGAATAAAACATATGTGCGCTTCTTGACTACGAACGTGGATATTTTTCTGATTACAGGTTTGCTACAACAATGCTTCCCTCCCGCCATCACAATGTCTTTACCGCGTTTGCCAGGTAGCCGACCGCTGGCCCGCTCATCATCAATTCTCCACCGACAATATCTAACATCCGGCATATATTATGCTAGTTGTCACGTACTGCCTCCAATGAAAGCAAGATCATTGTTATTTTCTTCCACTTATATTGTATATAGCATACATAATTTTGTTTTTGAACTTCTGACCTTAAGGAACAGTTGGGATCAAAATCTATCTAGGTAAGTTTAAAAATTACGTTTTCGTTCTTCATGAAATCACATCTATTCAGTAAGTAACAGATGTTCATAATGAGAATCGTAAACATGGATTTTTTCAACTAAATGTCTAGGTATATCTGTAATACAAAAGAAACTAACTATCAAATTTGATACGTTTCTGTGTTGTGGCTCAACAAGGAAAAAAACTTTAAACCTGAATGAACTTCCACCATCACTACAATACAACTGATGATACTGAAACGTTTGCAATATGAACTGAGTTTTGTCAATAGCACAACGCGTCCTGCAGGCATCCCGGGGCAGGACAGATCCTCACGACCGTGGCGGCGTGTCCAACGCATCTCCAGCAAATTTTTAATAACCTGTTCATTGATTGTTATTTAGAGCGGGGCGAGGGCGGCCTCACCCTGCGGGCACGTCACCCGGGGTCGTCACCGCCTTCGCCGCCTCCATCATCATAATAGTTTAATTAATCCCGAGAGTTACCTACACGGCCATTTTCAGCTTCCTTGCATAAAAAAAGCGGCACAGTATCTCCTTTTACCTGCCTTCCCCCGCCAGGCGAATATACAACGCGGTAAAAGTAAATATTATTTCGTGGACTTTATGTAGCTAGGGCCCCGTTCCCTGCTGGCCGTGATGCTCATTAGATATGCAAATTAAAATCAAATTTACTAGATAATTCGTGCACCTGAAATTATAGGTATCATTATGGTTGTATGAAGTTGATGTATGCCCTAAACAGTGTTCAATCGACCATGTCTCCGCTCCATCACGACTCTGTATAAATATCTCCACTACACCTACCTAATTACTCTCTCTCTCTCTCTCTCTCTCTCTCTCTCTCTCTCTCTCTCTCTCTCTCTCTCCTATAGCTTTCCTTCTAAGATATTGTACTTTTCGTAATAATAAAAATAAAAATCAATCGAAAGTATTTCCACATATCACAAATAATCGAAATTTCATAATACCACTTCATCCAATCAAAATTTTCTCTCCTCACCTTCGGCCACAACTTCCACACTCTTAATCCCAAACTAAACCGGAATTACGTCTTGATATCAAGCGCTCACTGTAAAACATTAATGTAAAAGTATCAGAAGCACGTTGTTGATAGGTGGAGATTAGATTTTATCACCCACAGGATCATTTCCTTCCGTGAGATACTGACTCCCTCCCTCGTTACTGACACACAAACAAGCAATTTATACACACAAGCAAATAAGTGGGAGTAAACACCGGCATTCATGGAAACCGTCAAACAGGTACACTTGAGCACATAAACAAACACTCATACGGGCCGGCTCGGGCAAACAAACTAATACACACACACACACACACACACACACACACACACACACACACACACACACACACACACACACACACACACACACACACACACAAAGGTAAATTAGCATATGTAAATACCAAGAAATTGAAAGAAAATCACTAGGCCCAACCCTTTCCTTCTCCCCCCTCCCGCCCCCACCCAACCTTAGTCTCAACCCCTTCTCTGTCTCTTCCTCCTGCCTTAACCACGACTTTCTCTCCCCCCACTCTCCTTTTCCCTTCGTGTAACCCCTCCTCCCATTCTCAGTATCACCTAACTCCAGCTCCCCCACCTTCTCTCTCTCTCTCTCTCTCTCTTTCTCTCTTCTCTCCACCTCTTGTTTCCCATTCACTTTCATTCCAAACTTCTTCGTCTATTTTCCATTTCCCATTTGTATCCATTTTCTCCTATCTTAGTGACCATGAATCTAACCTTAGGGAGACCGCTCATGCTCACCATCTCTCCCCATACCTGCCTTACGTCCCTCTATGCTCTCTTTTTGCTCCCTCTCCCTGCCTCAGTGGGTGCAAAAAAGGTGAAATCCGCAACCGAATGCAATAACAATGGGGTACTGAAGCAAACTGGGGCGTCGAGGCGAGATCTAAAACTCTATACAACGTGCACAGTAGTGATAGCCAGCATCTGTTCCGAAGTCATGGGTGATTTTGGACGCCCAGCCAACATGCGGAGAAGGGGAGAGGGCGGGAGTTGAGAGGAAAGTGGGAAGATACGGGTGAAAGAGAGAGAGAGCGAGAGCGAGAGAGAGAGAGAGAGAGAGAGAGAGAGAGAGAGAGAGAGAGAGAGAGAGAGAGACAGGGGCAAGCTTGGGTTGTGAAACAGATAACTCAGCCAAGAAGCAGGGAGAACAGCATAGGGCTGCAGGAGAGGGAAGACGTCGAAGGGGAGAGAGTAAAGGACGAGAAGGAGGGAAAAGCAAGACAAACCAGAAAGGAAGGAAGACAGGGGATAAAGAGGGGAGGAGAGACAAGCGAGATTAAAGTCGAGGGGAGGAATAGAGACAGAAGAGAGAGAGAGAGAGAGAGAGAGAGAGAGAGAGAGAGAGAGAGAGAGAGAGAGAGAGAGAGAGAGAGAGAGAGAGAGAGAGAGAGAGAGAGAGAGAGAGAGAGAGAGAGAGACAGACAGACAGACAGACAGACAAAAGTAAACAGATTGACTGATAAAGCTAAAACAGACTGCCTGAATCCCTGACTGCATATGTGAGAGCAAGAGAGAGAGAGAGAGAGAGAGAGAGAGAGAGAGAGAGAGAGAGAGAGAGAGAGAGAGAGAGAGAGAGAGAGAGAGAGAGAGAGAGAGAGAGAGAGAGAGAGAGAGAGAGAGAGAGAGAGAGAGAGAGAGAGAGAAACTGACAGGGAAGGGAGGTGTGAAATAGTCTCTCTGCAGATATTAGAATAGGAAAAGGAGAGAGAGAGAGAGAAGATAAAAGGAAAGTAGATGAAAGGAGAATACCGAGGGAACATGAAAAAAACGAGAAGCAATAGACATTGGGAAAGAAAGATATCTTTAAAAAATCAGCAGTAACAGCAAAGGTGGGGAAGAAGAGAGGCGGAGGAAAGAAGGGAGAGAGGCGCGACAAGAGAGGCAGAAAGGGATGGGGAAGTCAGGAGAGGTTGGGGACATGTAAGAAAAGAAGGGAGTGTCGTGTTGTGGGAGGGGGAGTGGGAGGCAGAGTTGTGATGCAGGGGAGTTGGGTACACAATCGTTAATTTCAGCTTCAGAAATCTTATTATGCATGAGCTGGAAGTTCCATGTGTTATAAAAGCTTAAACCGTTTGTGCAGAGGTAACTTCGCCTCACGTAAAATTGATAAAGAAGTGCTCTAAATAGATAAATTATTAGCACACTGCAATAATAATACACAAAACCAACTAAAAGAAAATTCCCATTCATACTTATGAAGAACACCAACGAAACTTTTTTTTTTCTCTCTCTGTCTCTCCCTCTCTCTCCTTTTATGCTTTATAACAAATACAGGTTTTGGTTGCACCTTAAACCTTTTCCTTCCGCTGTTGTATTTTTTCACCTAACTTTTCAAACCCTTATGGATCCTCAAAACACACCTCTCCTCACCACCCCTCTCCCTGTTTTCTCTAGCTGTTAAAATTTGAGCTTTCGATTTTCACGCTGTTTCCTCACACCCTAGCCGCTTTAGCATCGCATGGCTGAGTGGTGTGTCCGGTGCTTTCTTTATGTCAGAGAGATAGATAGAGCAAGAGTCCGCTGGCTTTTTTTTTTATTTTCTTTCTTTAGGAGCCGGATGACTATAATTGAAGATCGCCTTTTATTTTCCCTTCGCCTCAACACAACTGGTTTTACTGGGAGACGCTTGGGGAATTATAGATGTTTTCTTCGATAAACTACATAGGTCTTGCATTTCTAACAATAAATTGATGCTCCGAGGCATATATAAATGTAAATAAATGGATCCTTTGTTTTATGACTTCCAACACCATCTTCGGACGAGAGAGAGAGAGAGAGAGAGAGAGAGAGAGAGAGAGAGAGAGAGAGAGAGAGAGAGAGAGAGAGAGAGAGAGAAATTTATATCCATAGAGTGAGAGGTAAAATTTACAACCATAAAGAAAGGATATTGAGAGTTAATTTGCTGATGTAAAGATGGCAGAGGAGAAAGTGGTTATGAAAAATAATTAAAAAGAAATGTCAAAGAAATACCAAATGATTAAAACTGATGAGCTGAAAAATAAGTGGAAATCGTGAGATGAGCAGACACGAAGGAGAAGGAGGAGGAGGAGGAGGAGGAGGAGGAGGAGGAGGAGGAGGAGGAGGAGGAGGAGAAGGAGAAGGAGAAGGAGAAGGAGAAGGAGAAGGAGAAGGAGGAGGAGGAGGAGGAAGAGAAGAAGAAGGAAAATCAAAAGAGGAAGGAGGAAGACATCGAAGAAAAAAATAAAGCCAAGAGAAGAACGGCATGGAGAAAGAAAAAGAGGAATAAAGATAGAAAGGATGGGAAGAGAGGAAGGAAGAAAAGAAAGAAGGGCACGAAGAAGGATGGAAGGATAGAATGATGGCTGAAGGGCGCCGAACCTATAGCGGGAAAGAAGGGAGGAGTGGAGGGAGATGAGAGAGTTAAGGAGTGCACTGCGGTATAGATGGAAGAGTTAAAAGGGAGGGGAGCATGGTGGTAGGGAACAATATGGGAAGGGAGAGAAGGAATGTTACCCAATGTTACTCAACCCACACAGCACACTCCATTCCAAGAAGGCCTCTACTTGTGTGTGGTTCTGATTTTACTACCGCTATTGTGCGCCTCTGTTGCGTAATAAACTTCTAAAAATTACAAGACCTCCATATAGAGATTTTTCTGATCTTCGAAAAAAAGTAATAGCCGTAGTATTTGATTCAGAGCTCCATGTTTTAAAATATTATAATATAATAAACTAATACTAAAAAGCAAATATTGGCAGCTTTTTTTCTTGCTTGAAATAATAAAATGATTCAAAATACCAAAGAAAGTAATGAGGTGAATAATCAATTGGCTTAATCTATCCACTCCCAGTAATAAAACTGGAGGCCTTCTTGAGTACGGAGGTGACTGCAGGGAACAGGAAATTATCTTTCGGGGGAAGGAATTTCTTTCATCGCCTTCAGCTTCTGCGCCGCCACCCACAGACCGGCGGCTCATCACGATATAACCAGAGGATGCAATTTGACTTTTTTGGGGGACCGCACTTTTCCTTTCATTCGGATTCCAAGCAGTCCTGTAAGATTATGTAATCTTTCAGTCAATCTGTAATTTGTCTCACAGATCAGTCCCTCCTGTCCCCCCCCTTCCCCCTTCAAAGGAAAAAAAGTCCATAACACGAATTCCTAGAACATTTTTTGATTCGGAAATAATATATATATATATATATATATATATATATATATATATATATATATATATATATATATATATATATATAATATGCAACTCAAACGCTAGACAGCTATTCCGCTGACTATTCTATTCCAAGACCAGGACTAGTAAATATTCACCTTATTTGGGAATTTATGGATCACACTGTAACACATACGTAGATGGCAGCGTCCATTAGCCTTGCACTCAGACAAGTAAAGCCCATTCGCCAATAATTACACGTAATAGAGAAGAAAATGTTGAGAAATATTACTCCTATCAGTGTTGTATGGGAATGGAAAACCAAATTTATGCAACAATAATAATTCTACGCCAATTTACGACTATACCAAACATTTCCTAACTCGGAGAAAACGTGGACTAGAAAAGTTTACTAATCCGCATTGTCCCTGTCTCAAGAATTATGAAAGTAATTTTCAAAGTAGACAATCTCAGTCAGTGCGGAGCGAGGGACTTAACTCAGGGTCGACTTACGGCCGCTCCTAAATATACCAGCAGAGAGAAATGCTGACAAAGTTTTCCTCAGTTATCTTTAGCTGGTAAGTCAAAGCGGCTGACTTATACGTAATTGTTGATGTAATAGCTTAGGGTTTGGCGCTTTAAGAAAATTGTACATTATCTTCTTTATTCTTGACGTAAAGGAACTGTTTGCAATCAACAGCAGAATTGTTCCTAAGGCATAAATCGACCACCTCAAAGAAAATACTTGGTGTCAGGTACCACTACAAGTCTTACTACAAACCCATTCACACTTAATCTCTCCCATTATTTACATACATTCATCGTGTGAGAAACTCCAGTATTTATCGCAAAATCCCAATGTTTTGGTTCGTGAAGCGTGTAATTAAAATGATCAAATTAGTCTAACAGCAGACAGCATCAGGGAGCGTGGCCAAGACAGTGACACCTAGGCTTAAACAACAAACGTGAGGATCATAAATCAAGAAGCGTATATTTCACGTTGTAAATCAGAAAGTATATATTTCAAAGGTTCCCTGAGGCGAACCAAGGATATGTCGCACTCGTGATGTGTGGAGGAAAAGAAAAACGTCCATCCCAATATCTTACAGTAAAAACATAAATCTCTCATTCACTAAGACTAAAATATTTTGCTATACAGTGCTGGGGTGAGATACCGCTAAGTGCAGCAAACTCATCAGCGGGAAAATACTCCTCCCAAGAATGAAGTGAAACCGTAACAGCGTTTAAGTATTAGGTATCATATGAAGGTTTAGCCAAGCGTAGTGAAAGGATCAAGGGAACTTCAAAATTGAATAATGCAGAGAAAGACAAATTCTTCGTTATACTTTAAAGGAAATATAACAAAGTTTCCTTCACTTTTTTCTAAGAACTTGTATCGAAAAAAAAAGCCACATGTGATTCTTTACACTTTCACTTTTCTTTTTTTATCACCCTCCTCCTCCTCCACCTCTACCCGTTCTTCCTTCCCTTCTCTTCCTCATCCTCATCCTTTTCCTGCGTCATTTTACTCCTTCTGTTTCTATTTGTCGTTGTTTTTCCTATTCTTCTTCCTTCTTCAACCTACGCTTCATATTACCTTATTGTCTTGCCATCGTTTTTAATTATCTTTTCAATTTTATACGCTTCCTGAATTGTTTTTATCATGTTTTCTTAATGATTTATCTTGAATCTGGTTCCTCTCATTATCCCTCTTCTTTTTATTCGAAATTTTCTGCACTTTCTATCTCCTCCTTTTCGAGCTCCTGTGACTCCGATCTCTCTACGTTCCGCCTTATTCTCCTTCCATTTTTCATCTTTACCTTTTTTTCTTCTCTCGTTTTTTATCATTCTCTTTTTTTCAATATCCGCTCTTCTCATTTTCTTTCTCTTTTTCTCATTTACTATCTCTTACCCTCCCTTCTTTCGTGTCCTATCTTTCTTCTACTTTGCCTCTTCCTTATTCTTTTTTCTTGCTTAAATTCTACGTTTCCGTCATTTTTTTTCTTCCGACTCATCCACCTCTCTCTCCGCCTTCTTCCCTTCGTCATTTTCCTCATCGTCTCCTCCTCCTCCTCTTCCTCCCTTCTTGCTCCTCGTCTGCGGAATCCGCCGAACTCGACTCTTGCGACCATAGCTGAGACGATGTAATAACCTCAGACTCAGCCAACGATGCTAAGGCTGGTCATGCGAGGCGGACGCGTGAGGGACCCGACACACACACACAAACACACACACACACACACACACACACACACACACACACACACACACACACACACACACACAGCGAGTACTAGTAAATTTATCGCAATTAGATTTTGCGGCTATAAAATGATCACTTCCTAAACTATATGTAAAAAACGAAAACTATCTAAATTTTCACATAATTGCTGTAGGTATCGAGCACGTTCTGGCAAGTTCACAATTTTTTTCCTATTGTTATTCATCCAAAGTATCTGATTTTATCTTTACATTATTTTCTTAGTATTGCCAGATTTTTCATCAACTTCATTTCATGTTGCAATTTTAGTTCACCTCCAGACACGCTGTTTTGCATTATTAGTTTCAATGCTTAACTAAAAGCAGCTTGAAATGATGCATGGAAATTTACTGATATTTCAAACTACCGCAAACACTGCGCAATATATTCATGATAATGATTTTCACTAATTTTAAACAGCCTTTGAGAGAAGCCATTTTCATAAATTTAAAACCATTTACCATTTTTTTATCCACTCTGGTTTCAAGCAACCACTAAATATAAAAGAAAAAAAAAACAGAAAAAACTCAACACTGCTCTAGTGCCAGTAGAAATGAAAATATATAAATACAAATAGCTTACATGCAAGGAAATAAATTTTGTGAAAGTAATCGCACAGATGATATGTGGCTTCCCAATAAAAAAATAAATAAAGTGAAGTATTTGTTTATTTTTTTTCTTCAGAGTAAACGTAGTCATGGGGGATTTTCCCGCGCCAAAGATACCGGCAGGCCAAGACTGTGAAGAAGCTTTCGCCCGATCGGTGTTGTGGCCGCCTGGCGGACGGGCAGGCGGGCGGGCGGGGGCGGCGGGGAACGAGTGTTAATGCAAGCTGTAAACGGGGACCTCGCGGGAACTGTGACCTGCTATTGCCTATAACTCTCCGTTACGGCCACTCGCAATCCGTCTCCAACACTTCTTCATGGCCATATCTTATTAAATGCCCCTCCCACCGCTGGTGCTTGAAGTATTCTTAAAATGATCACTGTTGTCCCCACTCCTCAGCGACGATGGTCATTACATTGCTCTTAAAAGATCGATAAAAATTACAAACACTATATTTGAGATAATATTCACATTAAAAAGTCTTGGGCCATGATCGGAAAATGGTTATTTGGTTGATGGAATCGCGGCGAGGCCAAGAGACAATAAAATATGTATTTGAGCCTCTGGTCTTCTATTAACAAAATATCATAGGTCATGCGAGTCAATACATGTAACGTAGAAAAAATATATGATGGTGTAAAGAATGTGAATACTTATTACGGAAACGAATAAACGCTTCTGGTAATGTAAAATATGTCTAGTATAGATCTTTGGGAAGTAGTATTATTACTTTATTATATATATATATATATATATATATATATATATATATATATATATATATATATATATATATATTTTTTTTTTTTCACTGTTGGGCGAGAGAGTGGTGCGCCAAGCTGAACGGCGGCCGCGGCTGTGTTTGGCGAGGTGCCGCTGTCACCGCCGCCGCCGCCGCCGCCTTCCTGCCGCACGTGTTTCCTGCACTCATGTCCCTCACGTGCGCATGACACAATCTGGTATCTTTGCTTGCCACTGAGAATAACAAGCTGCCTTACCTACATCAGATAATATGCTGCACTTTCCATCAAGTCATAAATTCACGCATCAAACACGATAATCAATATTCACATGTCAACATTTAATGGTAATAATTTTGTTATTTGCTCCCTTAAATGTCAAGGGGTCACGAATTGTCTTGCTCCACGTTAAGAAATCAGCCACAGTCCTTCAGAGTGCAACGCGCTATTTACTTTTCACATACGACGCTCAAACACCTTCCGGTCACCACCTGAAGACACGGAAACACCAAGAGCTCCCCTACACTGGCAAAGCTCAAATAACGAACTAACTCCATCCCCGGCAGCTTACTCTCTACAAGTTCACATCACGAAGATTAGACTGAGTCGGTGAAGTGGCATGATACAAGCACTCCGGAGGGCTGGAGACACTTGCAAGATTATTAGGCCTCATGTCCTCTACCATCTCTAGCATGGGAAAGAGGGGCGGTGGGGGCGAAAAGAGGGGTGAGAGATGGGGGATACGGGTATAGAGGGGGAGGAGACTGCCATGCACGGCCCTCAAGTATTTGCGCAACTCTCCCTCTTTCCTTCTTTCACATACTCACTCTCTCTTTAGCTTTCTCTCTCTCCTTCTCTCTTTTCCTTCTCCATTTGGACGACGAATCTCCTCCACTTCTCTACGTGCCTCTTGGCGTTTCACCATTAGCCACCCCCTCCCCCCATGCCCCCTCTTCCCCCGCACTGCTCCCCCCCTCCATCATCATCTTCCCAACCACCACCAATATCATTACCTTCACCACCACCACCACCACCACCACCACCACCACCACCGCCACCACTACCACCACCACTACCGCCACCACCACCACCGCCGCCGCCGCCACCAACCACCTCCAGCCCCTCATCGACATCCACTCGCAAAGGCCTGGTGACTGCCCCCGCCGCCAGACCGTGAGTGTGTGTGTGTGTGTGTGTGTGTGTGTGTGTGTGTGTGTGTGTGTGTGTGTGCACGATATATACAAGGGGATTTCGAACCAAGGCGAGTTAGTTAGCTCTCAGTGCTTCGATAGAGTGAGTGAAGGGTGGGGGGCAAGGAGGAAGGGGGCGGAGAGCGTGTCCTGGTCCCCTTCACCCCCACTCCTACTCCGTCAACCAATCCCGTCCTGTGAATGTGTCGTGTGTGTGTGTCGTGGCCGAGGCCGTGGTGGTGACTGTGGTGGTGACGGAGGCGGCGGAGGTAGTGGTGCCGGTCCAGCCTCGCACTCCACCTGCCGTGCAGAATCAGTCAAAATTCAAGCCTCCACCACGTCTGTACAGCTCTCAAAAGTTTCTCCCGGGAAAGAAAAAGTCTCGACATAGACACCGCCGCCTCAACTCGCGGCACCAACTGGGGACCGCCGCCGCTGCCACCGCTGTCTCTCGGGGCCAGCTTGTCCCCGCCGCCGAGCTGCAAGCTCCCAGGATCTCCCTCCGCTTCAAATAGTGTTTTACCATCGAGACACTGAACTTCACGGAAAAAATATTTTCTTTGTTCCCGTACTTCTCGAGTGTTTGGTTTGTGATCTAATTATCGTTACTTTTTTTTGTGAAAGACATTTTGACACTTGTAATGATATTTTCAAATCTTTGCTAGTGGAATAATCAGCACCGCTCAGCCTCACAGAGGCAACACTGAACTTAACAAGTTTTAATGTTCCAATGAACATGGCCATCAATATTTCCTTGATGTGAACATTATCGGAAAATTAATGCAAGTAAGTCTAGTGATCAAATTTCTGATAAAACATACCTACGATCCAATAATGATTTTTCAAACAAAATTTTCAACTTACGGAGTGGCGGCGGCCGAAGGAGCGGCGGCGGGCACTTGTCTCCCTTACCTCCCGCAAACTCGTACACAAGAAGACTGGTCACTAGTGGCCGCTATAACTCTTTCACTGCCATACTGACCACGTAAAAAATAAGCCTTCCCTCCAATCACAAGGCCTATGCCAAAAAAAGCTAGGCCTGGCTTACCCCAAACCCCCATTTCCCCAAATCAGATACGCCTTCCCGCCTGCTGACCGCGCGCCGCCTGTGTCGTATTTTTTTTCCATAATATTCTGTGGTTTCCCCTGCTACTTCACACCACGGCCATTACACCTGCATGTTCTGGCTCACTCAAGGACATGCAACGTAAAAAATGAGCGATCCATATTTTCATTCCAAGCAAGACTGACATGTAATAATTTATAACACCTCAGTACTGGCGGTGCTATCCATCACACCGACAAATGCTATCGAATGTGAGCGCGTATCAATACAGCGATGTACACAAAAACACAAGTGTTAGTGTTATTTGCGCAAGTGTGGAGTATACTGAGGAAAACTACTGAAAATGAGATGACGGCCGGGCGGGCGGGAGGGCCAGCGGCGAGCGCCATTTGCAAGGCTCACCGCCGCGGGTCCTCTCCGCTCCTCCTACCACGACCATTTTAAACTCAAGTTTTCACGTGCGCTTCTTTATCCGTCCTTGTGTGTTTCGAGGAGTGTGGGGAAGGGAAGAATGGTGAGAAAAAAAATGGAATATAGAGTGTACACGCTGACATAGTGAAGCCGTGCAAGTTACGCGCTTAAAATGGCTAATAATCTCGCGGTATTATGCCGCTCTATGGCGGACCGCAGGTAATATTGTGGTTAATTTTTATGCAGTTGTAGATTATTAAAAAATCAAGTGAACTTTTCTACGATAACAGAGTAAATTTTTCCTGAAGTTTGCAGTGCCTAAAAAGTGATGTGGGGAAATAGAAAAATATTTATAGGAAAATTATCAATTGTGTTTACAGAAAATTATCACAAATATTTCTTTTTACTAAGTTCATTATTCTAAATCACAGTATAGAGTACAGTCTGTTTTAGGACGTTTAAAGTGTACCTGTAGACCGGTAAAAAAAATTTTGAGGAAATTATAGTGAAAAGGTGGAAGTGAAGTAATTGTCAATGAGAAATCCGTCCGAGCTGCCCCTCGCCTCAGCTAAGGTAAACAAAAAACTTGGTCCCTTGTCTAGCCGGATCAAGCTGACCACCCGCTCGGGAGGTCGGCCTCTGCTCAGTCCAAGCCTCATGCAAACTTCCTCTGAAACGGCCTCATCAGGAATCTCGGCCAGCGAAACAGTTGCACCAAGCTGCAAAAATCGATGGCTCGTGATACGTAGGTAATTACATCGCTAACGAAATAACGAGCACCGTAAACAAACTGTAGCTTTTTATTAGCTAGACTGGTGAACTGGGTCCCTCGGAATCTTTTGGCATCATGCAAACACAAAAGCACCTGCCCTACGTTCGGTTCCCGTCATGCGTTTAGAACTGGTCGTATTTTGACAGGACGGAGTGCGCGGACGGACCGGGGGCCCAGAGTTGACATGTAATCAATTTCTGATGTTTTATCGCCGCCGCAGCAGAGCACTAGGCCGGTGGAAATTCTTGTAGGGTGAAAGGAGAGAATAGGGAGATAACCACAAAGGGTGAAGAGAGTAGAGGAGGTAGATGGAGGAGGAGAGGGAGGAAGAGGAGAGGGCTGTGGTAGCGGTGGTGGTGGAGAGGTAGAGGGAGGAGGGGGAGTGGAGGTGCCGGCGAGGACGCAGGACTGAGCAGATGCGTGACGCTGGAGCGGGGGCCTGCTGGCTCCCCGGGCTAAGATGTTACACTTACACACCTTATAACACTAGATACACTCGCTCAAATTACCTGCTGGAGTCCAGTGTGGGCAGCCCGGAGGAGGACCGCTTGTAATAACACAGCCGGCAGCGTGCCACCCATAATTTCGTTGATTCCCGAGATGTGTGTTTGTGTGGCGGTCGACGCGTCGCGCCCTCCCGGCCCATATCCAAGATGGCGGCGCGGCCCGTATTGGCTGGCTTCACCGCCTAGTTCTGCGATTGGTCCACAGATGGCGATAGTGTTTTGAGTGTAGTCGCGCTCTCCCTCCCGGCCTTATCGCGCTAATAATGAAGGTCCGACCAAGGCGAGCGCTTATTGGTTCTCCGGGCTCCCTTACCTACTGATTGGGCAGACTTGTTTACCGCTCGGGGTTCTCGTGCCTGGTGTCTAATTCAGAAAAGGATTCATTTGCCATCACAGGTAGTCGAGGCTGGTGTGTACACAGTTGTTACTAAGTAGTTACCACTGGGAAGAATTATGTGAACAATGAGTTCAAATTATATTGATAGTATTCTGCCCAAGTACCAGGCGGAGTCGGCCGCGGCTAACCTGGTAAACTACAATACGCAAGCTAGAAGTATGTATCCGTACGTGAGTGTCACTTCACATCAGCTGTCCTCCACCCCCGCCACCAACATGTCGCCCTTCACTGCAATGACAGCCAACACAGACGGGGACAAGCAATGCCGCTACTCCCAGACTGGAGCCACGGATATGTCCCAATACGGCCTAAACCTGCAGAACTGTGCCACCACCAGCAACATGGCACAGTACTTCCACCAGAACAACGTCACTAACCCACTGAACTCCTGTAGTCAGCCAACCCCGACGCCGCATATTCCTGACATCCCACGGTATCCATGGATGTCTATCACAGGTAAGCCCTCTACTTGTTTCTTCTATGTGATCTTGACCCCTGTAGTGTTCTTGTTGTGTCCCGTGGCTCCCTTCCCGTCAGTGTGCGTCCCGTGCTTCCATTCAATCAGAATCCTTGTGTTCCTCTCCTGAGTCTTGCCTTCATCAGGAGGAGGCGTTCTTCTCCCTCCAAAGGGATCCTGCGACAGGGAAAAGTGTCGTTGTAGCCAGTGCTTGAGTCAGTCAGTGAGTAATGTTTAACTCTGAGCGATGTGTCAACTCGACATTCCAAAAGTTAAGTCGAAAAAGTTTGTCTCCTGGAGAAAACACCAGATTGAGAACCTCCTCAAGGTTTGTTTTACTAGTGAATACTGTGGAATAAGTGTTTGCAATGTCTAGAAATGTGTGCATGTTTTGCTGAAGGAGGCATGTTGCACGCCAGTGAGTAAGAAAATATCAAAACTTGAACAATGCTACCAAGACTGTTCTGCCAGTGATTCAGTGTCAGAAGAGATGTGAACGCTGCCTGCCTCAGTGTCGTGCATGTCAGTGTTATCCATGTGGCGAGGGTCTGGTGAACACCCACGAGTGCCTGGTGATGTTTTCAACCTTCTTTCCTGTGTTATCTCTGAGCACGGTGCAATATGTTCCCTATGGAGGAGGTCTTGGTCTGTGTATATGTGCGTAACTTTAAACAAGTGTTTCTCTGCTTATAAGGTGTCTAACAACACACAGACTGACAGCTAGTAAAGTGATTTTGATACAGAATTAGGGGAGCAACAGCCCAGAAAGACAGTGATATTGTACAAGAAAACTACTCAGTATAGGTTTCATCTCATGCCTCCCATTTGTGGAGTGTAAAACAACTTAGGATTATCCATAAACCACAGTAGCCACAACCCGAGTGTCAAGCAGAAAACTCTCCTGTCTTCCCTCCCCAATAAACTCTCACCACCTGACCACCCAGCTCTCAACCCCGACACAACGCTACCCTCTACTCAAGGCACAGTAGCCCATTAGGTCTCCTATGTGCGCCCCCTTTTAGGCTAGTAAAGCTACACAGTGACCCGCAGCATCAGCTATGACAGACAGCAGCGTATATCGCAGTCAGTCAAAAAGAAGTGTGTTTGTTTAGGCTAACGGGGGAGTGCGGGGAAAACATCAACACTTCTTTCCTACTCTCTAGTGGTGCTTAGTATTTCTATTCCTTATTCCTATTAATATAGCAAAGATTCTGTGTTTATATCTACTAATATTTCCCATGAAAGGGGCGGAAAGGGAGTTTGATGAAGGATTGCAGTGAAGTTTATTACGACAGGCAGGAATACAGGTGCGCCGTCCTCGGTGGTTGCCACTCATCTGACCACAGAAACGTGTGCTAACACTCGGCTGCCGCTGCTGCCATCTAGTGGCCGCGGAGAGAACCTCCACATTTCGATCAGTCCCGTGCAATCTGAAACAAGAACGGAAGAATATGAGACTGTGGGTGAGTCGCCCACACTGCAGACCCGGTACAAGCGCTTTAAGCATTGTACCTCCGCCATTTCCACACCTGGTGCGAGGGGCAGCACCCTGACGCCGTACCTTGCAGGGTCAGGCACATGGCACACACCCTTCTACAGAAAATGGGTTCCAGCCATCACTGAACCTATGACATTCTTAAGTATACGTAGCTCACACTACAGTAGTGGTTACAGGGGTATGAAACGCCCTCCCACCACACCGTGCAGCTCCCCTACGGTGGCTGCTAGGGTGTAATCAAGGATAAAACAAAAAGGAGAGTCCTTTACTTAAAGCAATACTACGAAACATCGGTATGGTCTGGGCTTCGACAATGATAATATGGAGGCTACATAATACCCTCGACGCAAGGCTGCCAACAGTATAATAGAAACCATATACTGTGTGTGTGTGTGT